>NC_050593.1:32139303-32463053 GCF_013368585.1 Megalops cyprinoides
ATTGTACGGCGCTCGCAGTGTGGGTAATAGCGTCGCTGCTGGATGTTAACTGGCTGCCAGATGGACACGTGCGGCGTGGTGATGGCTGCCGTGAGCGGCACTGACCTCGGCTAAAGGACTGCCCACAGGATGCCTCAGCTGCATGACAAATGACTCCTGATCTGTGAATATCAGGGTCAGGACGTGCGCCTGACTGCACATGTGCTGTTTCAACGGCAGCATCATCGACAACAACACAATCTATGCAATCCACACCACACAATTTAATTCAATAGTGTTTGTGTCGCCACAATTCCATACTCACTGCAGTTTTTCTTCTCATATCTTTACACATATTTTAATATTTTTTTGTCTGAAATGAACGCAAAGGTCCTGCATGTATCTAGTGGACAATAATGTCAGCAATCTGAGGAAGCTGCTGTGTACAGCAGTTATTCTGACAGCACTCTCATCAGCTACTGTGGTAACTTTGTGGTGCAGGGTTTCTGTTTTGTGGTGCAGAGTATGTGTGTATGGGTGCAGTGTGGGTGTATAAGGGTGCAGGGTGTGTGTGTGTGTGTGTGCTATTCAAAGAGAGGAGAAGTGAGCGAAATAAGAGAGAGCAAGAGGGAGAGAAAGCGAGAGAAGGTGAGATTCCCCATCTGTACACATTACAAGAAAGGCAAGGAGTAATTTACTCAGCAATCACAGAATGACTCATCAGAAGAGCAAAAAAAAAAATCACACAGAGAAAAACCCATTAGTTTGACTTGGTAGGAAAGCCTAGTACAAACCCCAGCATGCCAGGTGACACCTTGCTCTGCAAAACCAGAATGCAATGTGACCATTTCTGCTAGCAAACAATCTCCAGTGAGAGAGGAAAAACAGCATGAGGTCTGTATTACATTGTATCACAGGAGTCAAACGGATGCTTTGTAATGTAAAATAGATTAGTTTACCCACAAGGTTCTCAACTCCAACGCAGTGCTTACAGAAGGATGATATCTTCATCATCATTTCCTGGTGATTATATTGCCTGCTCCATTACAGGGCCCTCTGTGAGCCAGGACACTTGTAGTTATTGCTTCTGCTGAGACTGAGTATTAATCATGCTTAATTACCCCGATAACTAGCAAGAGTAGAGATACATGGGTAAGGACATATATATGCTCTGGCACCACCTCTTTGGATTTAGAGACAAGAAAGTGATTAACAGTGACAAGCCCACAACCCCAGTATTTCAGACGAGGGTCTCTATGGACTATGGACAGGGAGAGGATTAATAACCATCAGGGGCCCTCTGACCCATAAAAGAACTCTTCAGTGTCAGGATTCAGTCCTAGTGTGATACTCGACCCCCTGCCACTCTACAAAATGGCAGGGTGTTCCATATCGCTCACCTGAAGTTCATTACCGTAACAGAGAAGGAAAGTGCTGCCTCAGTGGGGCACGGGGTAACACAGGGAGTGTCCCAGAAAGATCCTGTAATCCTACCGAAAGTCCCCGAGCATGGACGGAATAAATCACATTTTCCATCATCAGCGCACTCAAAGAGTGGAAGATATTATTATCGACACACACACACACACACACTAAGAGATCAGAGCGTGATGTGGAACTGCAATGCATTACTGTTGTGTTATGAAGGATGAGGGACCAGGTAAGCACAGTGCATTAAGCTTAATCTCAGACACCACTATACGAAACAAAGCACCATACAGGACCTCCATGACAGTTTCCTGGTCTTGGATATTACTGTTGTTTCCTATTGTTATTAAATCCATAACTACACACGCAAATTACAAAACAATGCTTGAATGATTACATAGAGGTAACATGAAAGGATTACTCTGGAGCAGTAGATGAATTGAGCAACACTAGTACTGTATTTGTGCTGTTTCCTGAATGGACGCATATTTATAAATACACAGAAGCTAAAGTGTTTGCCTCCTGCAGCCACTTTGAAAAGGTTGAAACAGTTGACAGTGTAAAAGCTCTGTGAGCAGATCTCAGAGGTCGTTTTGTGATTCAGTTGTGTGAGTTAGCTCTCTGCGCTTTCACATCCACCACTAAACTTTTCTGAAAGCATCCTCTCCGGGCTGAAGTGGTGTCAGCGGTTTAATGTTGATATGCCTCCTATTCAGGTGAACAGCCATCGTAGTACAGAGCAGGGCAAATACTCATCAGAAGAGACTCAACAGAGTAAGAGAAATTGACTGGGCCAAATGGAATTAATTGGGTAGTTCTAGATGTGCAACAATGGAATTCTCTGTAGAGGGTATTAGCATTTCTGACCATTTTTTGTGTAAATTTGTCTCTGTGTTCTTGTATTGGTGGTATATGAAGTGCAATATGCAATATGCTCACAGTTGGAACACATTCATCAGTTAACAGCCTCTGTCAATATAATACACAAAAACACCGCCTGAATAAAGCAGTTAAAAGATGTAGACATGTGAGTATGGATGTTCAGAGATGAAGAGAGTTCTGGATGAGGTACAGCACAGTATTTACACAGAGAATTGAGATCCTATGAGTGAAATTCTGTAGCCTGTTTGGCTCCTACATCATTCTATATGGGAAGTGTCACGACATACAAAATAAATAATAACATCAATACTATAGTAATGTAAAATAATGTCATTATACAACAGGCTGAATGTCAGGGACACTTAAAGAAAAATAATGTGGTATGGCTTGAAAAGCCAGAGGGCAGCTAATATTTAAATCACAAATGAGGACAAGGCTTTTCCTAACAAAAAAATAACTGGGGGGGGGTCTCAACATTTCCATAAATCCAGTATAAACTTTCCCTCATTGCCTCCATTTCAGTCACTGACACACAGGTTGTCACAAACATGGCCTGTCTCTGTTCCTTCCTCTCTCCCCTGAGTTTACTCTGTCTGATTTATCTGCAGATGTCATTTCCAAGACAGGTCAGTGCAGAGTAGAAGGGTTCGGCATGAGTCCAGCTCCCAGAATGGCCTCCAGACCTTTTTTCCCCCGCTTTGTTTTTGTTCCTTGTCTGTGTTTCGCGGAGAGAAGGCAGATAGCAGAGAGAAAACCATTATTTCTTTTCTCAAGCATATAATTGCAACAGCGTGAATGCGATGCTCTGTAATAAAGTGGCTGTTTGTGGTGCACACAAATCAGCCGAGGGGGAAGAGTTTCTTTATCTCACTCACTGACTGTTAGGGGCGTTTTTTTTTTCCTCCATCCTCTTGTTGAGTCAATGAGTGAAGCGCACTCCCTGTAGACCGGTCTGTTGAGAACATCATTCTCTTTATGGTCTAGGGCCCATCCATCTTTTAAAGCACCACATCAACAGAAAGGACAACAAGACCGATGGGCCATTAGAAATATCTCCCAGATGATGAAGCGCCATTATTCTGCTCCTTAATGTGAAGCATAACAAAAATCAATGCTCACGTTGAGGAAGAGTCCATGAACTGATTATGACAAGTGAAGGTCTATTGTGTGCAACGCACCCTGTGCTCGTGTGCAGCGGGGTTGAAACCAAAGGGTCACACCCTAGGGCTGGAGTTAGGCTGAGCTCAAATATGTCCTCTTGTTCATGTGCATTGAGTCATGCAATCAGAGCTGCAAAAGGAAATGTACAAAGTCCTCAAAGAACACAATTACATCACCGCTTGACAACGCGCAATTACACAGTCAAGGGAGTCCGGTTATTAAATAGTTCTACCAGCAACACCCTGTAGTTCCAACACATGCCATCTCTCAGTAATACTGCCATAACGGGTATATGGTGCCTCCTGTTCACATACAATACAGTATCAGAGAATGTATTAACTGTCAATCTGTGCCAAAAGAAGGAAATGGAATACTTCATGCAGATCTCTGTGATTTGGTTGCTTGGTGACCTTAACGATTGCTTGTGATGCCATATACTTACTGCCTGACTGTTCTCACTCCTACACCTGCACACGGTTCGCACCCAAAAGCTAACCCTTAACATTATAACACAGTCATGTAGTTGTTAACCCACGCGGTAGTTTTCTCATATCCCTATCCTCTCCGTTTGTTCCTGAACAATTCGCACCACGCCTCACCACGCACCATTCGTTCGCAGTTGTGCCAGACTCGCTCCTTTGCCGGCGCCTATTGTTTGACTTTCAAAAGATGCTTGATAGCACTGAAGAGCATTTATCTCGGCCAAACAATCGTTTCTACGTATAACTACAAGCCCATAACAACTGCAACTCCACACTTGTCGTTTGGTGTTCTCAGTGATTACAGCACATACAAACTGTGGTAACAGCTACTATAATGTACTGCTTAATCTTTTACACGTGTTCCTGATTCAGCCCCAGACTCACATGGACAAACTTACTCTCGCGTTTCGTTTTAATTTTAGCCTTGTTTCAATTTCCAAAAAAAAAAAAAAAATACATATACATATACACAAGTAAAATAAATAACTGCATCCGGGTGACACAAGCGTTCCATGTACCCGTGAAGTTAAAAGGTACAACGTGAAATCGACATACCTGCTCGGGTCCCTGAAAACAGATTCTGCACAAAGGAGTCCTAACGCCGCTGTCAGTACAACTGGTGAGGGACAGTCGCTCCTCCGTTTTTTCTTTGGAACAGTCATCCGAAGAGCTGCTGCAATCCAGCGTCCCCGGTTGCGCCGCGGCGCCGGACCAGCCCTCCGTCGCCCTGTTCTCGTCGACCCCGACAGCTCCCCCTGTCAGTTGTACGGAAAACCCCTCCGGCCGAGCGGGGTTTGTCAGCGCGCTGCTGTCGGCGCTGCGCGCATGGCCTTCCGCGCTTTGGCCGCTCATGGGGATGAACGCTGGTGGTGGTGCCGACGGTGTCGGTGGCCTGAGCAGGAAAACCTTCAGGTCGCTGAACAGAACGCAGCAGCGGCCTTTCAGCATTACCTGGTGCCGGTGCATCTGTGTGCGACTCAACAATCCCCAGCACCACACAATGACACCGATTTCCAACAACATGTGCTCTTCTTTTAATGTAAAGATATAAGTTTAGGTGATCGAGATAAGAGAAAACACTTGCTGGGCAGGCAAAAACTTATTCTTTCGATTGAGATATAACACAAAATTCCTGTACAGCCAGTGTAAGTGTACCCGAGTTTGTTATTTTTTAATTTTTTTTAATTTCCAGTTTTTAGAGTTTAATACTACCTTACCGGTGACTTTATCAATTTTGTCTTTTTTTCTCATGCATCTGTTGTTATCACTGTTCTGTTTAATATGGTTTGCTTTTTTTGCAACACCGACGTGGCAACTGATTGCTTACTTTTGTTGTTGAGCAACGTATCAGACAACCTTATTTACCCCGCAACAGTGCTCGTCTGTTTAGTTCTGTGGAAATACTGACAAATGCCTGAAGTCCCAGGAATTAGGTTTCAGGCGGGCATCTTGAAATATTTAGGTGTTTTTAATAAATAAAACGAACTATATTAACGCACATACACCGACAGAAACAAATAAACAAATCGAAAAACGTGTGTTATGGAGAGCATAATCGTACATTTCCGACTCAAGAGGTACAGCCTTCCCTCCAGCAGAAAACCACGCTTCGACCCTCGAAAAATCATTCTTCCTTGTGAGATGGCCAGTTGTCTTCAGAGTCTAACTGCAAATCCGTGACTGAAAATGTGATTTCCCCCCATTTTTTTCTGTATTGTATTTCCAAGAACATCAAAGCCGAATTTGATGTTATGTGAACTCTGGTCTTCTTGTGGACATTTTTCAGATTAATGTAGCGTAAAAAATGCAACGCTTCGTTTTCATGACATCACAGAAAATAACATTATACAGGGGAGTCTTTCTTCGGATTTTCCTCGTGTTTTCACCTAGACGTGTCGGTTGATTTAATCGCTTCTCTGACCAGTCGAGCCCGAGTCCCATTGTAGGTAGCGAGGTGTCAGTATGCTTCGTGCTCCTCTGTTAATAGCGAGACACATTACCTATGTACCACGGCGTCCACGGTCGATGGGCTTCTCGTCGTTAATACATGTCATCACGTCAATGCATCTTTCTTCTTTATTTCCAGGAATTCCGCACGTTTTTGATAGATCAGCCTAAAGCACTAAATCAAAGCCACGAGCGTTGCAGTTGATGCGGAGTTGTTATGGGCTCCTTGGAGAGTACGATGGTTTTAAACACAGACATCCTTTTTTGTAGTCATCGGATTTCCACGTTTCGAGGAGAAGGCGCTAATGCATCCATAAAGCCTGTACCGTTATGTTCCAGCAGAGCATCCAGGCTGTCCCGGTGTAAAGATCCTGTGCTGATCGTTGAGTATGGTCTGTGTAATTTGCGGTTGTTGGCTGGTGCAGCGCCTTCAGCACCATGATTCCCGGGACAGCTCCCAAGCACGGGCGCGTCACGCGGCATAGGAGTGATGCAAGAGGGGACGAGCATACCACGACCGAACTCGGCTGCACATAGATATCCGTCAAGATGTTGCGTTCATTCATTTGGCCCAGAGAGTAATTAAGAAATCCAACTGCTCTACCTCAATAATTAAAAGTAACGTTTTCTGTGAAATTATGCCCGGACGCTTTGAAATGGTTTTTGAGGAGTTACCTTATTTTGAAACCTATTTCTACGCATCGTGGGGTTAATGGTTCCTAACAAAAATACCTCAGATGCTCTTTTAAAATAGATCTTAAATAACTTAAAATTATCTCCAGTTGTTGATAGAAAAACATGTAATATGCTTTATGAATATGAGTCCTCACATTATTTGACCCATAAATATAGTTTGTGAGAATCCTTATTCATAATGTTTGTTTTATATACATGGTTGCACATTCTGCCTGCCCATTGAGAGATCACAACTCCCAGGCCTTACTTTAACACCATAGCTGTGAATGCTTAATAATACATGGACACGACTATATATTGGTCTAGATTGTACATATTTTCCATGTCACTAAACCTGCCACGGTAATGCATTGGCCAGCTATATATAGTGTCTGCTCTGAGCTTCGGTCTGCTCCTGACATCCTGGCAGAGAAACAGGACGGAAACCCAACTTTTCTACATGGTTAGGCCGGTGCAGAAATAGCCGTTTTGATCAAAAGTAAGAGTCAGCAAGTCCCGCTCATGTGGTGTGCTTGTTTCTCAACTGCAGTTCATAGCACCTGACACTTAAGACAGTGCAGACCATGATGCTCATACGTCTCCTTCAGAAAGACCCCTCCTCCTCCTCCTCCTGCCACACTCCCATCATGCACCAGGCCCCCCACCCCAGTGAAATTATCTTTGCCTAAGCGTGCCTGTAAGGGATTATTCCGATCGCTGTAGCTGCTGATGTGATCTGTCAGATGACAAAGCTCATTCCCCCACTCCCGTCCAGCCAGGCCCGGGGTACTCCACCGGCTCGGATCAATAACACAGCAGCTATCTTCATCACATGCTACATCAGAATACCCTGCATTTGCTGTGCTGCCTCCAGATCCTACACTTATATTAAAATGCTCTTTGCTCTTTAGAAAGGGGGGGGGGTCTTTGGGGAAATCAAGGGCAATTTTCTAGCCCCTTGTTGATTGGGTTATGAGTTATGATATCATTTGAGAATTTGGACAATGAGATCTCATGCTAGCAAATTAGTGGTAAGGATCTGCCTCATCTGAGGCTAGCATTGTCTCCAAGATACATTTCCATGAGAGATTTATTCTGCTGGGTGACCAGTTGTCAATCTGGTCCTTGCAGAAACCAGGGCAAAACAACCGTTAACTCCCATTGTGCTACAGTAGGAAACACAATAAAATGGAATCCGATATCAGTTATCCTCTGTAGAGCTCTGCTCTCAGAGTTTGGGGTTTACTCTGGGTGCTTTCTTTTCTTCCCCTTAGATAAAAGTAACAGACGCACCGTCCCTCCCGAAGGGACCGACATGTTCCAGAGGAGTGGATCCCCAGATGGGAGCTCCTCTGGTAGTAAATCCCGTGAGCTGAAGCATAATGTGGAGCCAGGTGGACTCAGCCCAAGTCTCCAGGCTGGCAGTCGCTGTGGTGTGCGCAAGGAGTTAAATCGTCAGCCATAATTCAGTGTGACTGCCGCCTCTCACTACAGACACCTTAGTGCTATGGCTGTGGAACAGCCTGCTATTCTTGTGAGAGGGTGTGTGTGTGTGTGTGTGTGTGTGTGAGAGAGAGAGAGAAAGAGACTGCCTATGCATGCATGTGTGTGTGTGTGTTTGTGTGAGACTCCCTATATGTGCATGCATGTGTGTGTGTGTGTGTGTGTGTGCATGACTGCCTACACATGCATATGTGTGTGTGTGTGTGCCAGCGTGTGTCCATTTGTGCAGGGATGGGGGTTCAGTTAGAGGGTAAAGGTCTGCAGTAGGAAATGTAAAGGACTGAACTGATTTGTTGTTCTGTCTGTATGAGCTCTGCTGCATGTGTTCCAGGGCAGTCCCTATGATTTTCAGGTGTTCCTTAATGTGAAACCTTTTGTTTTTCTAATAAAAAATGGCAGTATCCAAAAAGAGTGAAATATTCAGTTTGTTATCAGTGACCCATTGATTCAAACCAAGCATTTGTATTGAATCAACGTAACTCACTAAATTCCAATATCAGACAGTCCCAAAACAAGTCAATCCATTTTTTTTTCTAATTTGCCTCTAAAACTGCCTCATCAATCAAAATCTCCAAATATATGCTCTCGGGTTATTACCCCAGAGAGAACTCCTGGCTGTAAAATTCTTCTAACTGTATGCAGTCATTTGTGTGCCAAAGGATTTTGCGAGATAAACTTTGAAGTTAGAGACTTCGGTGTACACATCAAGGTGATATGTGCTCCTTCGTAGCAATTTCTCGACTATTTCAGTGAGTTTAATCCAGGGAGACAGATGAACAGAGTCAAGCGTGAGTAACAAGCCCCCGTTAGTGGAAGAAAGAGGAGTGTCACGGTGTTTCTCAGGCATGGAGCACTGGCTGTCTCTGAGAGGAGTGGGCTTACAGTGAACACTAATGACATGCTCAGGCCATGGAGGTGAAACAGTGGTGAAAGCAGTCTCACTGAAGTTTGTGTGTGTGTGTGTGTGTGTGTGTGTGTATATGCATATTTGCAAGGTTACACCTGGGCCCATCTTCCATATAAATAGGATGTTTATAGTGACGATGATGCATTTCAACAGTTAAAAATGAATAACAAAGCCACTGAGATTTGAAGATACTTTCCCTGTTTTACTGTGTGTTGCCTAGAGTGTTGCGGGCAGTAATACACTCTTGAAGCTGCAACCTTTAGGTTCCCATTGCTCAATATGGAAAACATGCCACCAAAACCCCTTACAGTGAAGGGTTCTGGTTAAGTCTGTCTAACTGCTGCTGTTGTCTCACTTTTTACCCTTGTCCCCCACAGACGATGGCTTTGGTAATGACTGTCTTCTCTGTGGGTGGTCAGCAATGTGATACAGAAGGCAGGCTGTAGTTTGGCCTAGTCAGTGCCTTCAGTCCTGACCTTCAGAGTAGAAGGCTGTCTGCAGTCCTCTTCCACGCGCTCATTGTGGTGAGCTGCCTGTCTGTTTGACCATTTGACCACCACAACTGCTGATGATAACAAGCTGGAGAAAACTGACGCAGGAATGATTTTATTTTTATTTGTTTCCTCTGTCACAGTAGACAGATCTATTGGAGAGGTCACTTTAAAGAAACTTAATTTCATTTCAGGTTCTCTTCAAGGTTACAGTCTTATTTTGACCATGCAAAACTGTGATGTTCTGTTACTCCTTTACAGTACAACACTAGCTTCGACATTAGTCTACATTTTCTGCCTTTTACCTACATCTATGATATTAAATGCCATATTAAATTGACTGATCGGGTACTGATGACTCCAGTGTTGGAACATGATAGTTTGACGTGATAGGTGCTTCAGAGTTAAGGCCGGTCAGAAACAATCTTATAGCAGAAGCAGAACAGTACAATACAATAGGATCTTTGTGCCTTGATAAATGTAGCTTGAGGTTTAAATGTCAGCAAATCGCTGTCTAGCTCTGCTAGACCTGTTTAGCAGCAATTTAGTAACCTGCTCTCTGTCTTATTTTGGGTTTAGGATGAATCACATTTTCTGAAAAAAAAAATGCAGTCTAAAATAGAGTCTTTAGCACAGTAATGAAAATTGGCCTGTTGCTACTGCTAGTCAGCAGTGATATGCTTTGCTCGACCTCAGTTACAAAAACGAACCTGCCCATCTTCTCGAATTCTGGCTCCGATGACTCAATAATTGCCAATGGTGCAATTAGAGATATTTCTACACTCATATGTTTTCAGGTCACTAAAGGCACTATTGAATGATGATTCATGTTCTACCTGCGTCACATCTGGATCTGCCCTTCCGTGGAATGCCACCCCAACGTGAGAAAGTGAACCTATTTACAGTGGGCTCCTGTTTTCCCATGGGGTATGTTATCCTATGTCCAAGTCCTATCTCATCTTACTGTTTTGGGGATGACCCACCCTTCAAGTTTTTCACCCATGCCCTCACCAACATGCCCCACCCTCTTTATTTCATGATTTTGATGTGCATTATCGCAAATCCAAGCAGGAAAGTCATTCGCTCCTTCAACTGGTTCCCTGCATCTTATGTACGGTACGTAGATGATTGAGAGAGGAGTATTAACATTGAGGAGGTGCAGAAACACACGCTCCTGGGGATTATCTCAGTGCTTTGAGGTTGATTCTCACCAAGCCGAACTGTCGACTCTTCCTCTCAAGCGGGAAGGAAGCAGTTTAAGGAAGATGATGTTTTCCCGCTGACACCTTCACTTGTCATCGTTGGCTGGGGTTTAAGCAGAAAAACATGACAGGGGACATATTTGAAAAGAAGACTGACACACTATATACTCTACTCAAGAAGGAGGTAGAATAAATCACGTAAACCTATTTATAAACATCTTTTAGTTTACTTCAAAGGTTTTCCTGAATTACATGAACAAACGCCGTGACATATGAAGTACATGTCTTATGAAATGCAGTGTTATTTGACTGTGGGTGAATGCATCAAACAATGTGTAGTACCTTGATGTCCTTCAGCTGTTCAGAATTGACTGGAAAAGAGGACCCTTCAGCCATTAGTTGAAATTAATTCCTGTCATGTAGGGCCTCCTTACCGCTCCTGTGGACTAATCTGTATTTACAATGCTCTCGTTTCCCCTCATCATGATAAGGGCGCCTCATTTTCACCTATAGTAATACCGGTGGATTGTGCATGAAGTTAAAGATAACCTAAAAATAGGGGGTGTTGGGTAGAGAAAAGAGGAAAAATAAATTCGCTCTTACGTGAGCGTGTCTCATGCTTGGGAGTCGAAGCTTGTTCCCTAGGGGGTCTCATCCCGCCAATTAGTAACGCTAGCAACAGAAGTCCTGCACAGAATGCAACCCCAAAGCCTTTCATTAATTAACCATCTCTTATGCAGCTTCTGAATGATACATTTTTGACTCCGTTTCGCCAGTGGATGGAATAATTTTGATTCCTTTGAGTTACTTCATTTTTTTTTTTTTACCCCAAACCTTTATTTATTTACTTCCTTGAGAAGTTCTGGAATGCTGTCTTGCTTCTGCATGAAAAGTACTGCCGAGCAAAAGTAAAAGTAAGTCAATATGGAGAATATGTCACAAGCTTTTCCACAAACAAAAAAAAAAAAAACAGAAGTGAATGGATTTGACTCAGTAGCCTCAGAAGCATTGGTTTTTCCTTGAGGAGCTGAGTCAAAAGTGGTGTAGAAAAGTGTGATTTCCTGTAGTGTTATCTGACATTCAGTAACTGCCCTCCTACCCCTGCCTCTCTCCTTTTTTCAGTCTTTATAACCCATTCTGTCTGTTTTCCTCTATCTCCTATGTCCTCTGCCATTTTTCTCATCACCTCTTTGCTCACATTTTCTGTCGTCCAGGTAGTTTGAGTTCTCTGAAGCTAGTAGTGCTGAAGCTGTTGCTGATGAAGCCCTTACATTATTACATTACATAGCCTACATTACACAGACCTTACATTACATTATTGGCATTTAGATACAGATGTTCTTATCCAGAGCGACTTACATCAGTTACAGTGTTTTTACAATGTTATCCATTTATACAGCTGGATATTTACTGAGGGCTAAGTACCTTGCCCAAGAGTACAGCAGCAGTGCCCCGGCGGGGACTTGCACCAGCAACCTTTCGGGTACGAGTCCTGCTCTTTACCACTGTGCCACACTGCTGCCCCGTCATCCGTTTACACAGTGTAATAACTGGATGATTATGGAAGGGGTTCAAGGTTAAGGTGCCCCAGCTGGGACTGGAAGGGGCAACACTGAGGTTACAGCATCCAGTTCCTTTTCCCACTGTTCCCAGCAAGACTCCTGATTCAGCACCAGCGTACGCACCGCCCCTGTCAGGGCTTTGTGAGTTGCTGCATGTTCATCGCGTGACTCACCTCTGTCCTCTGGCGGTGGAGGGACGTGTCCAGGGGTCGGGGTGACCTCCTGTGAGGGGGGATGTGGTGTCCAATGTTATCCATGTTAGCCATATTTACTGAGGGTTAAGCACCTTGCCCAAGAGTACAGCCGTAGTGCCCCAACCGGTTATGAGTCCTACTCCTTAAATGCTAAGCGACACTGCTGCCCCCTTAAACTTCTGAGGTCTTCATCTGTCTCTGGGCCACACAATGTCTAAGGCGATGACATCAATGGCATTAATACCCCTGCTAAGGCTGCACTGACCGCCACAGTCAAGGAACATGCAAAGAGACATTGAAAAGTGGGTAACATCGCTATGAAATAGGATATTTGGATGGGCGGCAGTGTAGCATAGTGGTTAAGGAGCAGGACTCGTAACCGAAAGGTTGCCGATTCAATCCCCGCTGGGACACTGCTGCTGTATCCTTGTGCAAGGTACTTAACCCACAACTGCCTCAGTAAAAATATCCAGCTGTATAAATGGATAACATTGTAAAAAAACTGTAACCTATGTAAGTCGCTTTGGATAAAAGCGACTGCAAAATGAATAAATGTAAATGTTAAATGAAACAAAGTGGCAGGAGGACCATTTCTGGCCAAATGCCCCAAAACTAGCTGTCCACTTATGGTCACATAATCATCACCCTAGAGTTAATTGCTTACGCAATCACTTTCACCCAGTCCCCTTCTTGTCTCCCCAAGTTATCACGATAAAGACAACTGTGCTCTTAGGTGGCCTTCCTGGTTAAATAAAATAAATAAATGCACAACGTAGGGGGTGCCGTTCTGCAACAGGGATGGTCACTTCCCACCCTCGAGATTTGACTTCATTCAATAAATCAAACAATTTGAGACCTAATTTACACTAGGTATTATCCAGGACTCTGCACACTGGTAAGAAAAGCTCAGCCAGGACCAGACAGGGAAATGAATCTGGTGGTCAGTGAGATGATGTGTATCTGGAGTCACAGATCTAATCGCGCTGGTGTCTGTGTGATTTACAGGGGGCACTCCTGTTCCATATGCCGAAATTATGGCTCTGGCGCACTTCCACGGCTCTCTGCCCCTTTGCTGCTTGTCCTTATCTGTGCGGACCAGCATCGCTCAAAATTTCTAATGCTTTTAATAGCCTATTTCGCCACACTCTATCGCCGCCCCTGTACAGAGGGCTTAAAAAGTTATGGGTAATTTACAATGCATTAACACCGATGTTAAACTGACCCAACAACTTAATTAATGATTCGGTAATGTGAACAAAAGAAATCGCTTTCCACTCCTCAAAGCGAGGCGCTCTCTTTGATTAAAATCGCCAAGTCGTTAATGAAGCAATTATCTCTGCCGTTCGCACCAGAGCTTGCAGTTTTAACACGCGTCGGCTAATGGCTCAGCCCGTTCTTTACGGCGGAATCTAAAGGTAATGTTTTGTAAATCAATCCCAACGACCGCCGGCAGCAGGGAGGGTAATACGGTGCGAATCAATCCAAACCCACCACGGCTACGCTGCAAACCCGCGGGCGTCTCAGGAGGGGGTGACGCGCGTAAGAAACGAGACGGACCGAGCGACAGGGTGTCTGGAACGGGCGTCCGGGGAGAAATCGCGAAGGCCGGGGCGAAAGTAAGGAAGTGCTGCTCACATTTCACCCTCGACACACGGCTCAGTGCCAAACCAAAGGGGTATAAACCTCGCGTCTGCGCCCCGGCGTCGTCCCACCCACCTCCCGTGGGCTCTCATAGATCACTGTTATGCTCAGCGTTCAGTCTGGCCTGATGCAGTTATGTTGCTCCAAAGACTCATCGCTGCCTATTTAGAGCAATTAATTGTGGTTGCTTTGTACCAGTGTTGTTGTGGCTGTTCTTGTTTCTGCTGCGATTTCACTATACTATTTTTAGCTATTATACAGTACTTTTCCAGAGTTATTCAGAAGTATTAATTATGGTCGATTTGTATCAGGGTTGTTGCTGTTCTTGTGTCTGCTGTGATTTCATTATATTATTCTGAGTATTCCATAGTATTTTTTTTTTAACTTTACATTGTTGGCATTTAGCAGACGCTCTTATCCAGAGCAACTTACATTGGTTACATTTTTTAAACAATGTTATCAATTTATACAGCTGGATATTCACTGAGGCAATTATGGGTTAAGTACCTTGCCCAAGGGTACAGCAGCAGTGCCCCATATTTCATATTTGTATTTTCGTATAATTTCATATTTGCCCTTGTATCTCACTCGTGATTTAAAAAAAATGCCGGATAAATAAATAAGTGAAGGCTTCCATTAATGTTTTTAAGTGACAGGCTGTGGGTCCTTGTGCAAGACTGCTTTTGGAGACAGATGATGCTCCTTATGGAAACAGAGAGGGACGCCTGATCCCAGGAGGAGATTTATGCCGTTCCCCCCGCCGTCTCTGAAGGATGACTGAGCCTGCAGCGCGGTCGCGGCGCAGTCAAGACCGCCGGATCCCCAGCAGAGAACGGAGGCGCTCACGCATTCAGGGCTAACAATGGGGACCCTCCTGAAAAACACTGACACAGCAAAGCGAGCGCGGGCTTACCACTGCGCATCCGCCGTGCAGTGGAATCATTACAGCTGAACCAGAAGAATGGCGTTCTCCTGACCACCAAAGGATTAGGGTTTTTTTCAGATTCTGAAGGACGCTTAAATTAAAAAAAAAAAATATAACTGAGTTTTGTTTGCTCTTTCAGTAATAAGTGTCTGAAATGTCGGTTCACCTTCTCCCTCTCTCTACTGCATGTTACATGGAAGAATATTAGCATACTGAGATCAAATGGCTTCAAACAGATCAGTACAGTACTTTGAATATTTCCAGAGGTCTACGGATACTTGTTTCACATGCATTTTTGCCTTTATATTATGTTTAAAACAGAGAGAATTGTGACCTTCATATTTCAACAGGTACACACAATGTGTTGATTCCAGGAATAATTTTCTTTCACGCAAACAGACCTCTTGAAAGAAGTGACAAAACAGAACATCTTCACCTGCGTTCAGGCGCTAGTGTGGTTTGAGTGTGAGAAAAATCTAGTACAATCAAAAATAAATACCAACCCACCGAGAATGTGAAGGCCGCTCTCTCGTCATTTCTTCGAATACAAATACACCTTTTGACAGACTCTACTCCTCCACATTTTTCTTCTGATGCTCATATAGTAAAAAATTTAAATTATATCTGTGTGTGTTTATCCTTGGGAGATCCAGAATGAACCACGCAAACTAGATCACACTGACCACGTAAAGGTCAGGGTGATCTTTTGAGTTCAGCCTGGGAGGTTATTCATTTGGGAATTAAAGTTAAGTTAATTAAAGTTAATTAAAGAAATGACAGATACTAAAGGTTATATAAAGTACATACATGATTGTATGTAGTTAACATTTCTTACATTCATACATTGAAATTCAGACCCATTTATTGAATAAAAACTCATGAAACATACATTACAGATCCACAAAACATTGATCCATTATTTTTCTTTGTGGTTTAATCCTTGTCTTACTGGACTGAATGAACTCAAAACTGACTGCTGCAAGGTCACCGTGTAGATTAGAGAGAAAAGTGGAGAATCACTTGGAAGAGTGCATACCTCCACCATCCTTACAAGTTACTGTATCTACCATAAAATCAAATAAATCTGTACTGAACCGTAAGCAATAATCTCACCATCTTTCTGTCTATAATTTTTAGAATGATATTGTTCACAGTCCAACACAGAGTGGCTCTCTCAGTTAGGTTGACACTTTGTAGCAGCAACCCAGAACAGTTGCTGCAGCAGCTTTAAAGTCTAATTATTTCTACCAACTACCTCAACCTCCAAAAATTTTTAGGTACAGAGAGACAGATAAATAGAAATACATAACCACTGTTCAGCCTACCACTGTTATTAAATGACAAAGGTAATACAGCCACAGGAGAGAAAGAGATGTCCCTTTGTGGCATTTGAGTCAAGGTTAACTCATCATTACAAACAGTGTCGCCGCGGCCCCCATGTCCTCAGACAGAAATACTCTCTTTTATCCATGTTCCAAAGAACTTTTCAGAGCAGACCGCGGAAGTTCCATCGGGTCAAGGTGCATAAAGTCCTGTGACGGAAAGACACAGTGCACAGCGATTGGAAGGCTAGGGGACCCAAAAAGATTAGAGGTTTGAACCTAATGGCGCTGCACGCAGCGATTACCTACTGTTCTACAGTTAGGTATAAATGCTGATGGGATAAGGACTTGGATTTTACCTTTGCCCGAATTTTAGCTCGAGGGTTCCTGTGGTTCCACAGCCTGCGGCTCTGTCCTGCTGAGGTCAGGCGTAGGCTGTCCTGTAAGTCACAGGGAGAGATCAAAGTCCTGCACAACTGATGCAGCGCACTCAATTTTGTAACCAGATTGATCTGATTATTTGATCATGATTATTCATTTTCATAGCAGACAGCCCTTTTCCTAAGGGGATTTGCACAGGTTACAGTTTACATTTCATAATTGGCATTTAGCAGACGCTCTTATCCAGAGCAACTTACATAGGCTACAATTTTTACATGTTATCCATTTATACAGCTGAATATTTGCTGAGGCAATTGTGGGTTAAGGACCTTGCCCAAGGGTACAGTAGCAGTGTCCCAGTGGGGAATCGAACCAGCAACCTTTCGGTTACGAGCCTTGCTCTTTACCACTGTGCCACACTGCTGCCCCGTCATCCTTTTACACAGTGTAATAAGTAGAAAATTATGGAAGAGGTTCAGGTTAACGTGCCCCGGCTGGGACTGGAAGCGGCAACACTGAGAACCCAGCTCCTTTTCCACTTTTTCAGCAAGACTCCTGATTAAGCACCATCATACGCACCTCCCCCGTCAGGGCTTCGCGTGTTGCTGCGCATTTCATCGCATGACTCAGCTTTGTCCTCTGGCTGTGGAGGTGGGGGTGCATCGCCGTGCTCAGGGGTCAGGGTGACCTCCTGTGATGGGGACGTGGTGTCCTTCCCAGGCTCCAAATCCATGGCTGTTTCAGCTGAAAAGAGTCATATTACATAAAATATACATATACATACACACATGCGTTTGCTGTGTTCCCCCTACCTTGGTCCTTTTGGCTGCTTGTCTCTGCACCTCCCTGCTCCCCTCCTGCTGAGGGACCCTCCCTGGTGCCAGGCCTGGACTGTTCTGTGCTCTCTGGGTCTTCATTGACTCTATCCACACCTTGTCCTGGGAAGCAACAACCCAGCTGGGTATATTAAATATTACATTTAATATTTAACATGAACATTATATGTTCTACAGCCCGGGATGTGATTATACAGTACATCCACTATGCTTTTACTACAATGCTAATATCCCACGAACAGGAGCAGGAAATTGTTCAAATAAGTATTTGTTAGCTGCTTATTTACCGTTGATTAGGGCGCTCTCCAAGTGGTCAACCCTGTCCAGCTCTGGCTCCCGGCCTATGAAATAGACTCACAAAATGAGAACACAAAAAACAAAGACAGGGGTAATTAACAGCCCCGGCGAGCTTTTTGCACCAGAGCTGTTTATGCCGAGCGTTCGCTGGTTATTCTCTGGCGTGTCCGGTTATTACAAATTGAGTTTGGCAGCCTTGTCAGAATGACTTAGCTCAGGCGGCGTTCCTCCGCTCTCCCTGTGTGATGAGGTGCTTAAACAGTTTAGCTGTGGCCGTAGAGATGAGCGTAAAAAAACAAACACTACGCGCTATCAATATCTAATGATGTCAATCTAAGGATCCAGTCCCCCTGGAGCAGCATGCCAGTTTCAGGCACGGGAGGTACCCTTGAAAGTTGAGGGCGAGACCAAAGTTCAGTGAAACTCGCACACATCGCGGGAGGTTTTTTTGACGAGGCGTCACCTTGCAGGGGGGCACCCACGCTGGCCACGTCCCCCTCCGAGGCGATGTCCCCGAAAATAAAGTGGATCTTCTCGCTGGCGTGCTGCCGGTTGGAGGAGCCGTGGAGGCAGTTCTGGAGGATGTCCGTGGCGAAACGGGCCCGCAGGGACTCCGGCACCATCTCCCTGGCTTCTGCGGGGTCAGTGGGGCCCATCATGGCTCTCCACTCCTCCACGGCGTTCTCCTTGGACAGGACCAGCATCATGCAGGGGCCGCTGGGACAGTGACACAGAGGCGGAGACAGAAGGGGACGGTTCTTGTAACGCAGAGCAGGGTGCAGAGATTACTCAGAGACAAAAGTCAATGGTGGAAGTTTAGCACGGTGGTTAAGGAGCAGGACTTGTAGCTGAAAGGTTGCCAGTTTGATTCCCCACTGGGGCACTGCTGCTGTACCCTTGGGCAAGGTACTTAGCCGAAAATTTCCTCAGTAAATACCCAGCTGTTTAACTGGATAACATGTAAAAAACTGCAACCTGCGTAAGTCACTCTGGGTAAAAGTGTCTGCGAAAAAGTAAAAAAAAAAAAAAAAAAAGCTATTTTCACTGAAGGCTAGAGGAAATCAGGTTTAGTACGCAAGCACATACCCGAAGCATGGCAGAGCAAAGCTGAGCAATGAGCAAGCGAACAGACAGGGCTCTAATAACAAACAAAGCACATGACTAAACTAACTGGACAGAGGTCTTAGACCTAAAGTAAATGAGACAATGAACAGACAGGAAGCAAGGACATCTCGTGGTAGCCCAGGGAAGCGACAGCCAGGAACCCAGACAGGATGTTATGAGGACCACTGTTGGTCATTGCCAGTAGCAGCAACGGCCGAAACCCTGACGGTCCTGAACTGCTCCACCACACTATCTGGCCTTCTCCTCCTTTCAGGCTGGGGGTTATTAATCCTCTCTGCATCCCCTGGCTCAACGTAACATCACTTCCCTGTCATGCTGAAACATGAAAAAACTGGGCTTGGCACCAGGAGGCTGCAGGTTCGGTTCCCAGATGGGACAAGGCTGTTGTGCCCTTGAGAAAGGATATGTAAACCGCATTGATTCCGTGGAATATCCATCGGTACATATGAAATGAAATGTGAGCCGTGCAAGTCGTCCTATATGAAGCCATCTGCCAAGCAAATAAATTCCGTACTGCACTGCCAAATTCCGGAAGACAGAAGAGCTTTAAGCTGGAGAGTGGATGTGGAAAAACCCCACCGTATGTCATGTGAAATGATTCACAGCACAGTGGCTCCCTGCTTTTGAACTACAAAGCTTTGTGCTACATCGCTCCTTATATTTCCAGAGTTCCACTTTTTGTGTGTTTTTTTCCCCCCTTATTTAACCCTTTTTTAGAACTACCAAGTACACATTACTGTAGACTCTGCATTCATACTTAAATGCTGAAGCAAGGCAAATGCGGTGCTCGAATACATTCGCATGCAAAACAGCTCACCACAGTGAAAGGGGACCACTTTGAGGATAGGCACTACTCCACTGATGTCACCTGACCAACCCGACAAATTATAGCATGCCTAAGAGCAGAGAGACAAGGAAACCTGGCTGACATCCCCACCCCTACCCTGGTGGAAAACCAATAGCCAGTTTGTTTTGCCACTGTGGGCTCCTGGTCATTGTTGGTCAATGACATAGCTGTGTCCAAACCTGACCTGTTGAGCATTCAAGTTCCTTGTCAACTGAGCCACTTGGGAGCTCCTAGATCTTAGATATCGGCAAAGCAAACAACATTGGTTTTATTTTGTCATTTTAGCAGCAAAGATCATTCTATAATAGGCTGGGGGGGGGGGCATAGAAGAAAGGACCCGCAGGAGGATATTTGTTGAGAGATAGCACAAAATGGCTTCTGTTTATGATTTGCTGAAGTATTGTTTAATAATAATTCCTACAGCAATTATCTTTCTCAAGATTACATGCACTGGGAATCACTGAAACCATGAGACAATACCCGGAGACGATCCTAATTGAAATGTCCTTTTTGTCTTTGCTGATACTCATCAGATTTGCTCTGGAGGAAACCTAATGAGAAAAAAGCTTAAGATTAGCCATCAGAGTGAAAGTTCTCCAGACCAGAACGTCCAGTCTCTTCGGAGCTGTGCGTCTGAACACTTGCATAACTGCCTTCATTAGAGGAAGGAATGTTAGGCGTAAGGCCTGTCCTTTTTTTAACTGGAAACGCGATGGATACTTTCCATCCAGGGCTATTTTTATATAGTCATTTAGGACACATTAAGGATTGATGTTGTATTTAACTAGGGATGATAAAATTACAATGTCTTTCAGATTAACCCCATATCAGGCTTCATTCACAGATGTCTGAAGATTTTTATGTATATTAATGGTTTGTTATCAAAGCTCTTCCGGATCTTTGAACCTTGCTGTCCCTATGAGCGTTGCATTAGATGACACAAACTGCATACCTTTGTATTCACTTTGAAGTACAAAAACAGGTATCAAATAAGCACTAACATTCTTTTTGCTTCTGGCTGGTGCTGTCTGGTGTTGCTGTAAGCCAGTTCACTCAAAAAGAGGCCGCGGTCATCACCGTTCCTGTGGTGTGGCATTAAATCTCAGCGAGTTTGGATGTGTTTTATTATTACATTGCTGTTTACATGTTAACCATTTATACAGCTGGATATATACAGCTGTGGTACCAGTGTAGCATAGTGGTTACGGAGCAGGACTCGTAACCGAAAAGTTGCCGGTTTGATACCCCACAGGGGCACCGCTGCTGTACCCTTGGGCAAGGTACTTAACCCACAATTGCCTGAGTAAATATCCAGCTGTATAAGTGGATAACATTGTAAAAACCTGCAACTGATGTAAGTCGCTCTGGATAAGAGCGTCTGCTAAATGCCAATAACGTAATAATGTAATGGATATTTACTGAAGCAATTCTGGATAATGATGCCACCGAGATGTATGTCACATGGTAGTGCGCTCGTGTGCCCTGACTCTCACCTGCACATGTAGTCCACCAGCTGGCTGAAGAAGGGCTTCTCTCGGTGCTCCTTGTAGAACTCCTCAGCCATGTCCCTGGACAGGACGGTCTCTTTCATCTGTGAGACAGTGAAGCCACCCTTCTCTATCTGCTCCAGGATCTCCTCTGTGGAGAGGTTAGACACCGCTGAGCCCTGACCGGTCACGACATCCTGCCTTTACCCTCACTTCATTAAAGCAGCAAAGACACCAGTAAAGAAGCTTTTTAAAATTATTATTTAGATCATTATTATTCTGTCTTATTAACATCTTTCAAATGCGTTCAGAAATGGTTTTGGTTCTGATGTCCTGCCTTACGGTAAAATAATTCTTGATATTGATCTACACACTTGTTTGGTGAGCAAAATGATTTCAAGAATAACTTCTTAAAATACATGCAGAATATTTTAGAAACAATTATGTAGCAGGAGAGATGTACGGTGGAATTCCGTGGAATTTGTCTTGCAAATGGAGCCCTGGAGGCCCAGAGAGAGGACAGCTGAGGATGGGAGAGCGAGCCCCAGGATAGGACCACACCTCTGTGGTGCTGCAGGGCATCGGGTTTGATGACAGCCAGGGTCTCCTCCTTCGGGAAGAAGAACTCTATCTCCCGCTCCGCTTCCTCCCTGCTGCTGCTGCCGTGGAGCTGGTTGATGGGATCGTTCTCCATCGCAAACTGCGCTCGCAGGCTGGGGACACAGAGACGCACAGACACCCCCGGTGACCATGTCAACTTCCCGCTGTTACTTTGGGGGGGGGGGTGTAGAGGGTCAATCAGTCACGGTGCATGAGTGAGTCTTCATGAACCCCAAAAAGGGTGGAAACATTATATGTTATCAGCAAAATCCTACCTTGAACAAATCACAATGTTTTGCCAAAAGGTAGTAAATTATTTTCATTGGTTCACAGAATCACTGATTGACATATGGTAGCTCCACCCAATCTCATGTTTTGGGTGTAAGCCAATGATTCATGCAGACAAACCTGTCAGGCTCCTCCTCTTTGGCCCTAGTGACGTCCTTGGGGCCCAGAATGTCCCTCCAGTGCTGTACAGCTCCTGTTCGGGCTAGAGCAAGGGCCAGTACAGGCCCACTGTGGACGGACACAGGGACACAGGCAGGAAATTTTGGGTCTCAGTTCATCAAGGCACCCCTAATTCCATTCATATAAAGCTGATTTAAGGTGCACAAGATGCTAGAAGATGAGAACCTGAACTCCTCAGTCAACAATACCTTGCAAAGGCTTTGTTGCAATCTGTTTTTGATTTCAGGTTAGACATTGTCTATTGCATACGTGTGTCAGCTACATGGACTTCACCGTTGGTTTAACTGGTATCTGTAAATCTGCAAAGGCCAGAGACCTTCTCTGCACAAAGCTGAAATTCAGCATTGTCTAAATTCAGTTTTCAGCACATCTCAAGGGTCTACAGTTGAAAGCTCTCAAAATGTTTCGCATGGTCACCTGGCTGCATGCATGTGAGGTGCTGAGGTGGTTGCGTGGCTACCTGGTCATGCTTCGGAGAAGTGCGGGGAAGTAGTCCTCCTCCAGGTGCTGGCTGTAGAACTGCCTCACCTGCTCCTCTGACAGCATCACCTCCTTCTGCAGTGCGACTGTGAAACCAGCCTCCTGAATTCGAGACAGGATCTCGTCTGCAGAGACACATCACACCAAGACAGTCTCATAAAACAGAGAAGAGTGACATTTTCCTTCAGTTTTTGCTAACTTTACAAGATTTTGAAGTCCCATGAAAGGGATGAAGACACTTCATAAAGAATAAAAGTTTTCTCCAGACTTTTGACTGGTACTGTATATTATTTCATGAAATGTGTGTTACGACTTGGAGGTATTTTTTCAGTTGCTCCACCTCTGTTGTCTCTGGCTACATCAGGTCGAATGATGGCCAGTGTCCTCTCTATAAGGCCTTCTGTCTCAGCGGTGGCTGAAGAGGATGTGGTTCTGAAGTTGGGGAAGAAGAAAGCCAGCTCTCTGCTGGCCTGGTCCCTGTCATCACTGCCATGCAGGGCGTTGAATAGCGTCTCTGTGCCGTACTGGGCCCGCAAACTGCAGGGAGAGGGGAGAGAGAGGGAAACAGGGAAGATGGCTACACTGCCTGACTTTACTGAGAGCACAGGGGAAGGGAAACTGGGTTATTAGTCAGGATTCATGCTGGAACTCTGTCCTCAGATGCTCAGCTACCACAAATATGAGCCCTGGATTTCATGCCAGCTTTCTCTCATAACTGAAAAAGCTGTCTTCCCTCCAAGGACTGTGATCTGGGATTATCTTCCAGATATGGGTCAAACAGGACACAAATCAGACTTTACAACACTTAATAATACCGTATAACACCTCTTATTTGTGTGCACAAGAAGGAACATCCCAGAGGCACTTCTTAGCAGCGTACCTCTCTGGTCTTTCCCTTCTGGCCTCCTCACTGTCAGCTGGGCCAATGAACTCCCGCCAAGCCGGGATGACATCATCCGATCCCTCCGGCTTCGACACCACCAGCACATGGGAGGGCCCACTGGACATGAACTGGATCAGCTCTTCAAAGTAGGGCTGTGAACCAACACCCAATCACAAACCAGTATGTAAGTGGAGTGACCTCGTTGTAACATCCCCCTAAGCAACATGGGAGATCTGAGGCATGTGACTACCTTAACAGCACAGCACTGCTATACACTGTGCAAACATTGCTGGCAAAATTTCACTTCTATTTTCCTCTTCTACACTCGCCTTAAATAGTGATAGCTTTCTAATCACCAGTAGCAGTTCAAATTCCACTTTCAAAGTGGATACACCTGTGACCCTGTAGCTAATTTCTGAAGTGTTTTGCATTGCAGGACCCTGTAATTGTTTCAGGTGAAACATCTTCAGCTGTGCACAGCCGCAATTAGGCCCTCTTTGCATTATCTTCAATTAAGCGTACAAGTTCTGTCAAAGGATTCTGCAAGAGAGTGGAAGAAGTGAAAGCAATCCTCATGGCCTGTCCAATCTAACACATCCAATTTCAATCGTCTAAAACTGAAATCAAGTTAGGTTTTTCACCCCACTACGGTAGAATTAACACAGAGTTAAAAGTAGTTCAGCACGTTTTTTTCCAAGTTAGTGCATTGAATAATGAGTTTTAATCAATGAATTAAACCATTTAGAATCTTTTGAAGTTTTGCGCGTTCGTGCACCGCATGGTAAGGCAGACCAAAAACGCTGTTCCAGTTGGTGGAGCTGTTTAAAGGCCTGCACTGAGCTTTTTTACTCTGGGCTCCAGCCGCACATACACCGGGAGTCCGCTGACATTTAATCCTCAGCTGAATCGCCCCCACGGGCGCTCGGGGGAACGGGCGTGTTTCTGTGCCACCCCGGCGGGAAACTGGCATTCTCTCGGTGTCACATTTCTGGGTTCAGTTAATCTCTCCCTTTTCCCCCCCGGTTTTACCTCGGCAGCCTTGTGCTGGTAGAAATCTTGAGCCTCTGACTCGCTGAGCGTTCGCTCCTCGTGGGCAAGGATCTCGAAACCAGCCTCCTGAATCTAGCGATAAGAGCAAGGCCGGCAGCGTGCCGTTATTCAAGGGGCTGAGAGGAGCCTCTGCTTATTGTTATTTCAAATCTTAAGCCACCGTTGTTGCTTGTACCTTCATTATGATTTCGTTTGCTTTGCCGTGTGCAACTACGTCTGGTTTTATGATTGCCACTGTGTACGATTTGCTGGCAGGCACTGCAAACAAGTAAATCAAAAGAACATAGTTGCAATATTACATATACAGTACATAATATGGCGATAAAACAAAAATAATCAATGGTGTTTGTCTCACCGAGTACATCTTCATCACTTTGCTCATTGCCATTGACCTCCTCCTCTTCCTCCTCCCTCAGACCTTCATCTTTTACCTGAATCAAAAGTGAAGAGATGGAAAAAATGATAAATGCACACACAATGTCTCAGCTTTTCCCCTCTTCGCACTTGAGCAAGCGCTTATCTGAGCACTGTTAGAGTTTGCCCTGTTTCAAATTTATGTGACAGATAAAATAGATTCTATCCGATAATATCCGCTCTTCACTGACAAAGGCAGCCACAAAAACAACATAATTCAGAGCAGATGTAGATAACCATACTCTCTGTGTGTTGCTCCATCTGTGGTGTGTGTGTGTGTGTGTGTGAGAGAGAGAGAGAGAGAGAAAGTGTGTGTGTGTCCCTCTCACCACTCCGCGCTCCACTCCTTGTTCCAGAACCATCTTCTCCTTGGCCAGCTCCTCCACCACCATCTTCTGTAGGAGTGGGGCATTAGCCCCCCGCAAGAGAGCAACAAGCTCCCCACCCTGACAACACAAGCATACCATCACAAATTTCAAATGATTTCCTATCAAATCACTTGCGGCTGATAAGTTGCACAGCGTACAGTTTTTGAACACGCCCACACAGAGGGCCCTGTTAAAATTCAAACGTGTATTAACACTGTCTACCCTTTAAAAAAATTCTTTTTAAGATTGCCGAATGAAAGGATAATAAATTATTTAATCGTTTCACCAGAGTCATGCCATGACCTAATTCATCATTTTTTCCACAGGCACCCCCGCACATCAGAAAATGGTTCTTAGACAGCACTCACTCCATAGAACAGAAAGGTAGGCTCACACTTTCCCCTGTATCTATCCAGGGCATCAATGGCGTCTGCTTCTGCCTGTGGGGCGGGAATAGCATGACCTGAACATGAAGCTCAACAGCGGCAAACATTTTCATGCTGAAATCATACACATGCCTCTTTAAGCGCAGGGCTGCTATCAACTGTACCAGCCATTTTACTGACCCTTTTTTTTGGCACTTAACAAAATGCTTTGACAAATTAAGAAATGAATGCTTGGAAGAAGCACTTAACCATTTCTGGTTAGCAAAGTTCATGTTAAATTTTGTTGACAATATGATTTTTTAAAAATGGACTTTTACGGCTCTTTATCGAACACGTGCGTACCGTGGCAAAATGCAACAGGTCATCCCCTAGCTCATTCTTTATCTTGCGGAAGAGGCTGACCACAGCACGGCATGGACCACACCATCGCTGGTACACATCTACCACTGACAGGAGAGAACAGAAAATGAGATGCATGGCATTTGCGCAGAATAGTGCCTCTTTAGTGCGTGTGTAAGGTAATGTGGCAAAAACTGTAAGCTGATGTCATATGATGTTACTACTCCGACTGGCATAGAAATGTTTGCAGATGTATACCTACTGTGTTGACATGTGGAGAATATAAAATTTGTCCACACAAGTAACTTGTTTGTGTGCTGAATTTGTTTATGTCAGGAATAGCAATATTTTGAGAGACATTTGCATTTTTCCAAGTGTGCATGCACTGACTTATAACTTCCAAATTCCAAATTTTTGTATGCAGAAAGCCTGGCTATACAATACGCAGGCATACGTCCAAAAACTTTCCTGTAATTGTAATACTTAATTCAGACACAGGATGGCAGCAGCAGACAGAATTCTGCAAACAGGTTTCATTCAATTGAAATTAGTGTAAGTAGACGGGAAAACACAAGGAAAGTCATGGAATTCAGACCAGGATCCAGTCGTTTTTTCTAGGACCGTCTTACGACAAGACGAGAGATTCAATTAGGTGAAATCTGTTAAGTCATTATCTATATGCATATCATGGGCAATTATGTTTTGTTATTCTAATCCAAAAATGTAATATGTGCTCAGCCAAGACATTACCGGTTAACCCTTTAACTGCGAGCATCTCGTCCCATTGCTCTTGGTTTGTAACGGATACCTGTGAATATATATGTGGATCAACATCACCTTTAGTTTGTATAAAACGAAATACAACAATGGTACCACCAGGCGAAAAGCGAAGCGAATTTCAACATACCTGCAGGCTCGCTTCCTTTTTCTTGCCAGCCATCGAAGCTATCCTTCTTTAAAACTATTGTCTGGACTGGATACCGTACAAATAAAGTGCTACGTCCTACACCTGCAGATATTTGTGTTAATATAGCCTATATAACATTTGCATAGAACGATAAAATCCCAGCGAACTGAGAAAAGTATGTCACACTTACAAACTAAGTAAATGCATGGCTACATAAGCGGAATAATAACGATGAAGCTATGTACTCACTATTAAAGTTGTACCTAAGCTTTGGGAGTCATATCTTGCGAAGCTATGAATGGGTTGGAATTCAGCAGTTTGTTTAGCGTCCCTGTTGCTTAGCATTTCAGACCACGTGACTGCGAATTGCGCTCCCCAGCGGCGAATCTTCGGCATTGATATCTGTACCATTTACAGTACAGCCCAGTCGTGTCGCTTGAAGCGTGTTCAGTGAGAAACACAACTTATTAGGTGAGATACATAGGGTCTATATATTGTTAAAGGCGGAAATTGTAAAAAAGGAAATAATCTAAAGCAAATATTAAGCTGCTACTAAAACTATAGCCCATATGTAGCCTACGTAACGTGTATTTGCTGCATCCAGACATTTGTTGTCTACGTATATGAAAAGGACAATGATTTATTATTAAAAAATGCGGTTTATGCTAAATTACTGACCCTTTAAAAGAAAAGTGCAATATGTTGTCACGCAAAACAAAAACTACTGGCATCGTTTTTAAAGGAAGTGAAATTGTGAAGGTATAGTACGGCGAATACCATTCTTCGATAACATATCAGCCTATCGACCTTTCGTAAGGGCCATGTCATCCGGTCCTGCTCCTTGCAGAAAAGGAGCCTGAACTCACAGCCCGGTCGAGAAGGGTGCGTGAACAGAGTTATTCTAATTCTGTCTGACCATTTTACCGTTTAAAAACCTCACCGTATCATTGCTATTAGTTTTTGAGGAGCAGTGATTCATGAAATAAATTATGGACATACTGGATTAAGCCAACATCTATAATGATTTTGCAAAGAATTAATGACTATATAATGCTGTGTAGAGGGAAATGGTTACTCCTCGCGTTCTTCTCTCCCATTCTCCCACTGATTTTTAAAAGGAAAACAGATAAGAACCCAGTCTCAGCTGAATGGAAAATTATTTTAAATCGTATGTTTTTTGGGACTTGCCTAAGGGAGTGCTGTTGAGGACACCCACTGCGCTCATTTTGAATGTCAAGATACCGTGTCATATTCATGTATAAAAAACAGACTTGAGCTTTCTTGAGTTTTCTGAAATTTAAAATAGTTTGAAGAAACAGTGTTAACTCCCAGAAATATGTCTGCCACTTACTTTCCTGGTTTTATTACTAAGAACAAGTAACCTCAAATTACTATATCAAAAAAGTTCTGTTTTTGTTGTAAATTCAAGATGACTACATGCATGTAGAAAAAAAAATAAATTTCAAATGTAAACGTTAATCTCACAGTTATTTGCTATTATGTTAGTTGTTTTTTCATTCTGATGGACGGTGATGAGAGTAATGATATTTGTGACTGACAGGGGGCAGTAACACTTTGTAACACAAGCCTTAACTGAGCCCCCCTGCTTCCCAGCTCTCCGTCTGAGGTAATGCACTTCACTGAAACTCAGGACGAACAGCAATATCCGCAGAGTAGTGTGGAGTAATGCGTGTCTAAGTTTTTTTTTCCAGACACGTATTAGATTTCAAACCCCAAATAGCTATTGATTTATTTCTTTGTTTGTTTTTTTTTTAATCCCTGCAAGGCACTTAAATTCCAGTAAATCACAGGATGCGGTGTGCTTTTATATGCAAAATGTGAAGTGCACAAATTGAAAATGTACGCGCTGTGAGCGAGCCGGAATTATGATCCGCGCCTTTTCATCTCAGGTGGTTTTTCCGGCAGGGCTGCTTTGCTGTCTCGTGCTGCTACTTTTGTATTTCGTCAATAGCTAGCAACATCGCTGGCTGCCACAGAGGAAAATGTCATTCATTTTATAGAATATATCGGGAAAGCAAATAAAGCCCTCTGCTGAAGACATTAAATCGATGGAGTCGCTCGCTATCGGCTGCACTTATGAATCCAATTTGGCAGGGAATGTTCATAGCCATGCTCCATTGATTCCACTGTGTGCTTTGCTTTTCTGCTGCGGCAATAATGGAAAGTACTGTTTACCCAAAATCCATTTGGTACTTTTAGAATTTCATTATTGAAGAGTTAGCCCGGCTTTTGTGTACTGTAATACAGCTTCTGGCACCGCGTGTTAGTATTATTTATTTTGCAAATGTGCGCATATATCGCCTGGCTTGCTTTTCGTTCATGCCCCCTTTCCTTTCTGTACCTACAGAACCAGTCAGAAGTTTGGACACACCTAGTTAACACTTTTTTTTGGTCAACACTAATTCCATTTTGTGTTATTTCATAATTTTGATGTCTGTACTATTATTCTAAAATGTGGAAAATCGTAAAAATAAAGAATAAAAGTTTTGTCTAAACTTTTGACCGGTACTGTGTCATTATCCTTCTTGGTCTCCCTACCTTCACTCACTTCCAATATCTACCTTTTTCTGTCCACTTCCCAAATGCTGTCTATCCTATCCTATCCTATCCTCGTCTCTCCCGTCTCCCTCACTTTCTAGATTCTCGTCACCACTCTTACCTTTCTCTGTCTCTGGTGTATGTGTGAGTCTTGCTGTCTGCTCAGAGATTCAGGTGTGTGGCGTAGAGAACCAGATGATCCCCCACAGATCAGACCAGACCAGTACTGTCTGCTGGTCATGGCCTCATTCACGAAGGATCACCTGCCATTGCACAGGCCTGTCACATGAATAAATCTGTCATCTGTCCACCCGTACACTGCTCCATCTCGCCGTTTGTCAAACCATAAAGTCTTTTATCATTCCTTCTGTTGAGCCGCCAGCGGGCCATCCATCGTTTTGTCTTTTCTCTGTCCATCGTTTCACCAGTCAATTTTAAGTTACGGCGTGAAAACCCGTGGAGAAATGATTAGACGATAAACTGGAAGACAAATCCAAAATGTTTCAGGCTATAAAACTTTACTGCAACTTAGCTAGTTGCTCCCCCCACAGGCATACTTAAGTGGAAGTCATGTTGTAAGAATCCACTGAATACCTCATAACCCACTTCCACCTGGATGACTTCCTCTCACTTCTGTCCAAAAGAATTGTATTATTTGATATGAAATTGCCTTTGTCTTTCAGATTCTATCAATCAGACTGAGACCATCTGTTGAATATTGGATGAAGTTTTCCCCATGCAGAGGAATGTGCCTTAATGAGTGTTCAAAGAGTTCATAATCCTCTGCGCATTTAAATCTTATATGGATGTTTGGGACGATTCTTACCTGGAAATTTAAATGACAGTGGTGTGTAGCCCAATTGTCAATTTAGTTTCCTTGCTTTGAATATTTTTTGCATATGGACTCTGCAGAACAATAACCTGTAGAATGTTTAAACATGCAAGATTTTTCAGAGCACTGAGACACAGAGGGGCTGATTCAGACATGAGATATGCATGCATAAACCCTGTTTAAGTGCTTCTGCAGAGAGCTGTGCATTTCTGTGACCAGTAAGCACATTCAGACATGGGCAGCTTATGCTCCCTATGTGGGAGATGTGCATTTGGGGTGGAGTTTGCCCAAAATGAGGCCATTTTGCTAAAAATTGGGGGGTATCTCCTCCTTTTCCATGATACGCATATTCTGACTTGACAGCAAAGTCTGTTCTCGTTCTCCTTTTGTGCAAGAAAAGGTTGAGTATGTCGGGTGCTGGTGTGGCCATCATGTGAACAACATGATGTCACTTTCACTAGACAGTGAACGCAGAACAACAAGTTTGAACTTGGCATGCCGTGTTGTTTTTCATTTTTAAAATAAAAAATATTTCATACTGACATTTTTAAGTTGTATCATTTTATGCTGAGGTATTGAATAGTCATATATCAGTTATAGAGTGGTTTTATTTTCTTTGGGTGTAGGCCATCTGCTCAGCTCTCATAATTACAGTGAGGGACTGCATTCTGCAATGAAGACTGATAAAATCTATTGGCCACCAGGCTTTTGGCAGGAATCTGTGGTTTTCCAGGGCAATTTACATGTATTCACAGTGCACAATTTTATACCACCCATTTTAAGAGATAACTTATGCACCCCACATAGCCCAAGTCTGAATCTCAAAAACATTAAAACCTGTAGGTGAGGTGTGCAGAAAAAAAAAAAAAAGAAAACAGTCAGCGCCCATAAGCCTGAATCGGCCCCAGAGCGATTAGATTTACTCTTATTCAACAAGAACCCCTGCTCTTTTTCATCTTTCACTAGGCTATGCGTGTGAAAAAATGGGTCATTCTCTCTCCAGTGCTTTCTTAATTAATGTGCTCAAACGGTATCAAGAATAGCAGCAATCAGCTGGAAAAGCTTTACGAGTGAAGCAGGTACAATGCTATGCTCATTATTTTGCCTGTTGCCAGTTCAGGAAATAGACGTGTGATTATGGCTTCCACTACAATGGGATGTGATCCTTATTCTCTTTGGAATAAAAACCGGAGAGACCACTGCTTTTCTCAAATTAGCCTCTTTTGTGTTGCAAGCTACCGTGAACCAACTGTATTCCTCATTATTTCATTAAGAAAAGTAAGTTTTCCATTATGTTGCACTTTAAGGTTAACCTTGGGCATGGACGCAAGAAATGAAATGCTGTTTTGTGGTAAATGATATAGGAGCATCATGTGGCAATGACTGTTTTGGATTGAATACTAAATGGTAAGTGTGGCGTGGTGTTGATCACCACAGGACCTGACAGAGAGAGAGAGAGAGAGAGAGAGAGAGAGAGAGAGGTGTCCATCACTTTGAATTTTCCAACTTTCCAACTGCCTTTGTAAAAATTTGTATAGCCGCTCACTATTGTATGTGTGTCTGTGCAAGTGTGTTTTCACCTATATTGAGAATCAGTGTGCTTGCTTACTTTGGATGTGTAGCTGAACTGGAGTATTCCCACAAATCACAACTCTTCAACCTGTGTCTTGGACAATGATATGTAATGCACAGGAGGCCTGTCTGTCACGTGGCTGTGTTTAGCAGTCACCGATGACCCCTCGTGTGCTGTCTGACAGCTGGCGCTAAGTTGTGTTTCTGTGATGTTACCCTGTGCAGACAGACACACCCTGGCTTGCCTGGCAGTTTGCAGGGCTACAGAGGAATAGAAAACTCACTGTGCCATTTTTGCAGAGGAAACGCCCCTTACTTCCTGCCAGTCTGCCCCTCATTTCGCCTTCCCTCAAAACACATTGCCACTGATAGTTGATAGCATTCTACGTCTGGTGAGAGGTAGTCCTGTCCTTCTTTCTCTTTCAAGAAGCACCTGGATCGAAGGCCTGAGACCAGTCTGTCTTCAGTGACTGAAGTCAAATTGTCTATCCGGGAACCAGTGAAAAAAAATCATGCAGTGGGACTTGCACACATGTATATGTAGTCACAGAGGCCATGCTGAATGGTCTACCCTGTGTGAGAGCTGTATAACCACACTGTCAATCAAAGAAAACCATGACTGCAGAATGCTTGTTTATTTCCCATCTATGCCAATTGCTCTGGAACATCCCCACGTCCTGTCTCATTCTCTTGTGAAATGAAGCGCTCTGTTCTGTCATGTGACCAATTCACTGTTTGTGAAGTTGCCTCGTTCAAAAGAGAACAATACTTACCAGCCCAATGGGGCTTCCAAAGCACATTTTGGCATTAATATGATTGCGTAAACGTGAAGGCAGGCTTATTCAGGATAAGTGCTTTAAATTTGATCAATGTAAAGCCGTTACTATAGCTATGGTAATCCCTTTCCCCTTATAAAAGCATATTGCATAATTGAGGAAAATCTCTCTCTCTCTCTCTCTCTTTCTCTCTCTCTCTCTCTCTCTCTCTCTCACACACACACACACACACACACACACACACACACACTTTGAAAGAAAAAAAAAGAAATGTATTTAACATTTTCAATTACTGCAGATAAAATGCACAATATATAGTGTATAATTTATGTGAATTGATTTTCTGAAAAAGAACCTACTTTGTGGTCATGTTGCCAACTTAAATGGATAGTGTCTGTTGCCCTGTAATGTCGGGGAATGTTGCAAATATATGCTGATCGTAACAGTAGGAACCGTTTGCCACATTTTCTCTTTTCCATTTTCTGAATTTATGTATGCAGGCAGTAAAACATCAAAGGTTCCTTTAACATCTCATGAGAGAAATTTCAGTCCTTATAATTCGCAATTTTTTCTATTTGGAGACAGTGGATTAGGTCTGACAGATAATCCATTTCAGAGCAAATTTGACAAGGCACAATTGTCACGTTTGAAATTAGCCTGCTTTTTTGTTGTTGTTTTGTTTTGTCAAACCGGAATAATGCGACTTGATCTGGGAGCTAGCTGACTAACTGCGCAAGCCACCTTCGTGAAGTAACATTCTGGAACGGTTTATGCAGATCACACTGTGTAGAGGAACTCCAGAGGAAGTCATGCATATGCAGAAGATGCTTTGTAAGCACCATCAGGCTCCAAAAGCCAGGATAAGGCAGATCTTATTGATGCCAAAAGCAATATGCGCAACTCAGAGGATAGGAAGCACAATTCTTACATTGCATTAAAACGCATCATCAGTCGAAGAAATGGATCCTATTGTGTTAGGGGAGATGTTCCCTTTTGCATAAGAGGGCTTGGCCCATTCTGAACTTGTACACCTTTACCCCAACTGAGCTATGCTGGGGTGGGCTAAGTACCCCACAGGTCGAAGAGGAAGGGACAGTCAAATTCTCAGTGCTGTAATTTAGGCCCAGATACAATCTAACTGCAATGTTCTTTGCCCCCAGCCTTGAATGACTAAACTGAACCACTGTTAGGTTTTTATTGGTACACCCTTGGGAAATGGCAGACATTCATGCATATCTGCTTCAGGCTGAGGGATTTTTTAAATCACATCTAATTTTATAACAAACCTGGTTTCTCTCCAGGGTTCTCTTCCAGGGTTCTCTCCGGAACTCTGTTGAGGAGGGCTTGTCACACCCTGAGCTAGGAAAAACATACCTACACTAAGATTGCATCAGGGCTGCAGAGACAGAACTGAAAAATGATTAATGACACAACAGCTTAGAGAGAAAAGCAACGTATTATCTCTGCATAGTAATTGCATTAATATACTTACATTCTTGCATGATGTAGCTTATTTACTTACATGGTTACAGTGCTTGCATTCTCATCAAGTTTAAATTCTTATATATTATATATAAAGTTCTCTGGAGCTCTTTTTACCAGAACAAATTGGAAAAGGGTGTGCAGCTGACAGGCATGAGGGCTGTGTACAAGATTGGCATCAGCAAGCAGTGAACAGAGCACAGTGTGTTAGACCCGAGGGAGGCTGAATGGTGAATGGGATGTTCTTTCGCAGATGGGGTAGAATGGCTGCAGGGTTTTTTTTTTTCTCTCATTGGTTGAGTGCTCAGCTCTCCTGCAGACTGCCCCGAAGCCAGACGTGTTGGCAACTGAAATTTTGTGTCAACTACTTTCTCAGAATCACTACATCCTTGATGGGGGGTAGTGGGGGGAGTGGGGGGATGCTATCATCATAGAAGCGTTCAACATTTCAACCCATTGTCGAACAGAGTTTGGCAATGCAGCAGCCTTCTACTAAGTTCTTAACCTGAATATCTTCAGAAAATATCCAGCTGTGCCTTCATGAGAAGATACCCTTATATGCAGTGTAAAGGAAATAGTAACACTACAATTAAACTAGGGCTTGAAACTAATTGTAAGTGTTTTCAGGAAAAAAAAATCCTTATCAAATATTAATGTGAAAGCAACCAGCTTCAGTAAAAATGTTTGTAATCATGTTATATTTCCTCAAAAGTAGCCTTACAGAAGCCGTCCTTCCTCTCTACTTTAAAGTACTACTTCACTCTCAGTGGCACACTTGTTTATTTAAACCACAGTTACAAAATCGTGTCTTTTATGTCTAGTTATCCTCATTTGTCTGAGATTAAAAGGACTGCAGACGTGTGTTGCTCTGTTGCTGTGACACGCCTCTGTGATGCTGCGCGTGGCGTGCCGAGATCCGCTCTGTCCTCTCGTCCCCCCCCCGTGAGACGCGGTTTCAGTCACGGTGGATTACTGCCGATGTAAGAGAAACTCAGAGCCCGGAGTTCCTCCTTTCCCTGTGAGTAACCCCTCATTCCTGCCATCACTGTACATCAAACACCTGAGAGGATTCTGCGGGGAGGCCAAGGAAATGCACGCCCTTAGGAAACTTCTTTGTCCCTAAATATCCCCCTCTACACACACACACGCACGCATGCGCACATGCACACGCATATACACACACACACACACGCACACGCACATACACACACACACGTGCACATGTACATGCATGCACCCACTCCTCATCAGCGCCAGAGTCGACACATTCCCCTTCACCTCTTCCTCCTCCACCAAAACAAACAAGCTGAAACAGGGATATTTCAGGCTTTTCACCTATTCTGTTTCCTTTCTAACTCACAAGGTTCTTTTTTTTCCAGCCCTTTTGATATATTGTGCATGTGACAGCACCACAGCTTCAAGAGTAACAGCAACAGTATAAATAAAGATAGGCTGAAAAAACAAAGTGTGAACAGACTGGTGCCTTCAGTGGCATAAGTCATTTATATCCCTTTGGATGCACAGTGCAGTCCAGTCACGTCGTCTGAAAATAGAACAGCTCACTCTTTATCCTCAGACTGCAGTTCAGTATTCCATAGCTTATCCTGTTCCATAGATTCACGATCTGCATTAGCTTTCTTGTGGCAAATTGTAACACCTTTCAATTGAGTTCCCAGGGGCAGCAGTGTGGTGTAATGCTAAAAGGCAAGGCTCGTAACACAGAGGTTGCCAGTTCAATCATCTTTACATTGTTCTTGTACCCATGGGTAAGATACTTTGCCTAAATTGCTGTGGTAATTATACACGGATATATTTGCTTATATAATTGCCTCTGCTGTATAAATAGATATGTAAAATGGTTCTGTGTCAGTACTCCTGTACTTTTCCAAATATTTGGTGTCTTGGCAAAGATAGCATGATCATCAGAGGCAATGCTAAGCCTGAAAAGGAAAGAATATTTCTCACAGACTGTCTATTTCCAGCAGTGTCTGAAGTTCATGAATGCTTAAAAATGAATGCTTCTCAAAATAACACCTTTAAAGTCCATGTCTGATGATGTGCTCTCTTTGGACACACCAACTTCTTTAACTTCTTAGATTTGTATTTATGATCTGATTCCAGCTTTTCTTTAAACAAGATTGTGATTTGCTTCTAGCTGACATTTGTCTGGTTACCCTAGCTCCTAAAATTGTCTATACAGCTTTTGCTCATGAATAAATATGTGAGATAGGTCACCAGAGTTGTGCATGGGTTTGCTATGTTAGAGCAGGAGATCCTGAGTCTTGTGCTTTTGTTAATCCTGTTTTGAAAATAAGACATAAGAGTGTGACAAATTATGCTGATTATATATGGATTTGGTGTACAACATTTGGGGTAAATACTTGTTTATTTACAACCCTCTGTGATATATAAAAATGGCTGTGCAGCCTAGATAGGAGTGAACATGCTAAAACATTTTCTAGGTATAGTGCTTTACAGGGCTTTGTGGTGCTTTTTGTTGACCTCCCAACAAATCCACTGGTGGTTGGGTAACAACCTGAGAACCTAGGTCAAATTGCAGCCCTCAGGTCTACCTACAGCCAGTGCGGGTCAGTGGAAATTTGCCTGGACTGCATACAGGGAGAACAGCGAACTTATGTTAGAATAGGCAACAACCAAAAAGAAAACACTTAGCCATTTAGCTTTAGGTGGGATATGTAGTGTATGTGCCGGAGACCAAGAAAAGTCCAGAAATAGCAGCCTCGCTCCCTCCTCAATTTCACAAACAAGTGACCATCTGCTTGCGCCTCCAGCTTAAAGTTGAGGCTGTTGGCTCTGCGCTGAGGACATTGGATTGGACAGGATGACAGGCAGGCAGAGGGAGCCAGCCAATGAGAGAGCAGGCAAACACTGGGACACATTCTGTGGTACTTGAGCCTTCCCCGTTCTCTCAGTTCACCTCATTTCTCCACACAAACCCCCGGGCTGTAGCCCAGTGCAGTGACCCAATGGAGGGGGGTAGGGGTGGGGGGGTGTGTGTGTGGGGGGGGGGGGGGTGGGGGGTGGAAGGAGTGCCAATTAATGCAGTCACAGAGGGGAGGTGAGGTGAAAGCTGGGATGCGCTGACCCCCCCCGCGGCATAAATTCACTTCCTGTAGGACGGGAGTTCTTTAATGGACAAACATCTGTTACATTCTGAGCGAAAGAGAAATGTTCACTGCTCACTGGACCGCTGTTATACAGATTATCATCTTCGTTTGTTGTGTTTCAGTGTTTTAGTCACGGTACAGAACATTTTTGGAAAACAACAAAAATCCAAAAATCAGGACTGGACTCTTCTCAGAAAAGAGCCCCCCTCTCTCTCTCTGTCTACACACATGCATTTTGCATATGCATTATGAATGTTTCATTTTTATGTTGTAATTATCTCTCTAAACAGCATAGCATTATTAATCTGGTTCTTCATTGACATTCTAAATTTTTTGTTCAGTTTCTGGCATTCCTGCTTAGCGGTTTGTGTTTTTATTTTTTGTTCATTGTGGAGCTTGAGCTTTCACTTGTTGTTAGCCAGTGTTAGCTACATTGGCATAATTTCAGTTAAGAAAGACTGTTGCATGTCTGCTCTGCTGAGCGGGTGTAGACTGTTTGTTGTATTGTGTCAAACCTAGATAGCCACCTAGATATTCAAACTAGTGGTGGTTCTCATTTATTCATGCTTCACGATGTGTTCAGCACTTGCGAATGATGTACTGTAACTTCAGCTAGATAGTGTTAACAAGTTAGCTTCTACCTTCCCTTAATGTAACAGAATGCAGGTCCAGGGTACTATCTCTTTAAAATTTATTTTGTGCCAATCACTGAGTGGTCCCTGGGCTGGGTAGGTCTGTACTGTAACAATTTTGATTTGTTAGTTGATCTTGAACCTGGTGGAGTTAAACCAGAAACGGTATGGACCATTATTTCATTTAAACATGAACATTATTAACTGACTTCCTCCACAGTTAAATACATATGGACCTGGTCAGTATCCTGTTCAATGTTTCAAATTAAACTCCCAAAGTGCTTAGGGCCCTACACAGTGACAGGCACAGATGAAGTAATCCTCAAATGTTTCAGCAAAGTCAGCCTCCTATAATCTGAATAAAAAAATAGATGTTCCTTCAGAGCTTCATCTTAAAAGTCCTGAAAGGTCATTTATTATTCATGACTGGAAGGACATTCACTCTTTTACTTATTTATTTTTTAACAAAGCCTGCTGCTTGCTGTTGCTTTGATTTAACATTTCTTTATTTGCCATCACTCAGCGGCGCTCCTGCACTTGAGCTTTCTTTGTTTGAGGCATAATGATAATAATTGAACCGTAGACTTTACAGTGGTGAGTCAGTACTTGAAGCGGCGAGAGTCCTCCTCTTGTGTAATCAGTCCCCTTTTCGTAAAGGTGGTCGGGGGGGAATTCATTCCTCTGGACTATTCTATCTGTCGAAGTATTAAATAGAAAGCACACAGATGACACAAAAGAGTCTAAAGTCAAACAAGGAACTTTATTCATACATGCGGCAGCTGCTTCCTTGCCGCGCTTGTCCCCATGTGTCTCGGAAATGTGCCTTGAGTGCTTCGCGAGGTGGGTTGTTTGCCTATGAAGATTGCTTCCGTAAGGTCATGTCCAGGCCTGATTGCCGCTCGGCACCGGCTTTGGGCTGATTGTGTCTCATCTGTGCGGTGTTGAACAGCCCTTCAGCAGATACTCACTGTATGTAAAATTCTGATAAAAGTACCCAATGGGAAGGCATGCTGCAGTGAAAGCTTTATTGTCTATCAGCAAACCACAGGCGCAGAGGCAATGGCAGCTTTTGTCAAGTCTTAAATAGGCTCTCTTGTGTGCAACACTGAAAATGGATTAGTGGCCTGTTTGCTCTGTGAAAATACCTCTTGCTAAATTCTTAAGAAGATGATTAAAAAAAAAATGCAGGTTTTCTTATATTTCGCAAACAAGGAGTGTTTCTCTATGTGCCTGTGATTGTCTTTGGATTATGGTGTACAGTAATCTGCTGGCAATTCTCTGCATCAGAGTTGTTTTCTGTGTTGAAGGTGGGGTTATTATCGTGGCCTTTGATGTCTTTGTGAAATAAAATAATTTTCCGGGGTGAAGTCTGCCCTCCCGAGGTTTCTCTGTGATCACCCCGGAGTTCCCCCCACGTCCTCTTTTGTAGCTGTCTGACAGAAGTAATTTCAGACAAGCCTAATGGAATGCCTGACTCACACATCAAAGACTGTGTTTCATGTATTTTTTTTTTGTTGTTGTTTAATTGTAGAACAATAAAAAAAATCCTGCCCTCACTACTCCACGTGCCTTCAGACTTCCTAGACAAAGCAACTTCTTGATTTTGTCATGCTTGTTTTTGTGTACTGCCACTTGCAAGTGATTAGCAACAAAACCTGACCGCTGGGTAAAAAAACAGGCTTAGACACCCCCCTAGGCAAAAATACTGATGGAACATAGACAGTGAGCCACAATTAAGGCCATCACTTCAGCTGTCTCTGGGGTGCAATACTTCATTGTCTTGTGTAACTGCTTCTAGTACTGCACTAGACAGCTGGTTCTCTGGGTGCAGTTAGAGCACTGTCAGAGTTATGTGATCTTCATTGCATCTCACCACCGTAAAATACAGGAGAAAAGACCGGCTCGTATTACCGAGACGCGCGAGCGGATCTGATGCGGAGAGACCTCTCCCGAAATTCAGCGTCTCCTTCCCCCCCTTTGTTCTGCTTTGCCCGGGCGGAATGAGTTTCAGCGATATTGTTCTGGACGTATCGGTTTTGATGAACTTTGAGAGAGAGGGAGGTGCACACCGCTGGCTCCTCAGAGACGGCAGCTCATTTCTTCCGCAGCCTCGGCCGACCTGTTCTGTCTGCAGCTCCGCTGTTGGGCTTCATTACCGTGCCGGCCGGGGTCTGCCGTTACCTCCTCTTCTCCGGAACATTCTGACAGACTTTACGCTCTTTGTTTTCCAGCCCTTCCTGCATCCCCTTATCCGGCTTCTTAACTGATCCTGGTGGGGGGCAGTTTCAATCACGATAACTTCTCACTGCGCCACAATTACCTCTGGAAATGTACAAACCAGTTAGCAAGGCCTCTTGTTTCTTACAGGTGTTGGTACATTACATGACGTAATCGCCATGTCGTGGACACTCTTTGTCAGAGCGACCTAGAATTCTATCTGTTTATACAGCTGGATGTTTACTGAGGCAATTCTGGGTTGCCCAAGGGTACAGCAGCAGTGCCCCGGCAGGGATTGGAATCAGTGACCTTCTGGATATGAGCCCCACCCGTTACCACCATGCCACACTGCTGCCTGTTCTTGTCGGGCCTTCAGCTCCAGCCATTCTGACTCCTGGTGTTACATTAACCAATGTTTTTACCTTTAGCCTGACTGGATTTTAGGCACTCAGAATGTGTCCTGACAGAAGCTGGGCTCAGAAACACGTTTAAGGACTCCCGAGAGGTAAGTTTAAGTGCTCATCTATCACGGGCAACAGACAAGCTTTCTTGAATCGGGCTCCTGCTTGGTAGGCAGGAAGAGAGTGGGCGAGGGAAGGAGGAACTAAGCCTTTTATACTCAGAGAGGATTACATCACATCTGGAATTTAACCAATAAGCTTTGCTTTGTCAGAACCACATACAGTATGCTCCACCATGGCTGTAGTTTTTTTTTCTTGTTTCTCAGTCAAATACAACATAATATGTGTCTCAAAAAATCGTTCACACCCTTTCCAGACCCTGCAGAGGTATAGTCTTAATGCTTTGGCAGGGCTGATTAATAAAAAGTCTTGTGGAATGAGTTATCTGTTTCCAGGGAGGAACAACAACAACAAAAATAATACTGGGAATCCATTTGTTTAATGAATTTGTGGGGCTGTTTTGTGGCACTAATAAAAAGGTATTATTAAAAAAATATGATAAGAAAGTTATAATCAAGTAAAATGCATGTGCTCATTATAAACACAGTACTTTCAAAAATACATCCTCTGCAATCCTCCCACTTTGATTGTGACATCTGACCAAGATGGCGCCCGCCTTTTGACAATTAGTGCTCAGGGCTGAGGCCTGGTGTTAATTTCCAGGCCTGCCCGGAGTTTCTCCACACATTGGCGAAGCTCATGCCTGCCTGTCAGAGTGAGGAAGACGCTGGCTCAGAGGTGGCTGTCATCGTCTCACGAGGTAATGAGGTGCATGGCAGCACGAGCCCAGTCACTGTAAGGTTCCCTGTCAGCTCCGCTGTCACGCCCGGCCGCGATTTTGTTCCTTGTCGTGTCACACGCCGTTTGGGTTTAAATGTCTCAAATCTGTGATTTCCATACTCGGAGTGAATGAGACTTTACCAAAAAAAAAAAAAAAAAAAAAAAGCTGTCTCACTCAGACTCAACTCTGAACCCTGTCAGACCACTGGATGTGAAGACTGTGATGTGTTCTACAGTGAAAAAAATAAAAAAATAAAAAACAGCTTTGCTTCGGTGCCCCCAGGCAAATACAAAGATGTTTTTGTGATGCTCCAATTGGGGATTGAGAGCACAGGTTCTCACAGACAGGCCTTGGGGAAACTACAGTGCACATAAAGTACAAAATTATTTGCAAATCCCCATGCCACTTGCCCCAAAAGCACAGATCATATGGGCAGGCCCTAGTGTTGATTTACAATTAAACTGGTTTGCTTTTACCTCGTCCCATCCATTTTACTACAGTAGAATGATAGTACTCCCTTAGTATGACCCAAATACTCCACAGAAAAGCTCTCTTGCTATCGGCTGTGGCTCATTTATTTGAATTTCATAGTGTCCCCGTCTCAGAGCTCCCAGGAAACAGGCCCTCCATCACTCTCTCAGTGGTCCACTGTCCCCTGGGGCACTTCCTGCAGGAATGCATTACTTCTTTCCCGGCATGTACCTCTGAATCTGTCACGGCGGCAACCATGTACAAAAATATATTGCAACTTCCCGTACCGTTGTGAAATTACATATGTTTTTTTTTAACTACAGAGTTGAAATTCCTAGAAGTGCGTTTCCTCTTTTTTTATAAAGTTTTCACTGTTGTTGTACTAAAGTTGTACTAAATGCATTGTATCGAGGCTGCAGACATCAGAGGTAATTATGCTCTTTGTGATGTCATCATCAAGGGACATAGTATTCAACAACATCACTGGCTATCTGAAGTAGAGAATGATTTTTCAGGGCATGTTCCTGGGCAGCTTGGAGCCTTACATCTTGAGCGAATGTCTTGGCTATCTGGTTATCTATTACATTACATTACATTATTGTCATTTGGCAGATGCTCTTATCCAGAGTGATTTACACAGATTACAGGTTTTACATGCTATCCATTTATACAGTGGGATATGTACTGAGGCAACTGTGGGTGAAGTACCTTGCCTGAGTTACAAAGGTAGTGCCCCAGTGCGGAATCAAACCAGCAACCTTTTGGTCATAAGCTCTGCTCCTTACCACTACACTACACTGTTTAAGCTATTTAAGTAGCTTAAATCTTACGATGTTGGTTTGCCTGTTTTTCCACTGCTTTTTAGCACATTATAGTGACAGTTTATAATGGCCTCTCATTCACATTATTGTGAGACCAGCTGAAGTATGATCACCTTTTCCATTTATACTCCAAATCCATTTCAATGCTCCGACACCTCAGAGATTCTGCAGTTAGTTTGTGTATCTTTAAAAAAAAAATCGAACCTCTCAAATGTGAGCCTCCCAATCTGCGCCTTGAGCTGACGGCGTGAAATTGATAATTTAGGAGCACTGTGGAGAACAGCCTTCATGGAGAACTGATTTTGGTGGAGAGGTAATGTCGAACAAAACCAGCAGCACCGGAGCCGAGAGCGGGCTTTGGCTGCAGTTTGTATCTGTGCCGACTAGCAGATCAGGCTGCGATAATGGCCTCCTCCTGGCTGGCTCGCCGATACATGGCACTCAGAGCAGCAAAGGGGGCCATTAATCTGCTTCTAAGATCCTAAAGATGGCTAGCAGGCAGACGCTTACGCAAGGGGTGTCTAAATAAATTCCTGTGTGTAGGCTGTGACTGTATGTATGGTTTCATTTGCGCGCGTGTATGCTGTATTTGGCCCCAGTGTCTGTTCCTCATTTGAATTATTAAAATCATTACTCAGTTTCTTTTTTTACTGTTCTTGTGAATGGTGAATGATATCACATATCAAAATTATGTTTTTGCTTGTGTGTATCTATATAGCTAATTAACAAATTGGCCTTGTTGAAACAGGAATTTTTTTATTAAAAATAACAGCATACACCCACTCCTCCACAAACTGAAACCCCTGTCCTACACTGATCTGTGTAGGATGATATTTGGCATATCATGGAAGTTTTCTCTAAAATAACAGCAGGAATATGCTTTTAAAGCTGCCTACAGTCTTGGGCAGTGCTTTTGTAATGGCTGCATTAGTCCCAGGATTCTTCATGTTTTACAGATGGGCTGTCTGGAAACTGACCCTGAGACTGTAAATCTGAATGTTTTCTGTTTATGATTCAGCTCCTCCTATTCTCATTATCCCTCTTCACCATAAAAATAAGATGAACAGAACGTAAGACCCACAAGTGGGAAACATTGCTTTAATAATGCATAATGTATCTATTTTTGTACAGAACACTCCCCATGTTATGTTCAGGTGTATCCTTTTCAGAGAATGTAGGGTGACCTTTGAATGTAGGGTGACCTGTACTGTACATACAGTCTCTTATGAAATGAAGAGATAAAAGTTGACACATCTCTTAGTAAGTAACAGTAGAGCAAAAGGTCTCTTGTAGGGGTAACATATGTGTGACCTGGAATAGAAATCATATATGTTTGTAATGTAATATGAAATAAAAAATTGTTTCGTTTTCTGGAACTTGCATTCGGACCCTTTTTGGATACAAACCAAAATTCACTCTGAAAAGGCTCAATAGGTAAAACATCTTTACACTCAGGATAAATATGTACTGTTATGAAACTTAAAATCCCAGGCAAAATCATGACACCTGAAAAACTCCCATTTTAAACTGAGTCAACTAAAAGGAAACGGTGTGCAGAGACTTTTGAATGTGGCAAACTGATTTCATACACATAGTCATGCTGCCATAAGTAATTCATTTCTCCCCTATGTGACATCTGGTTAACAGACAGGGGAGCAGTAGTGGAGATGCTTTATTAGGAAAAAGGAAAAAGTAATTAAAGAAGCAAACAAGAGTGGCTGGCGAACACAAATATGAGAAGAAAATTATGAGTGTGCTCTCGAATTACAAAGCAGCTGTTAAGACTGCTGGTCAAAAGTAAAGAATGTGTTTCAGATGGTTAGCTGGCCAGCTAGAATGGCAATGTATGAATTCATTATTTTAATGCATTCCTTACTTACAAGAATCAGCCTCACTGTGTAGGCTAGCGATGATGCAGTTTATGAGTGGCTTTCAGTTGCCCTTGCCATTACTGTACCAAATAGCTACAGATGATCAAGGGCTGGCTCGAGTGAATAAGCCTTATCTTGTAGGCAATACATTTTTACAAGTGTTACTGCACTCGGTTAAACCACAGGAACTCTGACAAGATGCTATTTCCAAAGTGTGCCTTTTCTGACAGTCTCCTGCTCCCTCACAGAGAAGGTCAGAATTGTGGTAAACTGTGTAAGATAGGTGAGGACACGGCTTCTTCAATGAGAAGGTCAAATGAGATGCTTCATTTTTTGTGGTGATGACCTGGGGAGGAAAGGTCTTAGCCAGCAGGCTGCAGTGGTGATGATCAGAGAGCCAGATTGGACTCATGCCCTTAGCTCCCCTTTTTTACAATTTCCCATAGTATGTCTTGTGGTTGGAGCTAAATATTGGTCTGTATGAGCAATTTAGGTTTCTGAGAAAAGACAGGACAAAAGCTGATTATCACGTTGAGTCTGCCAAAATTTGTGTTAAGAATGGATTTGGATAATAAATTGAGGGCTTACGGAGGAAGTGCATTAAATGAACACTAAATGCATGACTCCTTTTTGGCAAACATTACGTTTAATTGTCCTTTTCATAAGTCTGTGGAAGCTGAGTGGTGCGTTTGCTATCTAGGAAATACAGATATACGGGGATGACCAATTGTGCGTTGGCATAATTCACACCTTTAAGAATGTGTCTCAATGCAAATTCAGGACTGGTTCAATTTTCCTTTTCTAGCCTTAATTTCTTTCTGTGGCAGAAACTGTTATGATATTAAACCAGACTGGTGATCTTTGGAATGCATAATGACGATGCATAATGACGACTGAAGCGTTACATCAGGGGGGGACCTGTTGTTCTGCAAGAGTAACATACATTAGTGAAATGAATTATATTGCTTCAATGTACATCTTGGCCTAAGTTTTGCATTCACCTCAACTAAACTGCCTAGAGGCAGCTGATGCTTTCAGGGTACCTTCTTGTGCACATATTTCTCATTATGGGCTTCATCTATGAAAGATTCTCCCCAGGGGGGTTTGTGGAATTGGGCCTCTAGTTTGCATTAAAATGTGCTGTCGGTGGAATAAGGTGCTCTGTAATTTCAGCGGCTGCAGATGGTTTATGGAGGCTGTTGAGAGTAAGTGACATAACAGAAGGGAAGACAGACCTGGGGACAGCATTGTGAAATATGATGCAATATATGAAAAAAAATCTACTGCTTGGCAACATGAGAGGATTTAGGTGAAACTGCAAATGTGCAGATTACAGAAAGGCACCCGAGGGCTTTGAACATCTTTCACTGTATTATGGGTTTCAGAAAAAGAATCAAAGCACTCACACCCAGCAAGTTTACTTTGGATTGTTTTGTGAGCTTGAGTCTGTTTATGAGTAGATATGGAAAGAATCGGCCCCAGGGCACAAAAATATGAAGAAATGTGTTTCGGAATTGAGAGATTTGCTTTCACAGAGCTTCCAAGTCCTTAAGAAGGTGTTAAAGCATGCTGAAGCAAGTTAAACACAACAACGGCTGTGGTTTGTTGCCTTGTTCTGACTGCAGATAGCTGACACTGAAGTCGTAACTAAAGCAACAGCAGAGATGTGGATGCTGGACACAGACCACCCTATGTCAGTAGAATAAACATGCCATTGGGCCAGAACCAAGATGAAAGTGGTGCTGTTGTCAGCCAGCTCCTGTGAACTCTGAGATGAAGGGACTGGGGGAAAATGCTTTTTTGGCAAAGCCTCCAGGTCACAGGTGGGCCCCTCTCTCTCTCACCCTCAAAGACTGAGTCCCTTGAAATGATGCCAGTAATGTAGGGCCATTATCCAAAATTCGAAATATCGTGCAGTGAGAAAGTTTGTACCATTTTCACAATCCCTGCTATGACTTTTTGGAGTATAAACGTGCAACAGTCTGGCTTAGGAGCAGGGAGAAACTTGACCTGAACACCAAAAACTAGGATGTAGTGGTAGTGTAGGGAGCCGCAACACCCAGAACTTTATACTACATTGCTGATAGCGTGGCATTGTGGCTAAGGAGCTGGGCTTGTAATTGAAAGGTTGCCGGCTCAATATTCAAATGAGGCGCTGCTGCATCTTTGAGCAAGGTGCTAAAGCTTTACTGCTTTGGTAAGTACCCAGCTGTGAAAAATGGATAATTCTCCTTTTCACCCTTGTTTTGTGCACCAGCCGAGTGGCTGCTTCATTTACCTGCCGTGAACTCCTTACTGTAGGTCTCGATTGTGATTCAGACGCTTTCACTCGGTCAGGCACCCTTTGCTAGAAGGAAAATCTCTGGCAGATGCTGTGCTGCTTATTTCCCTCCCTATGATATTCTTCCCCATGCCAAGGAAAGCCTTGCTGTGTGAACACTGGGAGTGAACAGAAATCAGACATAAAATGCATTAAATCATTCATCGTACGTATTAGTCAGTCACAATGGGCGAGGAACTGCATGTGAACATGAAGTGAGTTGATAAATTCTGCTTTGTTTTTCAGTGTTCATGTAGGGAATGCATCTGCCAGCTGTTTTCCCACTGAACTCAGTGGGAACTGCCCACTTCAGAGGCTGCGCACATCCTACAGGACAGACTCACCGGGACTCATCTCTGCTGTGCTGTCACATCAGTGTTTTTCTTCCTCTTCCTGTCTTCTGTTCTGTTAACAGCGCGGCGTCAAATCTAGATCAGACACACACGCACACGCGTGCACACACACACACACACACACACACACACACACGTGCACACCTGCGTGTTACACACAGACACACAGGTGCACATGTGCACGCACACACACACATGCACACACACACACACAGACACACGCACACACACACACACACACACACACATACACACACACCTGTCAGTTTTTTGGCAAGGCAATCCTGTCCCGTGGGACATTGTCGAAGGGATTGTTCCACTTGTGAAGAATGAGGTAGGTGAATCATGCGTCTTCCTGTCAGTGATGTTCTCCTAGTAATACTTGATCCTGGTGGATAGCGATGTGCTGTTGACGTTCTGTTTTTTGATCATTTCTGGTTTTGATATGAGTGTTTATGAGTATGATCACACAATTAATTTTGTTATGAAGTTTTATTTTCAAATTAATGCAGTCACAAGTGTTAATAACATCATTCACAGCTATTTTAGAAACACACAATCTCTCAACATAAATTCTTCTGTGTTCCCTTTCCTACAGTAAAATTCCTCTGGAAGTGATTACTGAGATTATTTTTTATTAACATTTTTTGTTTATGTATCTGCACCATTTTATCAACAATATGCCACTGACACTGTAAAGCACAATGGCTTTCTTTCTCAAACGGAGGACCGTTAGAAAAACATCCAGTTAAATTTATTTTGATGGTTTTGAGATATTTCCTGAAAAAAAAGACATTTTTTTTTGTTCACTTTGTCAGGGTTTGTGGTCAGCAGGATGGGAGGAATGCCAATGATAAGGTGTGCGTGAACCTGGAGCCAGTCACGGACCAGAACTGATTAATTGCTTGGATCTAATTTGAGTGGAAGTGTGCTCCTCCTCTTGCTTGCCCTCTTCCTCTTGCAGCTGCAGTGTTTCTCTCTCAAATCACCCCAATTTCCCTCCAACAAAGCAGAATTCCCATGTGGCTCCTTTTATTCAATTTGCATTTACACACATCGAGTGTTAAATCAATCTATTTGCGTCAGGGTTTTGTACTTGAAAACCACAGAATTTCAATGTGCAGTCGAGATACTCACCTGAAATTCGTTCTAAACGCAGAAATTTCTGTTATATGTTTTTCGGTATTGCACCCTGTTTGAAACCAATAAGATCATTTGCATAATTTGCGGAGAAAGATATCATTTTACTGGACAAGATTCTGGTTTTGGTCTTTGTGACCTTAATTTCAGTTATAGTGCAGCAGTGATTGAGAGAGGCTGATTTGAATTTGATGAACAGAAATTGTAATTGCCTCTGAAAGGACGTAATTTCACAGGATGTGTGTGAATAGCTGAGGTCTTGATCCCCAGGTCTTGATCTTGCTCCATTCTCCTAGGGGGCAGTGTTGTCCCAGCTATCGGGTTTTTCTGGGTCATGTATGCTCTGTCTGTGGTATGGGAATCCTGCAGCCGGGGCTGCGAGAGTGATTATCGCCCCCTGTGTGCTGGAAGTACCCACGCCTGTGGTGAATTCGGACAAAAATGACACCACGTTCACTCAGCTTAACTTCCATATGGGTTAGTGGCCTCGTTTTAATGAACGATTTAATTCAGACAGGCAGACAGACAGAGAAAAAAAGATTCAAACTGCAGTTCTGACAGATTATCAGGAGCTTTGCCCCCTGGGCATTCATTCCTGTTTGAGACAGGGTAATGTTAAATTTTTAAGAAAGGCCTGTTTTGGACAGGAAGCAGAGATTGTTTCTGTGAAAGATCCATTCACTCTGAGCTTCCCCTGCCTTCTGAGTCCTCACGCGTACCTTCAGCTCCTCTGACCTGCTCTGAGCTGACACTGCCCTCGGCTTCAGCATTTCTGTTCCAGATCCATACAGCTTTTGACTGCTGCGTGTCGAGTCGTTTTCGGCTTTCCTACGTTAAAAAAAAGCATCAATTTCCCAGCGTTTGCGGCATCATTTGAGCTCAGTCTGAGAGAAAAGGGAGAGTTTGTGACAAAGAGAGGCAGCTGGTGACAGAGTAAGCCCCAGTGAGGCACGGCGCTCTGTCATTTCCTGCAGCAGAAGAGACCCGTCTGCATCTGCAGCCGTGTTTCCAAGTCAAGCAGAAATAGTTCTGTTTATCCTGCGTAAAATACCACAGCCAGAGGGTACCTTTCTCAGTACTCATTTCCAACTACTTTGCTCATACTTATTCACATACAGCTAGTTCTGCACATACATGCTCGTTGACGAGACAATAATCATGAACGACATCAGTGATTCTTTCTGACCCGTCCACAAATGTGTCAACACATGACTGCCTGCAATACAGATAGATACGGTTTTAACTGAGAATCCATTTTATACATATGTGAATCATTTTAGCGTGAATGTGTGTGTGTGTGTGTGTGTGTGTGTGTGCCCGCCTGTGTACCTGCAGGTAAATGAACGTGAATGAGTGTGTGAGTGAGTGAGTAAATGAGTGCGTGAGTGAGTAAATGAGTGCGTGAGTGAGTAAATGAGTGTGTGAGTGAGTAAATGAGTGTGTGAGTGAGCAAATGACTGATGCTACATACCGAACTGTCAGCCCCTCCCAATCTTAGACACTGGAGGCCCCCTCACCATGAGTATTGTCTGACATCACTAGGTGTGCAAGCGAATACGCGAACAGACGGGGAAGGGGGAAAGGCTACAGGTTTAAACTGTTCACTCTGGGAAACCCTCCATCCTTTCTCAGCAGCTAGCAAAAATGGGACTCCATGACAGAATTGTTTGAGAGGTTGAGTTCACATGTTTGGGCGTTGGCCCTTGCAAGTATTTTAAGAGAAACGTTTCAACAAAGCAATCGGTAAAGAGCTTGGTAGTGCTAGTTATATCCAATTAGCTAACTAGTTTAGCTAACTAGAAAACATATTTATGGAAAATGTTTGGTGATGGATTAATGTGTATCATATAATATGCATTTAATCTGTAGCTATGGTAGCTATATTCCAAGAACCCAATGGTCTGCTGTTTGCATTATCACAAAGAGTATGTCATGTTTTTGTTTTGGATTTCTAAACATGCTTAAAGTGGAGACTGACCTTGGCTAAACACAAAGAGTAATGGGGTCGCCCCCTTCACTGAAAAGCTGGCTCTTTTGCAGGTTTGTTCCGGATTTGGGGGCATTTGAGGGGTATCTAGGCCCATCCTCACGCCTTCTATGGTACAGACTCAGTATGCCCTACAACGCACTGTTGAGTGGGTGAATAAGGGTGTAATTTGGGATGCAGCCTGAGTGAGCGTTTTGAAATTTGCATAAGGCCTGTTTCGACTGTATGCGCGCACTCCACACGGTGGGAGGTTGCAGAAGAGGGATTTCCTCACAGCTTCAAAGTCTCTCCTCTGCTGCTCTTCAAAGGGCCGCCGAATGATTTCGGTTTTGAAGCTGGCGACCTTCCAGCGACATTGGAGAAGGCAGCTCAGGAACCTGAGACCGCGTCCGCGGAGACAAGGTCTCTCAATTCTGCATTATTCAGCTCCGCTGCCTGGAGAAATGCTCATTTCCCCACTCTGTCACGCTCTTCCCCTGACCTTAATGAACACTTAAAGGCTTGATTGAAAAGCGGAACTGAGTAGCCTGTTTATACCAGTGCAACTGCAACACCCAGCAGTGGGCAGGTTTGCAAAAAAAAAAAAAAACATGAAAATGTTATAGAAAGAACAAACTAGAAAATCAACAGGGTGAATGTCAAGGAAAGATCCGTTAGACCTACATGCACTCTCTGTGCTGTCCTTCATAAAATTCCTGTGAACTCAAATATAAATCTGCACTTTCATATGAAGAATTCAAAAATATGCTCAAAAACTGTAATTCATATGGTTGGCATACATGCACAAACTTCCATATTGCTTGTTGCTCTTAGTTGCCCTCTACAACTGAAGTGAGAGCAAGCCCTTGAACTAAGTGGGCTTTGATGTTTTTCCTTTTTTCATTAATATATTTCATATGTATTTATGCATTTAACAGCTTTGTACTGCCCATCTTAAGAGATATGCTCTTCTGTAAGTTAAGCATGAATACCCAAGAAAAAAATCTGTAAAAAAAAGCTCAGCGCTTTTATGTCTGAATTGGCCCCTGAGTGGGTAAGTGTGTTTATGTGTGTGTGTGTCTGTCTGTGTTTGTGTGAACATGTTTATGTGAGTGCTTTGACATGAGTGTGTGGGAGTACATACATGTGTATTTTTGATAGCATCCTTCTCTCCTTCCCTCTTTCACCCGGGAGACGGCCAGCATTATCAGCTCAGAGTGGTTCGGATCTGTGGAATGAATGCAAAACAATTGGGAGGTACTCTATCTTGAAAGGGCTTTTTATGCATTTTGATTTTATTCAGAAAACGTCCTGTTCTCTCATTCAGGAGCAGTTCAAAGGGAAGTGCACGGAGAGACTCGTTTCCTGTACTTTGATTCCTACTAGCCCCTCTCTCAGGGTCTTTGTTGACAAATAACCTCTATTTTTATAAACCTTCCTCTGGGCTCTATCAGAGGAAACATACTGTTTCAAGTCTGCTTTTTCTAGTGATCAAGGCTGCCATTATTGTCTCCACCAGATGGTGTACACTGATGATTGTGTGTCTTGGAGTTTGTGGTATGTAAAATTACGACATGCAAAGTCTTAGATATTCTTTCACTTCCGCTTAAAAATTGTTTGTTCAATTTACTTTCTTAACCATTACTGCACCCATATGGTCATATGGTTACATCCAAAGCAAGATTTCAGTGGTTCCATCTTATAGAATGTTATCCTATTTAGCAGTTGCTGACACATAAGAAGAAATGTAGTATACATAGTATATAGTATGTATAGGGGAATACATATTACCATAGCAACAGTAACTGTTTACCTCTATACCATACTGAAGCTGAACTACTTTCCATGAGTATTTTGTGAACTCGAGGACATATCAGTGTAAGGTACTGTGCTGTCAGAAGATAATAGCCTGCTATCTGTTCTCAGAGGATTGTGGGTAATGTTTTTTCCTGTATTTTTAGTTCACCACAATAGTGAATAATGGCATTTGCTGCAACTATTCAGTAGGAGAGTACAGAGGAGCTAATATATTGTTATATGTATACTTGGGTCAGTAATATGATATTTGTAATTGTTCTCATAATTGGATTGGAAAACTTTAAGTATGCATTAAAATACTTATTTGTAGTTACAGACAATACCAATGCTGTTAAAAGTACAGAATTTGATACATGGATTATCAAAAATCAATAAAAGAGTATGCTTGCAAAAATACTAGAAAATTTAAAAAGGACAAAAATTTTGGGACCTAAGAACAACTCTGAAGTTCCTTGTCTTAAGATTCGACTGTCAGGCTCAAAATACACAGCTACATACCTGTGTCTAGTCAGCACTACCCACTACATTAGTTATAGTGTTGTATTATATCTCAATATGACACAAAACAGTAACTAATGTGGCAGTTTATGAGTATACAGTAACACAACTTTCTTTTTCCTTATTTTTACTGGAATAATTTAAATTTTCAAATTAGCTAGTACATTACTGGTGCTGCCTGGCTTTAATGCATAACACAAAATGTGTGATTATAAAAACAATATTCCAAAATAATCTGTCAAAAATGGCAGGTAAGAGCCTCCATACAATGTCCGTCTGTAATGCACACTTTTAACTGACCTACAGTATAATACATGAAATTAACCATAGAAATATTTACAATAACAATAAGAGGAATTGCCAGAGAGTTTCTGAATTCACATCTGTACAATTCAGTATCCAAAGTGACACAAGAGAAAAATCTGGCTGACGCAGAAGGCTGCATTTGTAATCTATTATGGAGTGATGTGGAGCAGTGGATGGTTCCAGAATCATATCAGAATCATGATGGTTGCAGAATCTGGCTCTTTTGATCCCTGCTTGTTCACAGCTTTGACATCTGATAGCCAGCCATCAGCCAAAACCTTGTCAGTAGCTCCCAGTTGACTCTTGGGGAAATTAGCAGTAGTGTATGTTGTCAGATGGAGGTGACTTTTGTATCTGCACAAATTCTTCAGTGTCCTAGTGCTGGTGAAATATAGCAGGGAAAGGGGGATGGGGGGGGGAGTTAATTGTCCTACGAGATCCTGTGATCACAAGCTGCTCTGAATTCAAGTGTAAATATCAATCTTCTGCCCTCGTAATTCTCCCAAAGGTAGAGACAGTTATCACATTGAGTCACACTCCGCTTTATATCTGATGTGCAGCAGTACTGCTTATGATGTGACTCTCGACAGACCTTGTGGATGGCAGGCAGGCCCTAGGATGCCAGCACAGGTTTGTGGGTTTCGTACTGAGGGAATCCCACCCACTAACACCTAACAGGCCTCATGGTTGCTCTTTTTAAATGCAGAGTGTGTATATATTTGGGTTGGTGCCGTTGCCCGTGAAGTAGGATGGAGAAAAGTTGGAGAAAAATTACCCAGACAAAGGTAGTGCAGAAAAGAGACTAAGCAGCCCCCTGGCAATGCCTGACCTGAGTCCCTGCCAGCTGCATGGAGTAACTGTTAGTCACTTAAAACAGGTCAATCTCGCCATGTATTGAGTTAGTAAAAATGAGCATAGTAGAAGAAGGGTGTCATTTAATGTGGCGTAGAAGGATGTGTAACTGTAATGTTGTAAGGGTGGATAACAAATGGCCTTCCATCCCTCTGGCACTCCACTGTAGAGAGTTCCCCGTCTCAGTTAAGAGGAAGTAGGGTTTCGATGTCTAGGGGGGCTCCGTTTTGGTTTTTATACTGGGGGTCGGGGTGGTTTCTGGTCAGGCAGAGATGTCCAGCAGCTAGAGTGTTAATATTACAGAACAGGGCCGTCCCTGTGCTCCTGTGTCAGCAGTATCTCTCCTCTTCTCTCACCTGTCTTGTTCTCATTTTTACAGCTACTGTGATGTCACACCTTGGTCACACAAGCAGACATTCTCGTGCGTGCATACACGCACACGCATACATACACACACACACACACACGCGCGCATACACACACACACACACACACACACACATACACAGCTCCTCAGTATTGCTGAGTGTGTGCTTAAGGGAATAAATTAACACCCCCTCCTTGCCTCACCCCTCACATGGCACTGAAAGTGTGACACGCAGTTAGTGTGAACACACCTGCTCTACCTGCACTAAAAAAGCTCATTAATTCTTTCACACCTACGCCATGGTTGCCCCACATCACTGTCTCAGAAATTTCGAGCTGCATAACTCTGTGTTTACTCTTTGGGTTATGTGTCTGCGCTATTATGTGTCTGTACAGTATGCATGCATGTGTGTGCATGATGTCAGACAGGATGTCCTTTAATCACATCTTGTGGCATAAGTGACCATCACTCCCTTAAGACATGGGCAGAGGAACACTTACTACAGAGGGTACTGGACAGTGTACACCTACACAAGTATATATATAGAATAGGGATACAAAAACAGTACATAACTGACTTATTAACTGTAAATTTAAACTGCTTAACAAACAAACAAGCAAAACACAAAAGCAAAAATCATCTGAGGCTAGTGCCTGTTTAGCAATAACACTCTGGTTTCACCGACTTGCATGTCTCCCTCCTGTGTTTCTCTGTACAGAATACTAGTCCCTGATTGCAGTCAACATTTGTCCGTATGTTTTGAGTAACATTTAAATGCAAGTGTGACTTTTTTTTCTTCATAAACATGATTTGGCAAGTCCGTGTGGCAATTACCAGAAGTAATGATTAAAAAATGTTGTTTGCATTGAAAAAAAGTTGTGCTTCCATCTGTTTGAAAGTCAAAGTAAAGGATAGATGTTGATCGAATCCAGGGATCAATAATCAGGGCTCACGCTTTTCATTATAAATACTAAGGGAAATAATTTCCCCCTAATCAATGTTATGCACTGCAATCACAACTTGGATTGCCAAAGTACCATTTGCTGAAAGTAAACAGAAATTTCTTGGAAACATGCTTTTATATGAAGCATTAGAGCGTCAAAAGAATGTTTGAAAATTATTTTTACTTGACAAAATAAGAAAAAAAAACCACAAACACTTTAAACACAAACTGCTTTACTTTCAATGTACCATTATAGTACAAGATGGTTAAAAAAATTGAACAGCTAAGAAATCTATCATTTCTTCAGTCTTTCATACTGTTTGCAGTGTCTTCTCTAAAAGCTTTCCTGGGGGAGAAAATGTTGACACAATGTTTTTTTCAGCAATAAATGAACTGCAAACTACTTGTATTTAAATGTTATATAATTCAGAGAGAGAAGATGAAAGTAACCTTATTTATAGAAAAACTTAAAACTTTCACTTGACCAATACCTCTGGCTTATGTTAACATTGGAAAAAAAAAATTGGGAAGGGCAATAAAGATATACAGTACATGAGGGAGAGGGATAAACAGTACCTTGAATTTTTTATCCAGGTGATTCATTGAATACATGAGAAATTGATTTTTATTTATTTTTACTGGAGTGCTTTCAGTAACCAAGCATGTTTGTTCAAATCATATTAATATGTAATAAAACTATTCCCTTTCACTGTTCCATTTCTTAGGTTCTAGAATTCCCCCTGAGTTTTGACTCCAGGCACAGAAGGATAGCAGATAGAACAAATCTAAAGGTTTTGGCAATGTTTCAGGTTTTTTGGAGATGTTTTATATTTTTTGAGATGCACTTCAGGTAGCTTTGGGATGTTCTGTACAGATTGTTGAGCGCTGTGAAGACCTTCGCAGGAATAACGCGTGACTTTGAGAAGAGAATCCTACTTGCTTTTTGTTCCGTTTCATTATGCCTGTGTCTTCACTTTCAAATGACATTTGTAATAAAATAAACATCTAGATAAAAAAAAGACTTTAAATGCTGCAAAATTTGCTACAAAATTTATGAAAGATGAGTTACATTCACTTTTTCCCTGTCCTAATTCCTTTGGCAATTCCCATCTAAACACCTTTGGTGTCATGTATATGTGAACAAGCAGGTCTATGGCTCTTACATAAAGAGGGTCTTTCAAAATTACCAGAATGGAGATGTTAAAAGTGCTTTTTAGAAATGGGACCAATTAAACAGGTGAACTGCAAATAAATATAAAACAGCCATAACGCTGACTTAAAAAAAAAAAAGTAATTAACTATAGCTTACAAAAACCAAGCCACAAGTGAAAGCCAGCCATGACTGACTCTATGCACTACTCCCTTCCTCTCTGTACACAAAGGCCCATCTCTCATTTATACCATCAAGTTGGTGTGGCCAATCAATGACGCAATTAACCAATCATCCAATGTCTGTACAGCCACACCCACACACGCACATTTTCATGCATCCAAACTGCCTGAGGTGAATTTGATGTGAAAAGGCATAATTATCACAAGGTGTGTAATCATTTGAAACTCAAGACCATCCACACACACACACACACTTTCATTCACTAAAAACTGATTGAACTGAGGACTTTACGTGATATCCCAGTGTTACCTTTTCCATCATTTTCCAGGAATTTCTTGGCTGCCTTTTCCCAGGGTCAAGGAATCATTTTCCATTTTTTCCTCAATTGACTGTTTTCCTGTTTTTGTGATTCTCTCTGGAAAATCCACTATGCTACATGTATAATGCTTTGTAACAATATTGATTGTAAGATTGTAAAAATAAAATTTCATTGATTCTGAGTGGTAAAAACAGAAAGGAAAATATTTGTGTTGAAGATTGCATCTTCACAGTGTGATCTAGTCTGGTTGTTAGAGCTTTGAGAGTATTAAATGACTGGATATCAGAATGCTTGCTTGGCTTATGTTTTGTGATTGGTCATGTTAGACCATGTAATCAAGCTATGGGTGGTGTCTTTTCGTATGCCAGAGCCGCTGTTTGTAGAGCATGTGGTCTTGTTTGATGCAGGGCAATTCCCCTGTCTGCCTGAGAAGGCTGAGTTGTGATTACCAATGCTTATCTTTTATTTGAATGCCTGACACATTTTCTCTCCCACATATGCTCTCATACGCATACACTGTGCATTCAGTCACCCATGAGGGTACCTGGATAGCTTTGTTTGTCTGTAAATCAAATAGTAAGTCCTGTTTGATTCATAAACGCTGGCTCGTTTGAGCGGGACCCAAGTGTTGTGATGCTTGTTTTTATACACACACCTTTTTTTCCATTAAGTGGAACCTTAGTGTAATGAGAAATGTTTCAGTTTTTAGAGCAGATTATAGAAGCACTACCCATTACATATCAATGTAGGGAATTAGAGAAATTATCTTCAAAAGCAGTGTAATTAAAAGATTCAATGCCCTCATCAAAGGGCAGCTTTAAAGGAGCCGATCCTTCAGGGTGAAGTTGACATTCAAAAAGAAGCATTAATCTCTCAGTCCCCCCACCACTACACACACACACACACACACACACACACACGTGCACACACACACACATACATATACACACATGTATGCACACACATACAGTGCCCTGCATATGAATGTCAGATATTACACAATGAAAAACTGCAGTCTTTTCATTACAGAGAAGTGACAAATACTATGGCAACCCAAAATTATATCTGAAGAATCAAAACAAGTATATGGAGACATCACCAAAACTGGTTATGTATTAAATAAAAGCACAAATTTTTCATAGGATGTGTAAACCAGCACCCCTCTGTCTCTTTTCTCCGATCTTCCCTGTAGTCTCTGTGTGTCATTGTTTTCTCAACCACATCTGTGACTTAATGTGTAAGAAGCGGCATGTGTAATAAAACCATTTCCTCCTACCTGATGGACTGCATCAGAAAGGTGAGTTTGGGATTAGGGCGTGGCACTCTCCACCTGCTCTAGTTCTTCTCAAACAGCTGGGTAGCCTCAGAACGGTGTCTCATGCATAGAATGCCCTTGTAAATCATGAGAGAGGGAACCCTGGTGTTGTGATTTAACATTGTTATCAGTTATCAGTTATCAAAGTTACCAAACTGCTAGAGTTAAGAGACCTAAGAAAATTTATTTCATGCCTGACCTGCACAGTTTAGTGAAAGCAACACCATTCATACTGTAATCAAGGGTGAAGCTAGAGCAAGTGATGACCCCATCTCCCTCACCTTGGTTCTGAGCATAATATTGCAAAATCCGTAATCTTAAATTAATGCTATTCTGCTGCACACATACATCTTGTGTGGTGGCTTCATGTGGCTTGTGTGATGGATGGCTCGTGTTGTACGTGAGTGTATGCGAACCAGGAAAAGATCCCTACTGTATCTGTAGCCCGGAGCAGAAGCAGTCATGTGGGAGAGATCACTTAATCACATCCAGGTGGGGAAAAAAAACAAGTGGCAAACCAGCACATTCAGGCATACACACAACACTGCCACATATACAGTGTGCATACTTCACACATGCAATGAAATAACACATACCTCCATGAAAATACGAACTGTTGCAAATGAGCAACCCACACATACAATCTCAGACTCTCTCGTACCACTTACCTGTCTGACGTACCTGCGTGTGGAATTAGTCACCTTCGGGAGATGGATACCTTTGCCCATGCCAAAACAGGTGCCCTAATGGTTCACGCTATGCTGATGAAGTGGTCCATTGTTCAAAAGCTGGAGGTAAACTGTCTGACTGTCTTTAAACAGTTAATAAAGAGATACTGAGGGCCAGGTAAACAGGTAAATGTCAATTTCGGTTCAGTGCATAAACCACATTATTTAACATTTTTATTATTTTACATCTCTCTACTGTCTCTATCTCTCTATCTCTGTACTCTCTGTCAACTACCTTTTAGCTAAACACTTTAATAATTAACATCTATACATTCATCAGCGGGTTTCCTCATTTGAACAGCTTGTAAATAGCCTTTAAAATAAAACGTGAGCAATATGTTATACCTTGAAAAGGGCTTCACCGAAAGCTGTCAGGAAAAAAAAAAAAGAAAGAAGGAAGGCTAAGAGGGGAATACTTTTTAAATTGATTAGGTGTTATCTGCAGACTGGTGTGTAATTTGTTTTTGTGTTATCATTATTACACTGTCAGATAAGTGCTAATTGAAAACCAGGTTTATCGGTCTTCAGTCGCACAGCTCAGTGGAGAATTGTGCCATTGTGTTTTTAAGCCTGGCTCCAGATAACTTCTAAAACCCTAAAGCTTGCAGGACATCTGTTTTTATTTAAGTGTTGCTCTGATGTTTTGTTTCTTTTTTTTAAGTGTGTGTTCTTTAGGAGGGACACTTCATGTGAAATTAGCAAGAACTCTGAAATTAGAGTGTCATATTTCACTACAAGTTTAAATCTCTTTGTTTCGCTTGTTTAACACCGTACAATTTTTGTCCTTTTCTACATTAATCAGTTTAGTTATTTGTCTGATAGACGCTGTCATCCAGAGCACCTTACTGGGTCAGTATAGCAGCCACACCACCTGCAGCTTTCTCCTGTCTGATAGCTGAGGCTAAGCAAGTCTGGAAGCATGTTACATTGCATGCTGTGTGCTTCAAAGCGTGGTTGTCTCATATGCCACAAGCTATGAAGAAGAGAACACAGCACAGGACACAGCTATTTCAATGTGTCATTCTGATGAAGTGCCATTAAGAGGAGAAAAAAAAATTCAAGATGCTGTTCAGATATCGCACATTGATTTCACACTCAATGACCCCCGCATTGAACCTTGTCGCTCATGAATATGCTGAACAGCCTGAGAGCATGTAATGCGGGACATTCGACTGCGTCTATTTTGTGTCCGGGCTGTCTTCCTCTGGTCTCCATGGTACACGCGTACTGTTGCTGAGGGATCAAGTTCTGAGCGTCAGAGGCTGACGTTATTGATGGGCTAGCACAGCAGGCCTTTAATTGCTGCTATTTGCACTGGCTGTTTGATATTTGATGATGATAGCAGGAAACAGGAAGTGCAGAAGTGCTATTGACGTATCCTAACGCTCCATCCTTGCATTGGCTCTGGATGGTTTTATTTGGCGAGCAATTAGAACAAATAATCCCCCCAGTGACTGCAGAATGTTGCAGGAAGCATCACTGCTTATCAGAGGTGTAAAGTAACACATTACAAGTATTCTCGTTTCTGTGCTCAGTTTTTTTTTTTTTGTCTGGGATTTGTAATTTTTGGAGTGTTTCACTTTCACTTGAGTGCATTCTGAATAAATGAATTTAATTTTCTCTAACTTTCCTTCAAACTGTTACACTTTCTTGGATTACCCACAGTGCATCCAAAGTTATGCTTCACATGAAACCATGGAGTATGACCATTTGTCCAGGTGTACCTCAAAACTGACTCAAAACCACAGACAATGCTTCTCTGATGTCTTCTGTTAGAGTGATATGATTGGATCAATATGACCCGCACTCTTCTGGAAGGCTCATCACCTTTTATGCCTTGCACTTCGAGCAGGACTGTGTGGTGCTCCTCCTTCTGGACTGTTCTCTGGGCCCTTGATTGGACTGTTATGCCACTAGGCTGCATCGGTGGTAAGTATGAGAAAATAATTCTGCAGCCGAAGTCTGATAGGAGACTGCTTTGAGGCGTAAACTCATGAGGTCCGCATGCGCTATCTCAAGCTTATTCTTCCTGTCCCTCTGGGCAGTTATTTTCTTTGTATTCCTCTAAATTGGTTTCTTTTGATTGCCGTTCCCAGAGTGTTTCTTGCTTTCATTTACCGTTCTATTTTTTTTTCTCCTTTTCTGAATCTATATAATCACGGTAGATGTGTGAGAGAGTGGGATTTCGGGGGGGAAATCAATATGTCATTATCTGTAAGATATTCTTGCAGTAATCCCTACCGACCTGCCATTTGCTGTATCCTCTGTTTTTCCACCCGGCACACTCAGACAAACAGGTCGAGTGCTATCACTGAACAGCAGCCACTATGACCCAGAGTTCAGGAGAAAGGAAGGGAAAAGTTCGTTCTGTATAGTAGCTCCCCCGAAGAAGAATGAACAAGCTTTTGATATTACAGTACATCTGTCTGGGTTCTGACTGGGCTCCACACTCGCTGTCTGGACAAAAGCTTTAAAACCACCAACGCTGTTGAATTTAATTTTCTTTGCCCCTGCAGACTTTCTTTTTTCCCCGTATTGGAAGGAAATTAATTGCATTGTTACATCCAGATTTAAATGATCATATCTGGGATACTACAATATGGACTTAATTAATGAGATAAATTCCGTAATACTTAAAATGGTATAGAAGAACACAGGCAGAACATAACCAGCATATGCAGTCTTTGATAGCGTGAGAGAAAAGCCAACAGTTTTACTCGGTTAGGGTCACACACAATGGAAGTAACTTAAAACATACTACAGATCTCTGTGTCTGTGGAGAAGGGCAAAGCCAAAACAACTACGCCCTCCCTGACACAGAAGGAGTTTGTGCGCCTAGACAACACTGAGGTACAGGCTTCTGTCAGGGGTGTGGGCTATAAAAAACCTTTTGTATCCGCAGTGAGGGACTGGGGGAAGCAGCAAGAGGACAACACCTAGAGCGAGAGGGGAAACGAGAAAGAAAAAGAGAAATAGATGAAGCCCAGCCAGTGCTATCCTGAAAAGGGACAGTTTTTTGGTTTCCGTATGATCTGTATGACCCGTGAGGTGAGTCTTAGCAAATTATTGTTTGCTTAACTCTTGCTCAGAAGCTGCACATAATAATAAATGTTGGTCTGTAGTGCGGAAAAACCTGAATTCCAGCCTCCCTGTCTGTCCGCTCCCGAACCAGACCACACCCACAGCATGTGCCAAGGGGATACAGAGTGGCTCAGTGGTTAAGGCATTGTATTGGAATTAAGCGGAGTCCTATGGCCCAGGTTTGACCACAGCAGCAACTTTACAAAATGGCTGGGGATAGGGATGGTTAGCTTGGGTTGGGTCCCTTTGTTTCACCTCTCTCAGGTAACCTGTGATTCATCAGGTGTCTGTGAGCTGCTTGGACGACATATAATAATAATAATAATAATAATAATAATAATAATGAGGACTCAGTCGCAGACCACGAGAGCTTCAGGTTCCAGGCGGGTTTATTGAAAAACGCAAAACTCAAGCGATATCAAAAACAGGCAGGGTCGAAACCAGGAAGGCAGTCCGAGGGCAGAATCAGGGGCAGAGAACAGGAACAGGCAGGGTCAGGAACCAGGTAGGCAGCCGATCAGGCACCAGGACAAGGCGGCAGGCAGAAGTAAAAAAAAAAGTAATAAACGGAATCAAGAAAACCGGCAGGGATGAAACAGGTAAAGAAACACTGAGGCGAACTGGCAAGCAAGACAGGAACAAGCAGGGTAGAAGTAGGGCTGGGCTGATGAGGGAACTGGAAACAGGTGTGCGGGCAGGCAGGTGGAACTGATCAGGAGGGCGGAGACGGGGCGGAGAGCGGGGCAGGGCTGGAACACAAGGAGAAACAAACAAAAGCACATGGACAGGGGAAAAGAAAAACAAAAACACCACAGCTAGGGAGGCGGAGTACTGACATCATTAGTATGAGTATTAACTACACAGTTTGATATTTTCTTGATACATCAGAGATTTAAAATTCAGAATATAATTCCAGGACATAGAAATCCATCACCGTTTCCACCAATCCTGCTTGCTCTGTTTTCTGTCGTTCTGTTTCTGTTAATACGCTGTGAGAGCCAGGGCCCTGCAGATGGATCAGATAAACACTGTTTTTCTGGTCACAGCTCAATAAGATCCTCACCTTCAGCCTCTGCCCAGTGTGTGTGTTTTTTTTTCTCTGGTGCTATACAACTGTGTTGTGCTCACTTCATGTCTGTCTTGTGAAACAGCTGCTGGAACATTACATTGTTGAACAGCCATGTTTTGCTGGCTGACAGCGCTACTATGCAGCTCAGCTCTATTCAGCTCAGCTGGTCAATACTGACACTGAATGAAATTTTGCCAAACAATTCTGAAGGTGCTAAAAACTGAAGCTCACAGGCACAAAAGTAATTATCAAAGCCTGTAAGCACCTGACACTGTCCAAGATGTGCAGTATGCTTTTAGGCCAGCGTAAGACTTCAGTGTGCATGCACAGATTTCAGAGTAGTTGTAATAAACTCATAACTGATTTTTTTCTCAGGAGTAAATCTGGGGTAAAATCAAATTGTGTTCTGGGCTTACATAAGAGAGCAATATGTGTTTTGGTTTATTATGACAGGGGTCTTGGAAAACGCCGCTTTCTACCCATGCCTCTGTCTGTTTCTGTCTCACTCTCTCCTCATTTTTCCCACCATCGCTCTCTCCCTTTCTTTTTCTGTCTGTCACCAGCTTGTTAGCGCAAACGAAAGCGCTTTCGCTGCGCGCTATAATGTTCTACTTGATAATTCTCTGACAGGCAACATCCAATTATCACTGGAAAGCTGCACATCAGAAGTTGCACTGGCTGACACATTGGAGTATTTTCTCGCCGTTACATCTCTCTGACTAAGGAGAATAAAACATTATTTTAAGAAGACGGGAAAGAGATGCCCCTTTTATTCCGTTAACGACTCAATAAAGGCCCTTGCCTCCTTTGTGGTCTTTCTCCTTCTCTGAATTACAGTGATTTATTGTGTTTCTCCAACGGGTCTGTATTGTTTCTTATTGCAGCAGTTACAGTGGTTGTCATGTCATCCCGCGGACCGCACCAGTAGCTCCAGCAGGCTCCCTCACCAGACGACGCCACACTAGTCCTCCTCTAGTAGCATTGTTCATTTATAGGACATGAGTAATCCATCACTGTCAGAGCCAGTGCCGAGTCCTGCCCGCCGTATCCCACCGGATGCACTGATCCACTCTTCCCTGCTGATCCCCCATACTGTACCGCGTTGCCCATCTTTTTGTGTTTCCTCATTTGCGAGATGAGAGCCATCATCTGGAGCTAATCCGCGTTTTGATTCCTCGTGATTCAGCACGCCTTTATCCCGGGGATCACCGGCGTATCTGGTGTACTCTATTAAATAAAGTACGTGTCATGTGGTTTTTCCAGTATTGTGGTGGACGGCTTTGTTCAGCACATGAGATTATCTCCTCTCTCTCTCTGCAGACATATATAAACTCTTATAGGCACGTTTGTTAGTCTGCAGGGGAGAGGCTTGCATATGACATGCGAACTCTGTGATATGAGCGTGCCCTTTTGACATGCTTGAAAGCGCATAACTGCAGCTGAACATGTGTGGTACTTCTGGCACCCTGGGAATCCTACACAGATCCAGTTCCAGGATGGTGGGAGGGACCATCACTGTTCTTATGAAAAGGCTCCTTAGACCACAGTACAGAGCTTCTCCAGGTTCTAGCAAATCCAAATTTCAGAAATAGGTACAAAACATTAACCGCCTGAAGTAAAACTGTGCCACGAGCTAAAATGTTTATATTTCCCCTGCCCCCCCCCCCCCCCCCCCCCCCCACAACACTGACCACCCTTCCCTTGGGGAAGCACAGTCTCTCAAAATGGTGGCCTCTCATTTGAACCGGGGCCTCCTGTCAAGTAATTAATCTCTCCTGACTAATCAAAGGGAGGAGACGGCAGCAGGGAAGAGCCGAGCACGGCCCCCCTGAGCACTGCGATCCACAGAGCGGTGAGGGCGGTGAGGGCGGCACGGCAGTGAGAGCTAAACTCCCTGCACATCTGCCCCTGTAATTCCCACCTTCTGCACCTGCAGCTGCTCACATTCCCGCAGTCCCTCCCCCGGATTTGACCTTGCGTTTCGCATCTGAAGATTCGCCGTGCCCTGCTTTCGCTGCCGGGAGCTCAGCCGCGTGCACTGCCACCCGGCTGCCTCCCGGGGGGGGACCCCTGAACCTGCAGCTGCAATGGCCGAAACTCACTTAAAGCATGTAAACAGTGCGAAAGGGTGATCGTTTCAGCACCTGAACTCAAAAACACATCGTCTCTGAACTCACTTATTTCACCAGTGAGAAAGTCATTCATTTATTTAATAAGAATAAGAATAAGAATAAGAATAAGAATAAGAATAATAAGAATAATGTATTATTATTATTATTTGAATTTGATTTATATCCAATTGCCCAATTGACATACCCATGTAAAATAAAATGTACTAAATGTACTACATTTTATTCATGTGGGACCCTTGCAATTATTTTACGATCACTTCTCTATGAATTTACTTTTATTTAGAGTAGTGCACATTATATTCATAATGTCAGCCAGATCATTTTTAACTTGTAATGCCCTATTTCAAGAGGATAAAAAACAGACATTTTCAATGACCTCTCAAGAAGTCAGTTATTTAGGTGACACATCATTCAAGGTTCATGTGTATGAATGAATGCTGAGATTGAATGCTGACATTGTGTATTCAACATTGAATAAAGATGTGTTTGAGATGAAATTTGTGTTAGAAACAAATCACAGTGTTTCTCGTTTGGCATCACCCACACAGTATGGAGGAGAGAAACGCCACTCATGCAGTGTGGGGGTATGGGTGTGCCACCTGCACTGTGTGTAGGAGAGGAGCACCACCCATGCAGAGCGGACGATAGGAACACCACCTGCACTATGGAGGAGGGCACCACCACCATAAACAATGTGGAGGAGACCAGCACCACTCACCCAAAACCGTGTGCAGGAAGGGAGCTCCACCCAAAACTCTGCAGGAGGGGAGCACCACCCAAAACTGTGGAGGGGTGACGCACCACCCACACTGTGTGGAGGAGGAGAGCACCACCCAAAACTGTGGAGGGGTGACGCACCACCCACACTGTGTGGAGGAGGAGAGCACCACCCAAAACTGTGTGCAGGAAGGGAGCACCACCCACACTGTGTGGAGGAGGAGAGCACCACCCAAAACCGTGTGGGGGATAGGAGCACCATCCACTCAGAGTGGAGGGGGGGGGGGGGGCACCATCTATCCGAAGCGAAGGAAGGGAGCACCAATCGCTACGAGTGAGAGAAATAAGTAGCACCCACACAGAGTGGGTGGAAAGGAATGCTTTTGTGCTGTGAAATGAAAACCCAGGGGATCGGAAAATTCCTTCAGTATTTCACACCTTGCAGCCACATTACATTCACCATCAGCGCTGCGGTGAATAAGAAAAGCATCACACAGTCCACTTTCCATTTATATGCATATATATATATATATATATAAGTGTGTGTGTGTGTGTGTGTGTGTGTGTGTCCGTGGGATGTAGCAGTTACACTTTGAAGCTCCATTCACTCTGCTCCGAGAAAATCTGTTGGTTTCTGGGATTGCTTGAAAGGGAGGCATGCGGCTGTTCTGTGTTGTTAAGATTAAAAGGAGTTCTCTTGTATTTCTGCCAGGGAGCTGGCGATCGGAGGTTGAGTAACACGACATTACCGTGATCGAACCAAACACACATCCTGCCTGGCGAGGCACATCTGCTGAAGTGAGCTCTGCACCTGAGGGTACCTGAAGAAATCTAATCAGGATTTCGTAGGCAGCATTGGTTCTGTATATTAAATGAAGCAGTGCTGATGGATTTCTCTTCTTTCCTTCTCTCTCCAGGCCACAAACTAATAAAAATCTGTCAGTCCAGGTCAAACTGAGATCATACGCCATTCCACTCTGAGGTGACCTTTAGAAAAAACAAACAGCATCTGTAACTGCAGATGCCTTTGGCTCTGTTTGATTGCCTATTGGTCAGAGTGAGCGCTTTATGGGCAGTGCGTACTTGGTGAACCACACCCACTGTATTGTCCTTCTCTCATGTATGGTCACAGAGCAATTTCACCTCTTTAGCACTCCTCTGCTGGATTCCTGAGAGGCATCTACGGGCCCTTGTCATACTGCAGCCAGCACCTCTGCAGTATGGAATTCTGATTCCTGAAATTGCTGAGGAAAAAGAAATAACAAAAGACATATTGTCTGGTGAATGGTGGATGAGGCTCTTGAGTATTAATCTATGCAGGAATTTTCTAGCCAGTGTCTCACATTCTGAACTGCCGATATTCCTAGAAGTAATCCTCCTTTGAAATACGTAAGGTGAAAAAAAATGTCATTCTTTAAATTCACACCAACAAGGGCAAGCAGTTTTAATACTAGCCATGGGATATTGGGGCCAGAGAATACTGGAATCCATAGCCGTTAAAGCTTACTTCGCAGCAAATGCAAAATTTCTAGAAGGCTATGAACACGTTTGGACTGGATGATTAAATAATAAAGTACTCTAATCAACCTAAGAATAAATACATCTAAAACAAAACAGCTATTTGGCTTTCTCATTTCCTGCTTTCATGAAGTTGTTTTACTTTTGATCTGATTAGTTCCCCAGGACCAGTTTCTTTAGTATTTGAATTAGCACAGATCCACGTTACTTGGATTACACGTTACATTTACCTCAATGGAAATGACAGCTGAAGAGAATCCAGAACCAGAACATGATGATTCTGGTTCCGACAGTAGAGAAGGCATTCCAGAATTCCACGTGGGACTGTTCCGCTACCTCAGCCCCTAGCCGGTTGTCAGCTTCCTGAGGGCCCTGCTGAACTAATGGCTTTTGCTTGACACACTAATCACTCCTGCTCTGGGAGCTCAGATCCAACAAGGTTCCCTTCGGCCGTGGTGACCCGGACTGAACCTGTTGAGAAACGACTTCGACGAGTCACGGGGGTCTCAGGTCACAGGGTTAACTAGTTAATTCCTCATTCCTATGTGAATAAACTCTTTGTCTTGGCCCACGGCAATGTCAGGAATGCAGTGACCTTGCCTGTGCTGGAGTTCAGCAAATCCCCTATTATAGCCAGCAGCGTTATTAAAGGCATTTATAGCCTCCTACATTATTTTATGGTAATTCTCCCTGAAACACATTCAGTCCTCCACGGTATGCTGACCTCATAACAGATGAGCTAGAGCCGACATCACAGGGAAGCGTGTTTACTTGGACCAGCAGCTGGCTCTGATGTGGAGTTAGGGTCAGCGTCGTTCAAACCTCAGGGTGATTTACTGCTGAATTCCCCCCAGAGCACAATCCGCATTGCTCCAGGAGGGGAAAGAAGAGTTAAAAGGGTTTGCTCAGCAAATAAATAATTTAATGACTCGCCCACCAGAGGTGAATGCCTTCTCTGCTCACTCCTCCAGATATGAAAGTGCCTCACCTGAGAAAGAAACAGTATGTAGCAGGGAACTCACACAGTATGCTCTATGTGTGTGTGTGTGTGTGTCTGTGTGTGAGAGAGAGAGAGAGAGAGAGAAGGTGAGTGTACACTTTATGAAGTGTGGAGAATATTAACTGTATGCGATATAGAGCAGAGGTAGGAGTTAACTGAGAACACTGCAGCAGATGGGGGGAGAATATAAATATTCATAGTGCGGTTTGGTGCTGGACAACACTAGCATGCCCCAACGACCCCTGGTCAGTCCACTCTCTGGAATGGGTCACGCTCATAACATTTGTATAACACCACTGGAGAGAGAGGTTCCTGTGTGCACACATGTCCAGATACATGTGAGTGCAAGGTCAAAGGTCAAAACTGGCAATGACTCTGCAGGCGCACTGAAGAAGAAACGAACTAAAAAAAAAAAAGTTGTTTCAACCTTCCAACACCTGGAGGACACAGTCTGGACTAACCTGGAAACCGCTTTACCTCAACAATGTTATTTACATGGGGCAATAAAATCAGTTTTAGAGGGATTTGAAAACACTGCATCTACAATAATATCCATTTTACTTCATTACATTTGTATGGTGAACATGTGAGAACTGATCGCAGCTTTGGAACTCTGTCTGATCTCGTCACTGCCTACTAACCTGAAGCACACTATGACGGTCTTGTGCAGAAACTTTCCTGCTCTAAATAAAATCTTCAGCCATCAGACCCAGGGCACCTTAATGAATATTACAGCACTGCACGCTTCATTACCCTGGGAACATCTGCTCTGATTGCAGTGATGTGGGGCGGTAGTGTCTGTCTGTGTAAGCGTGCATGTGTGTGTACACCTCCTAGAGAAGTTCATCTGAACCACAGAAAAAATCACAACCTCGAAAAATGTGCATCCCCGCCAGCAGTCTCTTCCATTGTCTCTGAAATGCAGACACACTGCATCCACCTCACCCCTTCCTGCTCTCTCAGGTGATGAAAATGAGCTACGTGTCACTGGCTTCAGAATAATGTGAACGGGTGAATATAATCAGAAACGATTTGCACGGCGTTCTTGATTGCAGGGGTATGAGCTGTGAATCTAAAGCACAGGTTCCACCGGTGAAGTACACGAAGAGGGTGTGATAAGCTGTCAACATTTTACCGCATGTATTAAGGTTTGTTGTCTGTCAGGATTAGGGATCTCCTGAGAGGCTCAATTTTCTCCCATCTATTAAAACAGCTTCTCTATTAGTATATGTGGCACTAAAGCTAACAGAACAAGAAATCTGAAATAATTGCCTGTAGTTGTATGACCCAATATGGTCTTGCTCACTTTACATTATGTTATTGGCATTGAGCAGACAATCTTATCCAGAGCAACTTACATAGGTTACAATTTTTACATGCTGGATATTTACTGAGGCAAGTACCTTTGCTGGGATAAGTATCTCGCCCAAAGGTACAACAGCAGTGTCTCAGTGGGGAAATGAACCGGCAACCTTTTGGTTACAAGTCCTGCTACTTACTGCTATGCTACACAGCTATACCTATACCTAAAAAAAATGCTCACTAGCTGATTATAGAAGAAGAAACCTTGATTTATTTTTTTTTATTTTATTTTAAAGAGACAGCAGCAAATAGATCACATTGAATGATTCTGGTTATAAGTAGATCTGGCATACAGCCTAGGAGATAAAATATTGCTCTGTTTACCGGTGTGATTGATCAGTGGTATGTGAGCAAGATCAAATTGTCTTGAGAGAAGTAAAAGGATTGTTCCAACAATGGGATTTTCTGGCGTGAACACACTTATGCTTGACTCAGCTTGGCTTGTGACAAACCTGCTGTCATATCTCAGGCTGGCCGACACACATACATACATACAGCCTGGGTCGGTTCACTGTGGAAAAACTTCCAATTTGTCAGATAGCGCTGAATTATCAGGTGGGTCAGTAGATTTTTACTTTATGGCTTGCATGTCACCCAATGATTTCGAAGTGGTTTACAATAAGCAGGTAGCTCATCTTATCCGCTAATAACATGCCACTCCTTCTAGATGATGCATGGTAGCCCTTTGGTGCCAGAGCATAAGCATTAAACAGATAAGCATTAAATTAAATAAGACAACCGCACCAAAAAAGGGGCCACTCTGAGTCAGGACCAATGGGGACTGATTTATTTATCATACATAGTTGCTACTAAACACATTTCATACACACAGATTGTGGAATTTTTTCCCTTTATCCGCAAGCCAGACACTTTCAGAAATGGAAAAACTGTTAAAATTGCTGCTGGATGTGAGGAAATAAATAGTCACAAGAACACAATGTGTCAACTTGATGGGAACGACCGTGGTAGTGTCAGTGTGATAGAGTGTGTGAGTGCATGCCTGTGATATCTGGGTAAGACAGTGTCATATCGTCCACTGAGACAATTTTCATACCTCTACACTCAGTGTCTTTCATGGTTGCATTCAAGAGTTATCAACAGTCACATGATCAAATGCAATTTTTTCTTCCAGCTAAGCTATTTATTACAAATAAGGTATTGCTGCAGCATAAAATATTTTCAAACCCTGTAATTGTGTTCACATGAATTTTTTAGATCTAATCATTCTGTTGATTTCAAAACATGTCTTTTCACCTAATCTTTATTCATAGAAAGTATGGATTTCTTTTATGAATGAAATTCCTGAAATTCTTTTACTCTACACAAAAATCACAGTAAATGAAATATAGAATAACTGAGAAAAGAAAAACAGTAAATGGCCTTGAATTCTAACATCAGACCTCTGAGTAATAATGTGAAACGATTCAGGATTTTTGAAACGGTCATTTATGGCTGTATGGATTTGAATGGTCATAAACATTGCTAAATAACAGTCAGTATGTCTCTGCAAAATGCATGTACTGAATAGAGTGCAGCATGATTTTTTTTGGAATGTAGACTTTCCTAATGATTTTACACAGATGACATATAAAGTTCAGGAAGATGCTTTGCTCTGCCATTGTAATGTAATCCCTGTACATAGGATGTGAGACAACTGATATGAAACTGATATGTACATCCACTATAGCCATAACCTTGCCCTTTTGTCCTAGTACAGGAATTTTGCTGTGCAAAAGAGCTGTGATCGGGATATTACTGCAAAACACATTTGTGTTTTTATACACATTTTGTGCCGTTGTTTATTTTGCATAGTTAAAACTGAATTGTTAAATTGAACTGCGTCTGCTGAATGTCAAAAACATTAATGCAACATTAAATGTACTCGAATCTTGTATGTTGGTCTGGGTAAAGTCACAAAATGTAAACATAATCCATCCTTCCATGAAGGAGCTGGAGGTGAGAGGGGCTTGAGTGTATATGAGCAAACAGTAACTAACTGCAACAGCAGTGCCACACGGACACAAACAGAACCGTGCCCATGACAAAAAATGCAACCCTTTGCATTATTTTACAAGAACGGAACAGTGTGGAGTACAGCAGTCAAGAGCAGAAACAACATGCAGCGAGAGCTTGACGCTTACAGACAGGTGACATGACAGCCGAAAACCATCTATGACTCATTTATTATTTCCTCTTCTTATTCAGTTCGTGTCCTCCTCCCCAAAAGCAACATGGACAAAAAAGCCTAAACAACAGAATTTTTCTTTAAGGCAAAAACCCTGGCAGATGTCGGATGCGATTTCCATGCACACGCACGACGGGATGTACAGACGGTGCGGTGGATGGGCGCATACAGCAGCCCTCGTTTATCTGCGTGCTGGAACGTGGCGGGCTCTAACGGAGGGTGGGGGCGGAGCCGTCGGGCGGACCGGCCTCCTCAGCGGCGGGTTCCGCGAAGGTGCGCGGGGCGGTGTAGCGGGCGATGTTGCAGAGGTCGGGCACCACGCAGCAGCTGAGAGCGCTGCGGAAGAAGGCCATGCAGTGCACCACGCTCCACTCGTTGGTCTTCTCATCGTAGCACTCCACGTAGTCCGTGGTGGTGGTGCCGTTGAAGCCGCCCACCACGAAGAGCCGGCCGTCCAGCACCTCGATGCCGAAGTTGCTGCGCGCGGTGATCATGTCGGGCACCGCGCGCCAGGTGTTCGTCGCCGGGTCGTAGGCATCCGCCGTGCGGAGCCGGGTGACCCCGTCGAAGCCACCCACCTGGGAGAATCCAGAGAGCGTGCATTTTAGAAAAGGACGGGCAGAATTCATAGATAAACTATTTGACTTCCATTTCTAGTATTATACTGTATTGTATCCATGTCTAGTACTACTATACGCAATTCAGAATCAAGCAAATAAAAATGTTTACTGAAATGTGAATTTTAGATTCTATCTTTTTAATAAATCCAATTCTCTGTATAGCGCAGGTTCACATTATCTCAAAATTTTATCTTCAAGCTCACAACCCCACTGTGTATCACTGAAGAAAACCTGGTCCAAACTGAGACTCATTGTTCCAGGTTCTTAACAGCAAGCACACAGTTCCAGACCACACTGCCTCTCAGCCAAAAATACTGTACACATCACTGAAGCTCTCCGAGGACAGAACTTTTAATCTATTTCATCGTGACCTCCAAAAACCCAATTTGAACAGATATCGCAGCCACAGTCTGTGCCCGAGGCTAAGGAGGTGTGAAACCAAGCCAGTGTTTGACTGGTGTTGGATAGCTCACCACGTAGACCTCCTCTCCGTAAGTGACAACACCCAGACCGCTGCGCCGGCTGCTCATAGGGGTGATTTCTGTCCACTGGTTAACCTGAGGGTTGTAGTACTCTGCAGTGAACAGACAGTCCTGGCCATTGAAGCCCCCACAGATGTACACCTGTCGGAATACAACATCCTTGTTGTTAAATAGATTATTCTGGAACTGTCATGCGCCTCATAAAGGATTATGGATTAATCTCACGAGAAAAATGATTGATTACGATTCAGTGCTACCAGAGAGAATATGAATGGGGAATTACGCCTGATGTCAGCTCGAATCCCACTGACAACCAAATGATTTAGACACCCAGACATAAGAGGAAAAAATGAGACTGGATATCTTTGCTGAAAAAGCAAGCATTAGTAAAAACCCTCCATTATTAACTATACTTTTAAAGTTATCATAAGGCTTAAAAAAAGTTGAATGTACTGTTTCAGAGCACCAGATCATAAAATGTGCTCCAAGGATTTTGAGAAACAGCTGAGAAATAAATTAAAATTAAGACTGCGATTTTTGCATCTGAGCAGTCTCTTCCATTTGATTTGCTTATCCTGGAATCTAAACAAGCCAAGTCTTGAATGCTGCACTCATCAGCATTATTTGCACCACTTTCCTGACTGTTCCCAGCACCTTTGAATCATGGCATTACGTTCATATCCAGAACAACTTACATAGGTTGCAATCTTTACATGTTATCTATTTACACAACTGGATATTTATTGAGGCAATTCTGCTTTAAGTACCTTGCCCAAGAGTACAGCAGCAGTGCCCCAGTGGGGAATTAAACCAGCAACATTTTGTTTATAAGCCCTGCTCCTTACCACTATTCTACACTGCCACCCTGCTGACTCTTCATAAAAGCTGACATGCAGATCAACTATGATGTCATAAAACTTAACCAATGAGGTTAGAGGATTAAGCTTGAAGGCCGGCCCCCTTCCCAGCATCCCACCTTCCCACGCAGGCTGGTAGCGCTGGCATCGCTCCTCTGCTCGTGCATGTGCGAGATCAGGCTCCACTGGTTGGTCTCGGGCTTGTAGCGCTCGGCCGTGTTGAGGCGGACGTGCCCGTCCAGGCCGCCCATGGCGTAGATGTAGCCGTCCAGCACGGCCACGCTGACATAGCAGCGGCGGAAGTGCATGGGCGCCACCTCGTGCCAGGTGAGCGTGGCGGGGTTGAACTTGCGCACGCTGCTGAAGTACTCCATGCTGTTGTAGCCGCCCAGGCAGTAGACGAAGCCGTCCAGGTAGACGGTGCCGTGGTAGGCGCGGGGGCTCTCCTGCTCCTGGGTGACGTTCACCCAGCAGCCCGCCCGGGCGTCGTACGACTCGATGGCGTTGGTGGGCACGCTACCGCTCCAGCCCCCGATGGCCAGCAGGACGGCGTAAGGGAGCCGCGGACGGGTCAGCGGGTTGCGGTAGTCCGGGTTCGAGGAGCGGTTGATGTTGTACTCGCACAGGGCCTTCATGGCCTCCAGGATTATGGGCTTGCACTCGTCTCTGCTCCTCACCACCGGGTTGTTCTTCACCTGGTCCATGAAGTAGTCCGCGTTCATCAGGGCCATCCGGACCTGCACAGATGGACGGACAGAGAGACAGAGCAGGATGCTCCTGTCAGCGGCAGCAGTGCTTCTCAGACTAGCGGGATCAAATCATCATTCAAATAAACACGTGGCACATTTTTCTTTGGACTTATGCTCTTTTTTATACAGCTTCAGCAGAATATTTCTTTCAGATGTTTTTATAGCTCTGGCCTCTTGAGGCATTGGAATGTTAAATCCACCACATGCTTAAAGTACCTGGAATTCATGTTTTTGTATCTTAAGGAGGAACTGAATTTTGTAGAATTGTCCTTTCTAGTTCTGCTGCAGGGGGTGAACTGGCTAATCGGGGCATCAGTGTGGCATAGACGTAAAGCGCAGGGAATGCAACCAAAAAGTTGCTGGTTTGATTCCCTGCTGGGGCATTGCTGCCGTGCCCTTGGGCAAGGTACTTATAATTGTAAGTTATAACTTAACATAATTGACTCTATACCAGTTGTATAACAAAACTGTAACCTGTGTGAGTCACTCCGGATAAGAGCATCTGCTAAATGACAATAATGCAATATCAGTTACCTTGGGCAGCAGCAAGGAGAGAAAGGGCTGGCGCTCCTCAGGCATGTGTGCGATCCAGCGCAAGATGGACTCAAAGACGACGTCCTCCTGCCTGGCGTTAAGCTCGTCCTCCTGGATGATGCCGCCGAGCTCCGGGAGCGAGAGCCTCAGGAACTCCTCGGAGCCGCGCCCGACCTCTTCGAAGTTGTGCAGGATGTAGCGGTAGGCGTGGCGGCGCAGGGGGGGGCAGAAGTACACGTCGGCCGCCTGCCAGGTGCCGATGCAGTTCTCAGGGCACAGGTGAGCCGCTAGGAAGTCGCAGCACGCCTGGGCGAGGCCCATAATGCAGAAATGGTTGGCGGCCTGCAGGAGGCTCTCCACGTTGTCCTCGGTGACCGGCACGGACCGCGAGTACACGTACTCGATGATAAGCCTCATGATGTCCGGCGACAGCCCAGTGATCTGGTACCTCTGCTTCTCTGTGCTGTTGAATAAGTTGCTGTTGGGGGACCACATGCAGACAGTGGGCTCACTTGAGCTGGTTACCTGGCACACTGATCCTGGGGTCGGATTTTGAAAAGCTGCCAACAATGCAGGGTCCTGTGTTCTTTGGCAAGCGTGTAAATATTCGCGCATTATTTTGTGATACAGCCAAGACTACCACTCCATGCCCAACTAATAACTCCCCCGATGAGTTATATATTCATCAGGCATTGCTCTCTCAGATGAAGCAAATGTCATCTTTGTGCCACTCACCAGAAGTAGGAGCTGCAGGCACACAAGATAGCCTTGTGGGCTCTGAACTCGAAGCTGTTCACCTCAATGACCACATCACAGAGCTTGCCCTCCAGTCTTAGCTCATTGAAGATGGTGTAGTCCATGGCACTCATCTTCTGTGCTATTCCTCCTCCGAAATTTCACTCGTGAAATGGAGGAACTGTCCTCCGCATTTCAGATGTTCCAAAAACACATGAACACGTTTATTATTGTTGGAGTATAATCAAGTATTTTTCGCCATTTCAAATGGCTAAGAGCAACGATATATTTGACCTCTTATATTTGTAGCATATATAGCATTGCTAGCGGTCCACTGTTCTGACGTTCTAAAACTTTTCATTATTACGTAACTGTACACAGAATTCGAGAACACAGAATGCTGTCCTTGTAACCGTAACAGGCATTTTAAAAATGCATCTCTAATTAACGACCCAAGCGAACGTCTGTTATTACACAGTCAAAAGATATTAAGATGTTGAAAAATATTCAAAAGATTAAGTATTGCGTTTTTGTTTCCATAATGTACTTTGTGAATAAACTAGACTGAAGCCATACATCCTGTCTTCAGCACATCACTTTGGACTGAACAGATCGCTGCGGTGGTTATCTGATTCGGCCATATGGACGGCACGAGTAAGTGACTATGTGCACCGAATTATACTGGATGTAAAGACAGATGGACCTGCAAAGTTTCTGTGCACCTCGGGTTAATCCAAAGAGAGTTTTGTACTGTAGCTAGGCATATTAAAGATATGTCTCATGCCTTTGTATACCATATTTTTCCTCACTGACATACATTTTTTTTGGTTACTGAGCAAAACACTATTCTCGAACCACCTACCGATTTTTTCTGTCCTAAAGTATTGCCCAACAGTGAAATGTAGGTGATTGTACTTTAATGGTATTTCAGTTATACTTTGGTATTCGTCTGTATTATAATAATACACCATGCAACAACATGACGATATAGCGATACAGAATGGTAATACCAGGTTACCAGGTATTATTCTGGGTAACTAAGGCATGAACATGCAGTGTGCGTCAGGCAGCAGAAATGTTCTTGCACTGAGGCAACAGCGAACACACGCACACCTGTCAACGCAGGCTACACCATAACTGAAAGGGTAAAGGTTACTACTAGCAGTTTAGCTGCTTCGCATTACGTTACTGTCTGGTGGACTCTTCTGCATTCTAATTGATTGATTTGGATGTGTCGTTTGCTAGCAAACACCATAACATGAAATGTGAATGCGTCTAATTAATCAGTCATTCAATTATAGGAAACATATATGCACACATGTTGTACGACCGAACAAATGTAGTGATTTTACCAACATATTAACAAATGTATGGACTATGGAATGGTGAGTTCATATCTTAGGGTACTGCAATCTGAAAGAGGACATCAGCAGGAAATATCATATTTCATATAATCATATCAGTGTGTGCAGGATTCACATTGGGAAGTGTTTTATGTATCAGGAGGGAGAGCCAGTTTCAGTACTACAGTCTGTTCTCAGAATATCCCTCTTGAAAGTAATTTAGTTTATTGCAGATGTGGCTAGTCTGTGAAGTTGTGCATATTGAATGGTACACAGACTCCGTCTCAGCCTGAGCGTTTGTTTGATCACGGTCGAGGTGAATGGCGTTGGTTGTCGTGTCTATCGTACTGTTCCCAAGCGTCGGATTACGCACGCCACCCCCACTTTCCAGACATTCTCAGTGTGATTTCAGCTGTATTTTGCTTGTAAATGTTGGTGGATGCAAACCTGCATCATCTCTGTGTGACAGGAAAACAGCACGTCTCAGTGGGAGGGATTCTTATTTCCGTTTCTTTAATTACAGGCCGGCGTTTGTCACTGAGCGCGTGCCGTTTTCATATGAATAGCACAGACATCTTTTCAACAACCAAGTGCGTCAGAGGAAACCTCCTGCATCTCTAGACAATGACATTGCTTTTTTGTGTGATAGGATCAGATTATTGCCTGATGCTGTCACCCACGATCCTCTGTGTATCACTATTGGGACATTATAAAGTGCTCGGTTTTATGAGAAAGATTTGTTACAAACTAGTGCTGAGTCACACTTCAGTGTGTACTTCCCCGTGGACAAAATATGACGCTTTTGGTTATTGCTGCTAACATGCTACAACCATCATAAAGGAAATGCCTCTGGGACAAAATTGGGTAGGTACGGAAGTGCTGTTCCTTCAATTAGTCTACTCTAGATTGTCTGAACGGAGGTGATAACCGTCATACCAAGCTCCCTTCACTTTCATCGCATGCTGCTGAGGCAGCATGGGTGGTTTAATTTGCATACGACAAGCTCTGTCATTTAAAACTTTAATGCATAAAGAACATTCTGAGAGTTTCATGCTGATGAAAACCTGGACAAGGAGCCAATGACGTGTCATGTCTTTGCAATACAGTAGGAGGTTTGGTTCCAAAATTTGTAGTGAGTTGAGCTCACTGCTCACATACTTGGTTAGTCATAAATTCACTTGCCATTGAAGTGAGACAGTCAGGCCTAACTTTGCTTCAAGCATATTTTATGTGTTATTTCATTTTTTTGTGCGTGGTGGCACCGCCACCAAAACGATAAAAAAAAAACTGCAGCATCTTCTTCTTCTCTTTCAGTTTTCTGTTTCAGTCTGTCTAATGGCTGTGTTGACATTTTGTTTGTTTAGCCCTGCCCTCCCCAGAATTAAAATGAAGGTCCTTCCAATTCATTAGTGCATGAGAAAAGGTGAAAACATCCTGCGAGTAAAGCTTTTGTGTGCAGGCAGTGTCCTTGTTTGAAGTACGCACACTTGGGAATACATCCATCCATTCTTTATGCTTACCTCACCTCTCCCCAGATCAAGGCCACCCCAGTTGAAAGAAAGTAGGCATCATGTTATAAAGCAACAAGGCAGATCAATGGAGCAATCTCTCTGGTTCTGCCTGCCACATTGTATGTGCCACATTGCAATTAAAATTCAGAGTGCTAATCATCTTACTGAGGGCACAAAGTGAAGAGTCACCTTTTAAAAAAACAAACCATTGTGTTCAATAAAACTCATCCTTGTCTGCAGCCCCACAGGCAGAATGTTGTCGAAAAAGGGAGCATTCCTTTATGAGTCATTAGGGGGTGAAAGGGTGTTGCTTTGATGCCCTGTGCAGGGAAAGTGCAAAGCTATGCAAGGATGTGACAGTAACACAACTTTTGGAAAGTTTTTTTGTCAAGGTCAACCTCGGCAGTTTTATGTCATAAAGAAGGTTTTGTGTTTTAGGTCTCTGACAAAAACACTATCAGTGTACACAAATGGAAAGTTACTCGTGTACTCGTTACATGTGAAAATCATATTGTCCCAACATGTTATTATATACACATTTGTAAAAATTGCTCTGCCACTCAATGTATTGATATCAATAATGCCTTGTCCTCAGGGTGATCATATAGAATCAGTCAATAGAGTGTACACTGGAGGTAAAAGAAAATCTAAGAAAGACAGTATAATAAAAATATAGAAGAAAATCAAATAAACAGAACAACATTGCCAGTTGCTATAAAGACATTTTTTCATTATTATTTTCATTAAAGACAAACTGGGGCACTTTCAAATACTCTGACTCAACACAAGGTTAAAAAGGCTTGGCTAGACAATTCAAATCAATCACAAAATCAATAAAATAACAAATCATGAGTGAATGAAGGTTTCTAATTTTAAGATATAAAAACATTGCAACCCCTGTTGAGGAAATCAGGTCACCTTATTTGGCTTCCTTCAGCTTGAATATTGTATTGATAGCTGATTTTATTCTAAAAGGGGGATTTCTGGGACATCATTGTGACAGCAGGCACATAGAAAGCGTCAGGCCATTTTCATCTCTGCGTGACTCCAATATGCCATTGGAAACCATGTATCAAGCGTGCTACAACAAGAATGATTTTTATATTACCAGGAAAGCTTGCCTACTGTTTGCTGTTTGGTGTGATTGATCTGCGCGTCGGTTGCTGTGTGTTTTGGCTGAGGGGGGGTTGTTTGTGATCTGAATGCTGGGTATCGCACATCCTTGTCTTAAAGGGTCTCGCACTGGAACCTGATTGACCTGTTTTGGTGTGGTTTGTAGAGTAGAAGTAGGTCAGCAGTGAGGTGTAGTTTTTTCCTTATTATCCTTATCCTTATTATTTATTTTTATTCAGATTGATTTTCAGGACTTATTTTTTTCATTATTATTTCATTACATATTATTCATTTACCCAGCTGGATATTTAGTGAAACAATTTGGGTTAAACCCATAGCTCAGGGTAACAGCAGCATTGCCTCACCTTTGAGTAACAGGCTGTGCTTAGCCACTACGTCACGCTCACATCCCACTACAAGTCCCCATTACTACCCACATCTCATTACTCACGTTCACATCACATCCATATCCAATTACAAGACTCCATTACTACTGACCATACATTAGGTCTAAGCTCTGGTCTGGGTTCAGAGGATGGCATTTTGACACATGAGAATATTTAAAACTAGATGAAGAAAATTCTTAAGTTATTGTGCTGTTCCTTTCTCAAAAAACAAGGGGAAAGTTGGATAAATTAGAAGAATGAAAAATAGCAGTAGTAGTTATCTGATGTGAAAACAGACACCAGACTGAATGAGAGTGGTCGGTGACTGGATAAGCTTCAAAATGGCATTTGGAGAGCAGTGGGCTTTGTGTTACAGCAGCCTGTGTTATACTGTCAGGATCGTTCACACTATAGTTACACACCAGTTGTGAGGTAAGAACTGAATATGAGGTCTGCAAGCAGCAATACACAGCTGAATTTCTGCGGACAGTTCTCTGGGAGCTGTTCCAAATTTCTGTTGGATTGCATGCGTTTTTTCCCCTCTCACACTATTGTACAGTACACAGGAAATGCGAGGTCCGTATTACAGAGCTCCTTCATTCTCCGAACTGGCTGCGCCTGACCGCTGCACAGAAGCTTCATGTCAATAATCTCTGTGAGAGGCAGCCTAACGAGCCCCTCCTGGTAATACATTTTTAATGAGCGCGAACAAGGTTGCTGTAGGCTGCTGTAGCATCTTGGCCATGTGTGGAGAGGGCCTCACTCTCGTGGTAGGAGGCAAGATCCCATCAGGCCCGGGAAATGCAGGCCTCCCCCCCTGTTCGCGCTGATTAATTTGTCGCTTGGTTTGTGTGTTCACTTTGCGTGGATTTGGGTTCACGTCTGTGTGTGTGTGTGTATGTGTGTGTGTGTGTGTGTTTGTGTCCCATTTCCACCATTTAGGCTCAGTGGAGAGTTTTGATCCCTTAACTAGACCATGATTAAGTGCTCCTTCATCATGTGACTGGAAGTGTGTGTGTTCACATGTGTGCGTGTGTGTGTGTGTGATGCATGTGTGCGTGTGTGTGTGTGATGCGAGAGTGTGTTGTGTGTGATGTGTGTGTGTGTGCGCGTGTGTGTGTGTGTGTGTGTGTGTGGGAGGGGGGGCGGAGGGCGAGCTCCCCGTCGCGGGCCCTCGCGAAGGCTCTGCACGTCTGCTGTGCGGTGCTCCAGCCCCTCGGCACAGCTTGTGTAAACGAGGCAGCAGAGAAGGGGGGGCCTGAATTATTCAGAGGTAGCCTTGTTGAACTTTCTCTCTCGTTCCCCTTCCGAGACTCGACACGGAAAAGATCACCGCCCGAATGTGTAAGGAGGAGGAGGAAGAGAAGGAGGAATCAGGCCAGAGCTTGAGGATTTATTCCCTTTTCTTTTTTATCCCCGCTGTGATCCAGGGCACAATGCAGAAACCCAGGCCGTGCCCTCTGAACCGACAGCTGTCGTCCGGACACGCTGGCGCGTCTTTCTGGGGGAGCTGAGCAACAGCACAAGGCGGCCATGTTCAACGTGAAAAAAGACTCAGTTGCAAGGAAAGGTTGTGGAACGGTGTCAGATTCCAGGGTCGGCAGAAAAAACACGGCACACTGTACCGGGTTTGCCGCCTTTTGCCAAATGCCGTGTGCCATTTTGTCCTGCTGTTTGTGAAGCATTGCCAGGTGTAACTGCCAGGCTTCATTGTGAAATGCCGCGGCGACAGCTTGTTTTCACGACCGTCAGGGCTCTGCCTCGTCCAACTGGGTGGGTCTTATCAGCATACAGTAGGGAACACATTGTGCAGGGGCACAGTCTGCCATGGCAAAGCGAAACAAGTTTGATGCTGGATCTTGTTCGTGTGTGGATGAAGGCGTTCTTGTTTGAGTAAAGTTATGTGTCAGTTTGTTGGCTGCTCTTTTGTGCTTGACTTCTGGGGTCACTCTGGATGAGACCCCAGAATGTGAAATGTGAATGTAGTGTTGAATGTACATTGTAAATGTAATATCTTCTGCGTCACTCTGGATAAGGGTGTCTTCGAAGCCACAAAATGTCATGTGACAGACAAGAAAAGAGCTGTTCTGTGCTGCAGGCGGATGTGACCCTCTAGGAGGTGTTTTATCAGCAGCGGGTGATGTTACTTTTCCGTGACCGTGTGTATGTGTATGTGTGTGTGTGTGTAGGTGGAGGTGTTTGGTGGGACACATTTCAATAAGGAATCTGAGCTACATTACATTATTGACATTTAGCAGACGTTCTTTTACAGAGTGACTTACAGGGGTTACAAATTTACATGTTACCCATTTACCCAGCTGGATATTTACCGGGGCAATTCAGGGTCAAGTATCTTGTCCAAGGGTATTGCAGCAGTGCCCCAGTGGGGAAGTGAACCTGCAGTCTTTCGGTTACGAGCCCTTCTCCTTACCACTACGCCACACTGCTGCCCCGTTTTCCATAGTGTGCAGCAGAACTGAAACGAAAAGTGGCAGCGCTTGCTCTTTGGTACTGTTTGTGCGACAGCGTGTGGTAAATAGAACTGTCAGCCTGGATGCTCCGACCACCTCCTCATGTTATACTGCACTTGAAACCACCCAGGACAGCTCCCAGATACCGATCCAAGGTCTGGTACAGTTTCGCATGGTGACAGTGTTACGCTGTCTGACTGAAGTGAAAGAACTCACCTATCACAAAAAAGGTCAACCGCGATGTGCAGACAGGGAAGAGATAAGAAACCTCCCTTTTTTTTTGTTATTATTTGCTATTCATAGATATTCATTGGCTCCTCCAATCTGAAATGTGACCTTTATGACTCGTGTCTGTCTGTGTGGGATGCCTCAAAGTCACAGTGGAGAGTCGCAGTGATTTTCCATAAACCTTTCACACAGTTCACAGGAGGGAAATTGAACATTGATGACAGTCTTTTGTTTAAGGCCTAAACTTATTTTTAGGCTCACCAGGGATAGATACATGAAACCGCACAGTATCCTAACCGTCTAAATCATTATTTGCCATCACCTCACGGACGTGTGATGCATAAAATTGTATTGGGATTCTGACCTGACTGGATCAGCACTGACCTCTTAACAGGTAATCCTTCCAAAGAAATTGATTATGTAAATAACATATGGAAATAACAGTCAATCAATAAGTGATGAAGCAACATTAACATGTCCAGCTAAGACTGGAGTGCACAGTACTGTGTGAAGAAGAGCCTCTCTGCACTTCATGCCAGGATGCTGTGCCACGCCAAATTTTAAAGCAAACATCCCGTTGTATCTAAGATCCATTTCTGAGCTGTCGATGTGCTTTCAAAAGCAGTGGTGAGGATTGGATTCGCTGAAGAAACAGCAGTGGTCTAAAGACAATGTGTCAGACACCATCTGTTCACTGCTCTCTCTTTCTCCCTCTATCTCTGTAAATGTGTGTGTGTGTGTGTGTGTGTGTGTGTGTGTGTGTGTATGGGGGGGCTGGGGGGTCTAGCTTTCCCTTTCCACTGTTGAGCAGGAGACAGGCTGACTTGCTAAGTTTTGATTCATTTGTGGTTTCCCACCATATTTTTTGTTAAGCTGATATGTTCAGAGTCAGGTAGGCCTTACAAACGCTGGCCTGATCACACAATGGCTAGCGGTTGGTCCAAGAAACCATATGGTGATGCCATGTTACTAGTTATTAATGCAGCTCTGTCTACTATATCTATTTGTTAAGAATGTACAAGCGTGTAAATCACCAGCCAGCCTCCAGTGTGGCTTTGCCCAGCATGTTTTCATCCTTGTAAAAACAATACTAAGGAGATACCTGTATCCCTCCTCTCTCTCTATACAGTTTTTTTTTCAGTTTCTTTCTTTTGATTGGGGGGTGGAGGTAAGGAATGGGCGTGACGTTCCACTTCCTTCTCTTCTTTATCTCCGGCGATCTCTGCTTCACCTTTCACTTTTCATTCACTCGCTCATATCTCTCTCTTCCAGAGCAATAAACTATTGCAGCAGCAGTGTGGCTGGTGCCCTGGTCATTTCTGCCAGTGTGAACGACCTGAAAATTGCCTGTTAGCCAACTGCTGTGGACCCAGCTCATCTCCGGCAGAGAAATAGCTGTGACACGCAAGGACTCACACATGTACTAACAAATCCACTTCTAACCCATGGGGTTCAGAGATTCTCGCCAACCACCCCCTTTTTTTTCTCCCACAATTCCCTGGGAGGGCAGAGAGTGAACCAGACTGGAAAATGGATTTCTATGGTTTGCAATTCTGCTCGCTAAGCCCCCACTTCTCTCGCAAAGCACGGAGCTCTCTCCCAGATCCTCGGGAGCCGATGAAATCTTTTAAAGACAGGCCTCTGAGAAGAACTCAAAAAAAAAAAAAACGCACGAGGTTTACTCAGTCATCGGACGCTTAAAAGTGTGTCTGCGCTGTCTAACGGCAATGAAAGGGACACATGGCCCTTTGATGCCCACATGTTTCGGCATCTGCGGACGGTCTGCGATCCGTTCCGTGTGCTTTTGGGGCTCTGATACTTTCTGCTTCTTTCAGCAGCAGAGTAACCCCCAACTGCGCGGTGAGGAGAAGCAGAAGCTTTGTGTGAAGTGGTGATAATATGGAAGCCAGCACTCCCTCCCATGGACTCTGTTTTGTGATGTTACCCTCGGTTTTTGCTGCATTGTGCGCGTTTTTTAAAACCCGCCTTCAGACAGACCTGAGGCAGACGGTGTCGGAGAGGCCTTGTGGTTTTTTGTTCTCGTCTCATGCACACAGCGACGAGTATTTGTAATTCTACACCACTTTAACTTGGCTCGACCTTCCATGATCTTAAAACTGTCTACAGAAACTGATTTCCAGCTTTGAGCACTCCAGGAAATTTTAGACCCTTTGAGGCACGCAACATGTTCAAAGATCACTTCAGAATAATGTTCCGCTTGATTAACAGCTGTAGCATCAATTCTGAATAATGTTTTCATTATTCAGCATTGTTATTCAGAATTGATGCCGCAGATGTTAATCAAGAAGTCAGTAGCTAGTTGCCAGCTGCCTACTATTACCCTGCTATGGTTTGCTTGTGCCTTGTCCTTTTCTATCATTAGCCAGCATGGATGGCACGGGTAAGTGAAGGTTATACATAAAACCTTAATACCAATAATGTAACAATGCCAATAATGTAACCTCAATGCCAAAAAAAGCATATATGAATTACAGTGATAATTTGTTAAAAATGTGACTTGTATAAATTGCTGTGGATGAAGGTGCCCGTTAATTAAATCAATAATGACAAATGCTGTAATTACTATTATAAGTTATAACCTGGGACAATCTGCATAACTGAATTATGGGCGACTCCCTAAGGCCAGAGTCCATATCTGGCACCTCTGTTGTTTTTCTTTCCCCCCTTTAGTAATGGTGTAGGTAAGTTGAATGCTTAATGGTGTAGGTACCATTGATGGTGTAGGTAAGTTGAATGCTTAATGGTGTAGGTACCATTGATGGTGTAGGTAAGTTGAATGCTTAATGGTGTAGGTACCATTGATGGTGTAGGTAAGTTGAATGCTTAATGGTGTAGGTACCATTGATGGTGTAGGTAAGTTGAATGCTTAATGGTGTAGGTACCATTGATGGTGTAGGTAAGTTGAATGCTTAATGGTGTAGGTATCATTGATGGTGTAGGTAAGTTGAATGCTTAATGGTGTAGGTACCATTGATGGTGTAGGTAAGTTGAATGCTTAATGGTGTAGGTACCATTGATGGTGTAGGTAAGTTGAATGCTTAATGGTGTAGGTACCATTAATGGTGTAGGTAAGTTGAATGCTTAATGGTGTAGGTACCATTGATGGTGTAGGTAAGTTCAATGTTTAATGGTGTAGGTACCTTATGGCACTGGCAATAACCTGCTCAGGTGTAGAATGAGGGCAAGCACAGCAGAATGCCTGGGCAAGAGCACAGCACGGCAGCAGTGTAGCATAGTGCTTAAGGAGCAGGACTTGTCAGGATCAAACTGTGCTACACTCCTTCCTCTTCTTTCTCAATGGTCACAAGGTTTTTCATTCAACAAGTTAAATCACCTTATGTCCTGTGCCAAATCACCCCTCTCACTAGTGACTTGATATAGTACTTATGCAACAGTGGAATAGGTAATCGATAAATTAAACTAAGGGAAAAAATGTTTCATCAATATCCAAAATCAATACACTTTGTCTATTTATACATACATACTACAGATAAGCGCTTCATTTATTCTGGAGTTTCAGTTTTCTTCAGTTCAATGAATCACAATACAATACATACAATTTCAAGGGAAAAAAAGACTGAATCGAAAGACTTGATCGAACACAGAATTAATTAAAACAGAGGCCTTTGCTCTTTGTTGTACAACTCTAAAGGAATTAATCCGATCTCAGTGTAATTAGGACGGATTAAAAGCGACGTTACAATAATGTGTCACTTTATCACATTGGCTGGATGTGGGCCGATTCATGGGGTAATGCACACAGAGTCCTGTGGATGATCCGTTTAGTTCAGGAATGTTTTGGGTTGTCAAACCACAATGGTACAATGATCACACAAAAAAAAAGGGGGGGGGGGGGGGGGGGGGGGCAGTGTTTGGGTTGGGGGGAAGGGGGTGAGGGCAGAGGAGGGGATTGCACTGAGTCTTCACTGAGGAAGGAGTTTCTATAGAACAGAACGTGCAAGATTCATCAATGTCTGCCCTCCGGCATTTGGACAGTCAAACAAAAGTTTTCTAAAGACTAGCAGTACAGCGCCGGTTAAGAATGGCTGGTGGGAGAAAAATATTCTTTGTTTGCATTGTGTCTAATTGTGTGATCATTAACAGAGCAATTTTCAGGGGATGATGCCGTAATGATGCAGGGAAGAGTAATTGTTGCTTTGTAGAGAAGTACCCAGGGAACACAGCCTGTAATCCCACAGTGCTTAAAGTGGAGGATCACTCTGTTTAACCTGCTTAGAAATTATAGGGTATATATTTTATAAATAACATTAATACTGCTTTGATATTATATAAAGCCTCCTTGTGCTACCTGCCTCTATGTGCTCAATAAACAGCAAAATTATGGAGCAACCTGGAAGGGTGGGGGTTATATCTTCCAATTAAAAGTTTAGTATGAAGAGCCTGGATGATGTTATGCATGACTTGAAGAAGCAAGGTATCTTTGCAAACTGGCCAGTGCTGGGACACCTCCACTCGTCTTGTAAAGAAATAGTCGTATATAATGTGAAAAATTACACATTGGACTTGAACAGTGTGATTGATAACAACCAGGACAGAGGCTGTTGCTGTGACTGTCAGTGCTCGCGCCCCCTAGCTGTTGTGTTTTTGTTTTTCCCTGTCAAGTGCTTTTGTTTTCCTTGTGTTCTAGCCCTGCCCCGCTCTCCGCCCACCTGATCATCTCCACCTGCCTGCCTGCACACCTGCTTCCCATCACCTCATCACTCCAGCCCAATACTCCACTCAGCCCTGCTTGTCTCTGTCTTGTTTGCCAGATCATTCCCGTTTTTCTGCCTGTCTTGTTCCCACCTGCGTTTTCTTGTTTGGATTTTCTGGTTTTGCCTTGCCTGCCCCTCGATACCGTCTTTGCCTGCCGTTCTGCCCTGATTGCCTGATCTGCCTGCCTTCTCGGTTTGACCCTCCCTGTTCTGGTTTTGATCCTTGTTCTGCCCTTGGACTGCCTCCCTGGTAATTTGACCCTGCCTGATTTCGACTGCCTGCTTGTTTGACTATCCTGTAAATAAACACCTGGAATCTGAGCACTCGTGGTCCACGTCTGAGTTCGTGCCTGAGCCCTGAGAGTGACACCTTATACCTTCATAGTGTTTGTGTTTTCAGTGTTGAAGAAAGAGTGGGAAGAGGAAGTGATCGTAAAGATGCGTAAAAAGTGTGTTGTGATGAGACTATGAACTTTCAGATATGGACAGTAAATTAGGTAGTGACATTATTTGTTTGGAAGTGTATTGTCATATTTTGAATAAAAACTTGGAGAAGTATGCACATAGATCTTAAGAACCTTGTGTGTATCTTCTTTGGATGTAAGATTGCCAAGTGTGCCTGAACAGAAAACATTTCTATGACAGGAGCTCTGGCATTGTGAAAGTCCAAAAGGTTAAGGGATGTTGCTGCATGATTCTGGGTACAGGACAGACAGGCGAGACCTTACTCCAGTCTAAGGACTGAATCAAAACTGGGCAGGAAAAATTCCAAATACCAATACAAAATTTGACTTGCAAGTTAGCTGGAAATATTTTGTGCAGAACTGAATAATATTGTTGGTAAGCAGTGAGTAAGCAACCCGGCTCTGTGCTAGCCAATGCAATTTAAAAGAGAAACAGAGTGAGAGAGCAAGAGTCTGTTGTGTGCTGAGCTACACAAAATAAACACAATTTTAGCAACAAAACTTGAACCCTTGCAACTTTAGAGTGTGATCACAGCTGTGACTACCATTGGTGAAGGAATTGGATAATGTAAAAATGATGATAATTTGATAACCTTGCACAGAAGAACCTGCTTTTCTGCAGTCTTTTAACAACATAAGCATACTGTACATAATTATCTTGAAAAAGATAAATTAATCACTTTTGAATGGAAGGGGTTCCTAAGAACTGCTGCCCACATATGAACTTTTAATATTGTTTTAAGGAGATGGCACATTGAGAGAGCCATAAGTCTTTGTTTTCGCATTTCTGTTCCTCTCCTGATGAAGCTGTGAGCAGCATTATCCCAGCCTGCATGCTGTTCCTGTCTCTGCATGCTCCTTCTAATTATGTGGGGAGAATTTGTCACCTGCTGTAGGTCACAAAGTCAGATTTTTTTTCCCCCTCTCCTCCCCTTCTCTACAACTTCTCTCGCTGTCCTTCCCCCATCTAACTTATGTTTTCAGAGCAAACTTGTTGCCCATCACGACAAATTATCTCCGATTGTGCAGAAAGACAGCTGGCCCTGTATTTCCCAAGCATCTCTGAGTAGGAAATATGTCCTAGGTGCTTGACAATTGAGACTGATGCAAATTTGGCCCTAATCTTACTTCTAAGAGTAAAAGCTATTTATCATGATTCTTTTGACTTAAAAGTACTCCTGTCTCAGGAGGTAATTAAGAGTCTTCATAAGCTGTCCTAACCTGTTAGGAGTTGCTGGCAGATGGCTGCATTTAGGTGTTGCACTTTCCTGGAGGAGAAACATGCTTTGTATGCATTTTACAACACAGAGCAGTTGAAAAGATATGCATTAGACAAGGGGGACATTTTATTTGTCACCAGGAAGAACATTACCACTGAACATCAGCACTTACCACCGAAATGAAAGTAATTTTAACCTTGCATTTTTCAGCAAATGAAAAAAGCTTTTATTTGAGCAAAATTGCGTTGAATCAGGATGTCACCTACTCGGTGGTAAGCGACATCTCCAAAAACCATTACTGGTGACTGCATTCCCATTACTGCTTACAGCTGCACAGCTCCAGTAGCACAACTAGCTTTATGTGAAACATTTATATTATTTTTATAATCATATTTCAATCACATTTCATCAATTATATTGAAAATATGCAAATGACTCTTTTGTTATTTTGCAATATATTTCGTATTTAATGTATTTTAAGTGTATCTGCAATAAATTCTTGAGCTGAAAACATTTTTCAATATATTACAATATATTTCATTTTCGTATGGGTTTGACACCCTTGGCAGTGTTTGAAACCAATGACCTAAACAATTTTCCCAGTTATATCATCTACAGGGTGCAGAAGATCACATGTAGTTGTTAGTACTTTGCCCCCCTAGTTGTTGTTTTGGTGTTTCTCCCTGGCTGTCAGTGTCGTCCATGTGCTTTTGTTTACAGTTCCCTTGTGTTCCGGCCCCGCCCCACTCTCTGCCCTGTCCCTGCCCACCTGATTTCCTGATCGCCTCCACCTGCCTGTCTGTCCCCCTGCATCCCATCTCCTCATCAGCCCAGCCCTATATATACCCTGCTTCTCTCTGTCTTGTTGCCAGTTCGTCTTAGTTTTTCCCCTCTGTTGCGTACCTGCGTTTTTTCTTGTTGTATTGATCCTGTTCTGACTTCCGACTTCGTCCCTGCCCACTGCCCTGCCTTGGTTGCCTGTTCTGCCTGCCTGCCCAGTTTGACCCAGCCTGCTCCTGTTTTTGATTCCTGCTCCTCGGTTATTCTGTCTCCGACTGCCTCTCTGGTTTTTTGACCCCTCCTGTTCTGCAATTACATACCTGCCCTATGACTTCCCCTTCAATAAAGCCTCTTGGAACCTGAGTACGCCTGGTCTGCATTTGAGTCCATGCCTATGCCCTGACAGTAGTGTTGTAGAGCCAGGAATTGGACAGGCCAAAAAAGGCATCCGAATAATAACAGCTTAGGCAATTCTGCAAAATATCTGCAAGCTGTAAACTCAAGTTGGCATATGTGCAATTTCCTAGCTGACTATCTTTGGGGAAAATTGGTAATTAAGGCAATATTAATCATAATGAAGAAATAATATAGCTTCAGCAAACGTTTAATTATTGTGATTATTAACAAAAACAATTTAAAAGAAATTGTTTGTTGCTTTCAAGTTGACCAAGAATGGAAGCCATCTGTGCTAATTCGTTTGTTGGCATTTATTGACATTCATGAAATGTTTGACCATGTTTACAAATTGTAACACTACCTCTCTCAGTGGAAGCATTTATTGGCTATTTTCACAACATTTGGGACAAACTGTGAAAAATATCATCACTTCTGTTCATTTGCAGCACTTCACATGTCGTAGGAATAAACTGAGTCCTAGAAATGGTCTTACTCCCTGCCGAGGAGGGGTAAGACGCTTCATAAATAACTCCCATTGCCTACTCTGAAGCAGGATTTTTTTTTCAATCCTAAAAGGGCTTTTAGGAGGATTTTCAAAAGTAATTCTACAACGCTTAATAAATATGGGCACTGCTCTGTAAGAAAGGAAATTCTGTCAGACTAACAAAGGAACCCGGTTTCTGTACGCAACTTGTCTCCCTATGGTACTCTCACATTGTAAAAGATACATGAGGCACACTTTATTCTGTTGCAATAAATGGACGTATGGTATGACAAATACAGGGACCCACTGTATAAGCCACATAACAAAAGGTGGCAAAAGACAGCAAGAGACAGTTACCATGGAAGGTAACACTTGCAAATGAACATTGTGCTAGTGTAAAAACACTGTAATTACTCTAGAAACTAGTGTCTAGTAGTACTTTGTTACATGTAATAACACATATGGGACAGATTTGTGTAGTTTTCTGTAATTACTCATCTGATCTGAAACATCCTTTCCCTCTTCCCCATCCTGACCCCAAATCTAAACTCAGCTCTGTATCTCGTAAAATTACACTCTGAACCCCAAGTATCTAATCACATGTCAAACCTAACCCCTTGTAGAATTGCCGCACTTACATAACAATGTCACATTGCTACAATACAACATTAAGTAGCAGTTACACTGCACTGGGCTGCAATTATAGCACGTAGTCCTTGCATATCCATCTTCAGTGTCGTAACTGATAAGTGGGTCCAAATTTAGATCATCCAGCCATGTTCTTTGAGCGTCAGTGTAGATCTGACATGCTCTTGCCCTCTGGAGGCCCTGTATGAGTGGGCTGATGGCGGGCGAACCTGGCCCACTCCAGCCCCTTGCACTCCAAGTCATTGCAGGGGGAAATGCAGAGGTGGACCTGTTGGCCGAGGCGGCCCAGGCCTCACCCGCCGCTGAGGGAAAAACACTTGATGATTGTGCCTCTGCTGTGAACTCCAATTACTGCTCTCCTATTGCTTCCATAATCACTTGAGGTGAATTTTCTAGGAATGGGTCAATGCGGAAGACTGCGTTCTGCGTTCAGCTGCATCCAGCAGAGACTAAAGTTTGATTTTTTTTTTTTCCCCAGCGTATTTTATTAAGCTACGCCTCTTTTTCACTGTCTACAATTCTAATTGTGTTCCTTGTTTTCTGTCTGTGAGTTCACGCCTCATTATGTCAGAAACTTTCAAAGCTCTCCTGTGTGAAGCAGCCGAATGTTGCAACCATTTGCCTTAATTGTTGCTTGAGGAGTTTATTGCTGCGTCACGCAGGTCAGTGAGGTGGGTTTGGTAATATTAACATTGACACGTTTGGACCAAATCTCTGCCACATCTCTGCCTGCAAGCCCCACAGGCCTCCAATCCCAATGTGAACTGCAACATCGCGCGCTTTTACTGTGGTCAGATCAACTCTCTTTCCATTACAAAAAAAGAGTGAATTTCCTATACAAAAGCAGATGTAAATACTGATAGGGATTGTGCTTTGCGTGTGACGCTTCTGGAGAACAAAGCGTAGCCTGGAAGCGCTATCACTTTGCCGTTGTGCGCAGTCAACACGCCCGCAGTCCATTTGCACTTCAAAGCGGAGAGGGGTCTTTGTGTCTCACACCTGGCTCTTAAAATCTTGAAATAGGAGATACTGACATCATTATGGACACGGTGTCCGTTAAGTGCCTCATACGACTCGTCATTATCTCCACGTAAATTAAATCACGGAGCCATCGGTTTCTGAAGGCTGACTGTGATCTCTTGATGCCAGAGGTTGATTTCTGGGGAAGTATTTTCGGAAAAAAACATAGCTCTTTAGTATGTACTGAGCACATCAAAAAAGGCGCTTGCTTCTTATTTATTTGCGTGGCAAGCAGTAAAAAAAGTAATTTTAAGCCGTTTTGCCTGATATTTGTTCGCTTTTATGTCTTCACTTCGACAACCCCCCCAACCCAACCCCCCCCTCCAAACCCATCACCTTCACAGAAAACATTGTTGAGTCACCTATCATTTTAGGCTTGGTGCACAACAATGGGGGGAAAAATGTCTAAATGACAGCTCAATAAACCCATCAGGCACTCTGAAATTACAGGCACTCAGCAGATCTTTACACTGCCAGTAAATGCCATTATCATTTTGGGGGGCACTCAAAATCGCCCGCTCGCAAGAATGATGTTGATTTATAACTCTGTCAATTCTGCACAATCTAGCCCCTCTTGATTGACAGTCTCTCAATCTAATTGCATTTTGCAGAGGTTGTAAAGGGAGGAAAAAGCTGCTTCGATCATAATCATAGATCACAATTTAACCTTCTGAACGCACAATCAGCAAAGTTTTTTCAGCTATACTCCCGCTCCCATCTCAATTCATCTTACAGTTAACACTGCTGTTTGTTGAGGTCCTCCTCGCTGGCATCCTTGTTGAACATTAACTTATTCTTGCACCACTTTTGTATATATTTTAAAATCATGAACAGCTTCAAGTTTAACAAAGCCCCTGTGAATTCAGTTCCATACCATAACTCGCTTCATGAATGCATGTGCTGATGAAACAGATACACATTTTTATTTTCTCCTAGGCTAGGAGAATTTCATCAGGAGCTGTCCATTGTTTAAGTGGTTTTACCAACATTATTCTCCATCTGTGACTACTGTACTTAATGTAAATTAATACCGGGTGGGCCAGGATAGATGAATATCTATAAAGGTTCAGTGTGTTCCAGGATCTGGATTGCTTAGCAAGTTCTTGTTTCCTTTCAGTCCTCTGTTCCTGTGTATGACTACTGCTGGAGAAGCCAGCTCCCTGTCCGACTGCACACAGCTCTTTTTTAAATGGCATTTGCCCTGCTTTCAGCCCTATTTTTCTGGAATCGCCAGCTGGGTCCATAATTCTCATCTCACTGCCGCGGCCAGTGTACTGGAGTGTTCAGGCGAATCCTTTGTCGCAATCCCCTGATACACTCACACACCAACCATGACCATTTTTCACACTGCAAGTCGCCCGGCGCACTACGGTGAGCTAAGTGGCAGCTGGAGGAAGGCTGGTGGTGGCTTCACCGACATCATCTCTGTAACCTGCAGGCACCTCCTGAGTCACAGTGTCCCTGAGAGAGGTGAGACTAGAAACCCCCTGCTGACATCCCCAGCAGATCGAAGCCGACTTATTCCGTCGCTGTGGGGCATCCGGTAACCATCTGTTGATGACACGGCTGGGGTCGGACCCGGGGTGCAGAGCCCAGCGTGCGCTCAAAGCGAACGCCTTAACCATCGAGCTACTCGCACACAGCCTCTCATTCCGGTCACCCTTTCTATTAGCCTGCGGAAATAGAGAGATTATCCAGGGGAGCTGTCTTACTCCCATGTGCACCGTGGGGGATTTTTGTATTTGGGCCGTTTCCTGCGAGCGGACGAGCTATTACGAGGGAACGCAAAGGAGGGCAGGGGCTCCCATGCTGTGCTCGCACTCTCAGTGACGTTTCATTATCTCCTCGTTTCCGCCGGTCAGCCGAGCCGTGGCCGGACTCAAATGGATTCGCAGCGATGCAATCAACGCAGCGCACTGACAGCTGACGTTAGGCCATCCGCTGTCAATTCATCTGTCACCCGGACCTGTTTTTTTTTTTTTTTCACAGCCCTGTCATTCGCACCTGGAGAGGAGGAGGAGATGAGCTTTCTCAGGGCTCGGGGATGATGGTGCATCCCTTTTGGGGTTCTCATCGCAGAGCTGAAAGCAAAAGTTTAGTGCATATTCCAGATGAGCTGACTGTAAGCATCCATGTGGTCAGCTCAGAAAACAGGTCTGGCCTGCCATGCCTGTTGGGCCTAATCAGATGTAGCCTGGAACCGTCTCCCATGATTCTACATGTAGAGTTTTGGTTGGCCATGGGTAAGCAGCCCATAACTGCTTAGCCAATCAGACAGCAGGAGGCTGCCAACTGAGGACCATTTGTGAGTCTGTGTGAAGTAAACATTCTAGCAAAAAAGGTACAGCCTGTGCTTTCATTATTTGCTATCCAAAAATGAAGGGAAGCAGATGCGAACTATCCTAATGATGAACTGAAGCAAATTTGCAAAGCTGATACGAAGAGACTAAAATATAAACACAAGCACTAGGAAAAATACTTCTATGTAAATTGCACTGTTAATTTATGTCTTGTGAAATTCTTATTTCCGATTCCAGATACATTTGAAAACACCACATGCGCTGCTTTGCTGTCTCTAATATCACCACTATATTTGTTGTTTGCAGTGTGTGCTAAATCCAGAAAATCTTGACCTAATTTTTCTACCCTGGCTTATGTAGATTTAAAAAAAAAAAAAAAAAATTCTGCTTGTCTACATTCTGAAGTGTTTATCGGGTCCTCATTGTACAGGCGCACAGCGCATTCAATTAGGAACTCTCGGTTCTATAGTATGTGGCCTTCTCAACGGTGGAGTAGGTGTGAAGAGGGCCTTACAGGTTTGTTTCTCAGTTGTGGTGGTACTGTTGTGCCCTGGAGCAACGTAAATGACATACTGAATCCTAACTGCTGATGATGTGTGCTGCCTCGTGAAATGAATACAGGATGAAATAAACAGCAAAAATGTATTCTTTTATATGGAGTAAAGCAAGGATGCTGAATTATGGCACCAAACCTCAGCTGGTTCAATGAGTACAGTACCTAACAGAACAAAATGGATAATATGTAGAAATGGAAGTCAGGGAATCATACCATGTGCCACAATCATATAAATCATTCAGCCATGATGTGGCAACCACTAGCCATTATTGCTGCCCGATGAAGTTCTAAAGCACATACTGTTACTACAGGACACAAAAAGTCACTGACTGTTTCTGTCAAGACACTTTGATTGTTTTTTTCCGGTTGTCATGTATGACTGTATTGAATGGAACTATGGCAAAAGCCACAACTGCAAAGGCATATAAATAGGTCCTATTGATGTATGCATGAGAAATAATTGATTTGGGTACATACTGCACATGATGTAATCCCCCTCTTGAGTATAAGTCGGGAGTCTGATGTCCTTCCTTGCCTCTGTTCCTGTTTGCAGTTAAAAAAGCCTTATGACCAGCAGCTTGTTAGTGAAACAAAGCTGAACACAACAGTCTTTGCTGGAGTCCAACCCCATTGTCCATTAGGACATAACATCATGCTTCAGTTATTTGTAGTTGTAGTTATTTGAAGAAGGAATAAATAAACCCTTGTGCTCTTGCCACAACATCAAGTATATTTAAACCACAATTTCACAAATGCATGTATTTTGTTCTCTTGTTTACTGTTGGAGAATTCACACAGAAAAGCTGTTGCTGTCATACATTTTTCTCCCCACAAAGAAATAAACGAAGCTCATTTGAAATTTTTTGCATGGCTGTGTGAACATCTTTTGTGCATTTCTACGTCTCGGCACTCACATCTTATCTTTTTCCATTTCATTTCGCTGCTTTTCGCCGCTGTTCTACAGCAGAGAATGAAAGAGGAGGAAGAGAGTGATGTCTCAGCTCGTTCCATTGTCTAATGTGGAGGTGAGGAGGTGGATGTGTATAGGATAAGATATTCACTATGTCTTTTTTTTATTATACAGATGGCTTTTTCACATTTGTTCTGAGTGATCGGTGTGTCTGAAAGTTTCATGGTGCAGTACATTTGTATAAGTGTTATACATGAGCTGAAAGAGGAGGCTTACTTAGTGAAAATGGGCAATAATGTGATGCAGGAAGGCTGAAGAAGCTGGCAGAGGTATTGATTTATCTGCATATAATGAGAAGAGCAAATTCGAACAAATCACTTGAAAATAATAGCAAAACACATCAATCAGCAAAAAACAGCTCAGTAAAAAACAAAACAGCCTATGTAAAAAAAAAACCCTCTCCTGGGCCTGGATCGTCAATCTGACTAGCTGGAAACTGGACGTTACCAGTGACCGTCTCATAATCACGTCTTATAATCAGAATGTGTCTCATCTGTCAACAGAACTTATAGCGAAAGACCACGCTGCAGAATGTTTTGCACAAACATATGGGCAAACTATTTCGTACATGAAATATTGCGCTGGAGCTCAAGAGAAAGTCCCCCATTGATTCTCACTTTGTGTTGGAAAAGTACCTGAGGTGGAGCGTTGTGACTAATCGACCGGGGCAGACGACCATGACTGATGCCACCAGCTGTAGGTCGATTGCAATTGTTTTAATTCACAGCAAAAGCTGTCCCACAGATGTGAAGCAAATACATTCTTGTACTTCCACTGCCAAAGCATTTTGGGAAGTAATTTTTTTACGCAGATTGGTTTAGTGATTTTTCTCAGAAAGGAGTTATTTGAGGAAATATTGTTAAAAAAGAAAGAAAGAAAAACAAAACCCGATTCACGCTTCCGCTGTATTTTTCTACCAGGGTAAACTGCTGTGTGGGGGCGGAGGCTGGAGCGTGTTTAACTCCCCTCCTGCAGGGTCCTGTATTTTGTCATTTGGAAAGGGGGGAAGTGCAGGGAGCAGATGCCTGATGTTTACTCCTCGAGTTTGCGCCTCGCCAGTTCCCCCTCCGACTAAAAGCAGAACCGTGTTTGTCATTGCCCATGGCGAGCTGAACTTTACAGGCTGTCACAGGGATGCTGTCCCAAGGTGACTCCTGGAAAACAGCAGAGTGGGGAAAAAAAAAAAAAAAACAACATCTGGACTGCAGGCAGTGGTGTGTTATCGACCACTTGGCCATATGTTTAACTACACCTACAGTGCTTAAATAAGATATAATGTGCTCTCTGTTTCTCCGAACGCCATGGCGATTGGTAAAATGCTCTACAGACTGCCTCAGTGCTGTTGACATGTGCAGTCCCAGAGGATGACATGAGGTCACACCGTGGGGACACCCGTTATGGGGTTTCCCCCCAGGTAGTTCCCGCAGTGTTATTTGACGAGGTCCAAAGGGACTGTGTACAATACAGTATGGTCCAGAAAGATGCTCTACCCCCCACCGCTACATTTTATCATGGGAATCCATGTACTGTGAGTAGTATGGCAGTGATTATTCACCTGGACTGTGGATCACTGAGGCCTAACTGCTCCTCTACACTATTACCACTGTGATTCCAGCTGTACAAATGTGTTTGGATGGCATTAAGGTGCAGCCAGGGCTAGAACTATAATGCACAGTATAACTGATATAACCATATGTAGTAAGTGCACTACCCACTAGTTCCCTATTTTTTTGGTATTTTGAGCCATATCCATAGACGGCAGGATTAGGTTACCTAGCGTTTTCTTAGTGGAACAGTATCTTTTTCTAATATTAAGTAGCCTGTCCACTAGTTAGCCCTATCTATTTAGAAAAAAAAAGATTGATAAGTTATTACAGTCTTCACCTAGTTGAGAAGGTCAGCACCTTCAGGTGTAAATAGCAGAAATGTCTGAAGACATTGGTTGATTCATATAAAGTGGCATGAAGGCTGCTATGCAAATCATGGAATATATCAATATGTATAATTCATATCGATCTTGCACATTAAAGATTGAAAAACTAGACTGCAACAGCAAAATGACTGCAAAAGTAGTAGACTACATTTTAATAAATTAATAATTACATTTGAACAAAATGCACTCTGTAATGCTCTCATGAGTAATCATGAACTCATAACTTTACAGGGGATGGATTGCAGTAAGAGTCTTCAATGAAAAAGCTTGACAGATTCTCAGACTGTATCTGATGTTACTTTGTATGCAAATGCACACACATGTCAACTTATGAGATTGTGCTGGGGGTGGTGAGGCAATAACCCCATGAGGAGAAGAGTGAGTCAATTTTACGTTACAGGTGAAGTTGTGTTCATCTGAGAAAGTGAAGAAAACCAGTGACCTAGCTGGACAACCCCACCCCCCTACGAATTGCAGTGACAGACGAGCCGAACATAGTAGTAGCATTTCCATCAGAGCATGGTCAGCTTCCCCCTTCTTCCTTTCCGCCATTGTTTTCCATTTCATGTACAAATGCCACCAGCTGAATCATAGGGTCTTGCAAAAAGGTGCACTCGCTCCATAAAAATTAATTTCAGTCAAAACGTGTTCAATGCCAAAGGTCTGGCTCCTTTCGCACCAGCTATCTGTGATTGAAGTGTCTCACAGAGGCACTCATAGCCACTGTGGAGTGGGTGTCCTGATCAGCGGAATGCTCTGACCCGGTTCTGGGATCTACCCCTTTGTCCAGCGCACACGGCTCTCTCCACCCCTCATTATTCTCTCCAAAGTCGTGAGAGGATTAATGGTGTCAAGAGCTCTCTCTGATGAAGCTCTTCAGCTTCATGGCCCCCTGGAGATCGATGTGGAGCTCTGCACTGGAGGGAAAGTTTGAGCCCATTGCTCGCAGGACACTTTTCAGGGAGTTTTCTCCTTCAGCTTTGAGGAAGGTCTCAGCACCCACATCGTCTGTCTGTTTTAGTTATTTTTAGAAATGGGTGAGGGAATTATGTTGTTTACATGTGAAGAGCAAGAGCATTCTGTACCATCTCCATAAAACAGCACAATCTATACTAATGATGTGCATAAACCAGCCCAGGATCAGATACAGCTCAAGGAGTCTATGGTTTTTGTGACATTTACATGCAGTACATTTGAGGTGTGCCTTGGTGTAGGCCGAGGATAGTCTCTCAGTCAGATATGATTCCACGGTCCTGTTCACATATGCCCGTTTGCTTTGAGGGCATCTCGACCTAATCTTTAAATTGACATATGTGAGCTTCAAAGAAGAGGAGGATCAAACTGCTTTGATGTGAATTATGGATCACAGATTAAAGTGAGCAAGAACACGAGATCTCGTGTTTGTTAGTGATGTACAGTGTCCTTCACAATCTCTAATGCTGGTTCCATTTCACTTAAGTAGTAAAATATATATAAGATTGATTTTAGCCAGCTGTAGGTCATATAAGGCTGCATGACACATTGTTTTAAGCATTAAATAAACTATAAACAGATGGTCGCTAGCTGTAGGAAGTGGATTTTACGTCTCTCTCAGCTACTGTTTTTGATTATGTTCTGCTTTCTAGATTGATTTCATGGATTTTTTTGTGCTACGCTAACACATCACAACACATACATATTTAATGTAGGTAACACAGACACTGGCCATAAACAAACTCAACTCTGGTTGTGTTTTATGCACAGGAATTGTTCAAAGGTAAAAATCATGGTTTGGTGCTACGTCTCATGATCTCTCATGAAGTTGAATGAGACTTGCACTGTTCTTTATTTGTAGTAATGTGAGAGTGAGGCTGTATTTACATCTTAATGGGTGGAGGCATCAAATGATGTCAATCACTGGCTCATACAAACTAAAAGAAAACTTTGCTCTCCATTGCAAAAAAAAACTAAATATATATAGTCTCTAAAGTGCACATGTAAAAACATGTCAATTACCCACTGCGGACGTAATCTGACACATCATCATATTTGTGAGTAGCAACAATTAGCACCTCATAATTACTTTATGAGATTCAGCTGGCTTTCAAATTCTCCTCCCCTGAATCCTCCCAAAAACAAATGATGAACTTATTCAACCCCGTGGCGTAATCCTGCAGGGCGTGTTGCAGTGTGTGCAACACAGAGCCCTACTGCTAAGCGCACCATGCATTTTAACACATCTCACCTTATTAACAAGTCGACAGTGCACGTGTATCTCAGGCTGTCTCCAGCATAATTCTCCTCATTGCAATTATACAGATAAGGATCTTTAAGCAGTCCTTTTAATAGAGGAACATAATTACTTTGTATTATATTTAAATTATGTTACGAGTTTGAAGATTGGGGAATAATACAGTACATCACATCACCAGTTTGAACTGTGGAGACCAGTCCAAGCGCCTCTATATCCAAGGTGCTTGCACACAGACCACAATGCACAATAGAGGAAGGGGAAGATCAGTTCTGTGTTTTGTCAGCATTAGGTCAGTCGGTAACTGCCAGTACGCTGTACTCACATCATTTCCAGAGAGCAGGCAGTGGCTCGTCCCGGCTGATTAATTAGCTCTCAGCGTAATGATGATAAAAACACTGAGCACACAGACCTTCATTCTGCTCCTCCTCTCTATTGGAAATTATCAGCACGGTACAAAATTTCCGCGCAAATTACATTTTTTTTTCTGTTAGTTCTGCTATTTTTTTGTTCCCCCTGCCTCCTCACTCTCTTTCTCTCTACTTTTTGCATTACACTCTTCCTCCATGTCTAAGTTCTGCCTATTTGCTTGTCTTTCCGTCGGTATGCCTGTCCGCACTGCATAGTGAGAGTGACTCATGTCACTTAATTTTAGATCAAAGTGACATCTGCCCATTGAGTGGCTCTGAGGGGACTCCAGGGAGAACGGTCAGTACAAATGCAATGTGGTCATTACACCAACAATGTTACCAGCACCCTACCCAGCTACTTCATAAGTCCGATTCCTAAGTATAGAGAGCAGATAGTGTGCTTTCAAGAATATCTGTGTAACCAACCATTCTTAGTACAAATATGACTTTGAAAACAATAGATAACGGATCAGTCTAATTTTAGGGAGTATGGGGGGCAACAGTGCTGACAATTACAATGTACAATGTATGTAATCATTAATGCAAATTACAAAAAAGTAGTCACATTTTGGGGGTGGGAGGATGGTGAATGATTGCGCTGAGAGTTGTGCATGTTTTAATGTACGGAGTTGGATATATTTTGTTAGCACTCCCCCTTCTCCCAGCTCAGAGGGTGACTGGGTTGTGTGATTATCAGGTGAGGAGTATTCCTGTCCCAGCCTGACCCTGGTCAAACACTGACCGGGGAAACACCATCTCAAGCAGGTGGTTGGGAGTGTAATCATTTTGCTTTCAGATTTCTTTCCTTGCCTTTTCATTTGTTCCTCTTTGTACTCGCACAGCCGGAGGTGAGGGTGGGGGTCTTTCATAGTCATTAAAGAGAACCACAGCTCAGTTTTCACGGTGACAACCATTGTTTTATTTATTTATTTATTTTTAACTTTTATAACTGGAAACAGAGGCACCATATTTCGGAATAAATCATCACCGACATGGGAGAACAATATTGAAATTAGTGTCTTTCTGCAAAGAAATAATGCCAGCTTTTTGATGACCCTTGAGATTTTTAGCTAAAACACCTTTACATTTTCATGCATAAGTCATGCAGTTCATATGGTTCAGGAGACTGACCAAGCTCTAACAATCTAATGTGCTCACTCAGGTGTAATGAAGCATTTTGTGCCTGCATTTTGCTTAGTATTCCTAGCACCTTCTTCTGGGCTGTTGGCTTTTCCTTCAAGCTGACAAGCCACCATGAAACACAAAGAAAATCAACGCAGACCTTTTGACGTGGCAGTCCCTGAATATTGTCACACTCCTCTGAATGCACAGAGAGATAATTAATGTGCTGTAATTGCCAGCAATTAGCATCAGAACCATTACTTATGAGAGACTAATCACGGTTATGCAAATTGCAAGTGTGCTAAAGTTAGCATTCGCACAGTGTGCTCTCAGAGACAGCTCTGGGTACCTTTGTGGTAGAACAGCATTCAAGTTATATCAAAAAAAATGAGGCAATCAATCTAGGTTCCTCTAGATCTCTAAGACTCTTATTACTTACAAGAGTGTCATAACTCAGTCCTGGCTGTAGTGAAGAGATGGAACGGAAGCATGCAGGTAATTTTCAACAGATTTGTTTCATTTTTGTTTTACCTGGATGACATTTTCATTCAAAGAAACAAAACAATACTTTTAAGCCATGTTACAGTATTTACGGCCTCATATATTTTTCCACAGTTTCACTTTCCTGCTTGTTCGCTGTAATTCTGGCTTTGTTGTTCCTGTGTTCTGGTTGTTTGTGCCTCTCCTGTGATGTGTCTCCAATGCATTATGCCGCCTTAGCTTTCATAGCTGCTCCGGATAAGAATGCCTTGCCAAATATAGGATTATTAATAATGAACGAGCCACATGCTCAGAGTAAAGTTGTTTGCTTGAGGATGCAGCATGAGTGTCGCAGGTCTTGGATTCTGTGCCTTTGGTCCTCTCCCTGAACCCTTCAGTGGAGAGCCTCTTCCACATGGCCCTTTCCCACCCTCATGATTGATTGCTATGCTCTTCAGCACAGGTGGAAGAGCCTCACACCTGGACCTACACAGGGGGGCATTTTTAAGGGCTCAACCTCAAACCCACTTTAGTCTTTTTTTTCTTTCATGCTGGTGACAGTGCGAAGGCAGATCGTCCCAATGGATAGAACTGAATGATTTTACATTTAAAATTTACATTTATTAATTTGGCAGGTGCTTTTATCCAAAGCAACTTACAAGTGAGGCAGAGTCAGTGGCATCGTTAGGTCCGATCATTTGGGGCTATAGCCCCGAATGTTTTCGCCCTGAAAAAGGAGGTGTAGCAAAACAACAGACAGACTGTGTAATTGAGTAGAACTTGACTTGCAGGGTCTGAAGGTGTAATAATATTTATTTATTATAAAGGTAGATATAACCTCCCTAACCTACCGATGCCGATCTCCCTTCAAAAAAAGACAAGCCACAGGCAAACTTGACTTAGCCCCTGATCTTTTTAATAGCTAGAAACTCCCCTGGGCAGAGTACAACACAAGCAAAAGCCATATAATGAGTTAACAATATTAGAATTTGCTCATACCCATCTCCATTATGGTCCAAACAAGTGAAACCACAGTCATGATAAACTCCCAACTCTTTTCCAAAATGAGGAAAAGAAGGTGGGGGGTACCTCCCTCTGTCTGATGAGATAACCCTGTACAGCCACTGCAGCTAAATAATACACTGTCAGGGGCAGGAGAATGTGATTCAGAAAACAGGCAGGGTTTTTTTTTATCTTTTCATAAATATGCATTCCTCTAGAAAAAGAAAAAAAAAAAACTCTTGATAAATGCGTTTTTGTGATTAAGTCTGGGAGCCACTGTGAGACTTCCAGCAGCTCCAGGTAAAACATGAATTAGAATGGAGTGCAGCAGCACTAGGTCTGAAGCCTGTCTTCACCTGTCTGTCTGACGGGTGCCACATTCACACTTTTTTCTGACTTAAAAGAAAAAAAAAAACACACACACACAAGCAGATTGATTGCATTGTCACTTTCTGGTGGCTCTTTGACACTGGAGTGAAATCTTTACACGTGGTATTGGAATTGACCAGAGACATTTGAATGTAACCTGAATGGAAAATATAAGCCACTGTGGTGCTGACAGAGCCCTATTGATAACAGTCTTCTCTTTGCCTGCGTTCATGCATATTTTTGGAAAATATGTGAAGAAGTGCTTGGCTCACTAGGTGGTGACGAAACAGTGACAAACACAGATGTCTCTATGCATTTAAAGAGACTCATTTAAATACCCAAGGCTTTCGGTATGGCACAGTTGGACTCAATTTGCAATATATGCAACAAATATATAGGACAAAATTTATGATAGAGCTGAATTCCAGCTGGATTGTCTGTTACAATTCAGTGGAATAGGAGTTTGAATTGGCCAGAGCAGATTAATAGAAAGTGGAAAAATTGAGAATGGGCCATAACCTCATACATGGTGGGTACTGATCCTAATACATTGTGGTATCAAGTCCAAGAGGGTCTGGGCCTGTGGTCCGTAGATATTCCTTGCAGTGTGACGATACCTATGGAGGTGAAACATCGATGGAATGTTCAGAGCCTTGCTGCAATAGAAGGAAATTATGATGAGGCCAGGGTTGTGATGATGTAAGGGAAGGTTCTGGATGGATCTCTGGGTTTCAGAGATTTAAACACTCAGCTGAAAGTGCCTCAACCACATCAGTCACTCCAGCTCTGAACTTTGGAAAAAAAAGTCTCTGATTAAGAAAACCAGTCACCTGTAAAAATGGCATGTAATTGGTTTATTTAAATCAGACGTGCAGTAAATAAGCACATGAATTAATGACATCATCTCTCTCGCTCCACTGAACCGACCCGGGACTGCCTGGTGCACAGCGTTAATGATGAGCAGTCAGGCGGCATATAGTATATTATGACTGACTTATTAAAGCCTGAAAAGCTTAACTTGTTGGCTTTTGGTCTTGTGAACACTAGAATGGTTGTGAGTATTAAAACATACAAGAAAACTTAAAAACCCATTTTCTTAAGGATTGCTCCAGATTCAATCTCATAGGACCAGGAGAGTGAACTGTGCTGAACTAAGCCACTGTGCTGTCCACATCACTGCGACCAATGTGCTTAGTGGATAAGGAACTTGGCATGCACACAGACAGCTGCGGGTTTGATTCCCAGATGGGACACAGCCATTGCAGCTTTGATGACAATAAATAATAATGAATAATAACAATCAGTGACCTCTGTAAGGACCTCCCATCTACATATCATATCCCATTTATTATTCTGAGGGAATGGTAGATCTCAGTACTTATGATGATAGAGATGACACTCAGAGGCTGTTTCTGTTAGTTAACTGCACTTTCTATTCAGTGTCCTGTTGAAAAGCAGTGTTTGCAGTGTAGCATAGTTACAAAAGGTTGCCAGTTCGATTCCCTGCTGGGGCACTGTTTCTGTACCCTTGGGCAAGGTACTTAACCCACAATTGCCTTGGTAAATATCCAGCTGCATAAATGATTTTTTTTTTTTTTTTAATGTTACCTATGTAAGTCGCTCTGGATAAGAGTGTTGGCTAAATGACAATAAAGTAATGTAAAAGGTGACAAGTTTGTTACTGATTAGGACTTTCAGTTGAGCTTTCAGTGTTGAGCTGATTAATGTCTACGACCGGAGAGGGCTACAGGGCTACAGTTCCAGGGTGGACGAGGTCCTGAGTCCAGCGTCTAGCGTGTGCGTACGTGTGTGTGTGTGCGCGATTAGCACTCTGATGTTCAGTCACCTCATCAGGGGTGGCCGTTTAAAAACAGATTATCTCCCACGATGAGTCATCTGTCAGTGCCAGTTTTAATCAAGCCGACACCGAGCAGAGGGGAAAAAACAAGTCCAGTCCGATCCGGGCTGACCCCCCTGCGCGAATCCCGCATCGCGACCAAGTCTGGCAGTTAAACAGCCAGTTAATCAGGGCTCGGCGCTGCTGCTCTTTAGCCTCCATCTCTCACTTCCTGCCCCCCTGCCCAGTGACAGCAGTGATTGGGGGGGGGCGTATTGGGGGGTCAACAAGGCAGGTGGTGGGGTAGGGAGATGCGAGCAAGAGAGACTGGCACTGACACTGGCACTGAGTGTCCTGGCGGATCATCTGCTGGTGAGCCAAAAGATTCGCAACGCGGAGAGCATTACATGACACGATCTTGCCAATCAAAGCCTCCCCACCCTGTTTTGGAAAAAGGTATTGACAATCAATAAGATAAAATAGATAGGGTGTGAGGTATGGTCACGTTCTTCACGCGCAGAGGAAACCTTGTGTCAGGATACTGGCTGATGCATTGCTTTTTCTGTAAAAGGTGGATAGACTCTGATTGGCAAGTGCCTTTTGTAATAGTGCCTTTTGTAACTGTCTGCTTCCGGGGTGGTGGTGGATTGGAACGATCATCATGGCACAGAAACTAGAGAGATATGCAGGACAATGTGCTTGAGAGATGAAAAGGGCAAAACTCTCTCTTTCTCACGCACGCACGCACGCACACATGCACACATGCACACACGCACACACGCACACACACACACAAAACCAAGAGCCACAGTCACTCTGTTGATGGCACCTTCACTCTGAAAAAACATGCAGGATGTGGATTCGTCCTCTTAATCGCTGCAGAGATAAATAGGTCTTGTGAATGGTATCTGTGCACCTAACTTCCTCACTGAAATGCCAGGCTGTTCCTTTTATTAATCTGTTATTCTGGCAGTGTGGAGGAGTTGCGGGAAATGTCATTTCTAATGTCCGATCTAGAATTAGTTGACTTTTAATGCGCTGAAGGAAAATGTTGCAGAGTTGACTGACACTGTTAACAGTTTGCATCAGCCGTCACGTATTCTTTAAGGTCATATTTTACATTTTCTTTATTTTGCTGGTTGTTTCATTAATACTAAACTGATGGGAAAAAGCCAGTCTGTCTCAAAGGATGACATAATTTAGCTGTTTTTTTTCCTCCTTCATTAAGTGAGTACTACAATTATAAATAAAAATCCACTTAGAGAAATGGATGCTTAGATTAGACATCTTTGTAATTATTTTGGTGTTCATGTCATCTCCTTTACCGCTGCAGCTCTTAGTTTAAATTCAGTTGAAGTTGTTTCAGCAGTATGTGTCGTCAGGCTCGAAGATTTTGATCTTTGCGTCAGAGCAGCTGTGGCTGAGGGCATGTGATCCAGGTATCGGACTGTGGCATGGTGGATGAGGAACCATCTAAAGGCTTGCAGGTTCAAATCTTGGTTGTTGCACTGCTGCTGTACCTTTGAGTCTGATAACTGAATTGCTTTGGGAAAAAAAAACAGTTGTGTAAATGGACAACATGTAAAAAGACAATAAAAAAAAACACAATATGGGGGTTCAGGATGAGACAGGATACCCCCATCCCCCTTTACTGTTGTTAGGGATGTTGTGCCACAAAAGCTACTTAAATAAAAAATATATGTCATGAAAGTTTTGCCATTGATAATAAATTTTATCAGGGAGGAGGCCAGGAAGCCTTAAGCAGCCACACACTCTGGGTGGGGGCAGCAGGGATATACTGGATATACAATCAGGAGATGACTGGGGCCACTATATGATCCATTTCACAATGCTCAAATACACTAAACAGTTTCACTTGTTTTGACTTGAAATGATTAATAATGAATATTATATCATAATACTAATAAATATGTAAACACATGGACAGTTTCAAAATTAGGCATGAACATCAGTGCAATTATGTTTTACCTAAATAAATGTATGTAAGAACACTGAGGTGTTTTTGCGGTTCATACGGGAAACACAGTCCCACTTTCATTCCTTGTGTTGAGGAAAATGTGTCTTCAATAAGCTGACCCAGGAGCAGGCCATATTTTACCAAGTGCCATATCGAAAAACATGTCTTCAGGTACACTGCAATCCATCCTCTCACATTCATCCCTGTGGATGTGGGTGCCTGCCAAGGAAAAGCAAAACAGTGTTAGAGGTATTGTAGACCCATCTGAACAGCTAAAAAAGCCAGCCCTGCTCTGCATCAACAAATGGCTGTAGTGCAGGGTAAATATGCAACCCCCTTAGCTCCTGTGTCTGTTCTACTAGCCAGTGCACCCCAAATAACACAACCATCCTTTCTAACCCCATCTCTCTCGCTCTGCCCACTTCCCTGGCTATCCACATGCCCTGCCACTCTCCCATACGCCTCTGGTCATGGCTGGTTGTGCCCCTCGGGAGTTAAGAATCTACTTTCATGCCTGCACGGTTCTTTTCCCCTGTAGCAATAGCACAGATTAAATACTTAACTTCCCCCCCCGGCATTAAAAATGCATTGACTCTACTCTGGTGTTAAAAGCATGTTACATAAGATTCTAAATATACCGTTTCCCGGGAACCGAATGCTCCTTTTTCCTCCTCGCGCCAGTCGACAGTATTTGCTTGCCATTCCCCTTTCCTCTCTTGGGGGGGGGGGGCGTGCTAGGGGACTGGGGGCTCCAGTCCGCGTTTATGCCACATCTCCAAACCTCAGCCCCCGGGGAGATGCTCCAGCTGTGAATAGCTCAGAGAGGGCCACGTTGCGTTGTGCAACTGTGATGATGTCATCCGCCGATACAGCGATGTATCCTGAGGTGTGCTCGCTCGATAAATAGTTTATCTGCTCGGCTCAAGCACTTCACAAAACGCGGGGGGGAAGTGGGGGGGGGGGGGGTTGGAGCTGAATGCACCGCCTCTTTGGGAGGAGAGAGAGAGAGCGGAGTCCTAGCTTAGCGTGAAATCAAGTGGCGGCTCTGCCCGTGTGATCTCCGTCACGTATGAAAAAGAAAATACTTCCAGCCTCTTCGTGTTTAATCCAGCGGGCCCAAATTACGCTTCTGCGCACCTTCTTTCACCGCGCCATTAAAACGTCTCTTAGATGAAGAGAATGGAGTCGAATGTCCAGTGAGATTAATTTGAAGCTGTTAGGCTCCAGTGATGGATAAGGAAGCCATCCATTCTGTGGAGACAGGGCCATTAGCAGAGAGGAGACAGTCTCTGTCTCCTGTAGAGGAACGGTCTGCCTCCGGCTACAGGCCATACGATGATGTCTGCTGAATTAAAGTATGCTTAAGTCTGTCATCAGATGTCCTGTCCTTGACAATGTCACTAGCAGAGGTTATACCTATGATGGTGCCTTTTCCTCTCTAAACCGAATTATCTGTTTTTTTTTTTTTTTCTTTCCTCAGGCAAATTATATCAGTACTGCTCCTGGCTGTCAGTGTCACCACAGGCCTAAAATGAACCAATGTGCTTGTGCAGTGGGGCTGATTCCAATGCCCTGTGTTTGAGTCTCTGCCCTTTCCCTCGTCTTCACCTACACCTGATACCTCTGCCATTCCAGGCTCATCCTCCCCTGATATAGAATGCCAGTCTACTTCAGAACCGGTCTGGAAGTTGGAATTCTTCAAGCCAGGTCTTCTAAACCAGCCTAAGAGGAAGGGTAAAAATGTCTCACGGCATTGCTTTGAAATACTGTATCTGGCGAGATGCCTTAATCGCAAATGTTCATGTGTGTTCATCGGTCTTGAATTAAGCCTATATGTGGCTGTCCAGGGCTCTTCAGTGTTGCCCTCACCTCAGCAAACAGCTGTGATATGTAATCACAAAAAAGCTCAAATTACCTGCTTTGATTTTGCCTCTCATTTATGTACTCAGTGGATGATGGGGCATGATTTGAAGTATTGAAGAGATCCTCCCCCACTTGCTGTATAATACTTTGGCTGAGGCTTCGGCTGGAGACACATCATTAGTTCCCTTTGTGTGCATCCTCTATGGTCTGGGTATATTTAGAAGAATGTGCACACCTTTCCCCACGGTGAGCACAGAGTGTGGTTTTGCTTCTGTTGCGAGATTCAGCCTTGAGACAAGCGTTCCAGAGCCTGGTTAAAAAGTCCTTTTGTGTTCCAACGGGTCCTTTAAATCACTGTCACCAGTCAACAGAGCTTCAGCGCTAAATGAAACAGCCGTCCCGGCTTTCAAAGGTGTCTGGTGGGAGCGCTTTTTTGTCTCCTGCTGATAACAGAAGCAGGGATAAGACCACCACACATTTCTAAATCTTTGGAGCCTATACAAGCCTCCACCGCCAGTCTCAAAGATGCGGAAATCCCAAGAACTGGAAAGGACTCTATGGGACAGATAGAGCCATTTTCTGCCTCTCTGGGAGAGAGGGAAGGAAGGAGAGAGAGGGAGGGGGAGGGGGAGGGGTAGAGAGATATGAAGGGGGAGACAGGGGGAGAGGGAATGCAGGAGTGTCTGTGTGGAGGAACCAAGCATCTGGAGATAAGGAGGAAAGAGGATCCAAAAGGCGCAAATCCACAAAAAAACTGTGGGAAGAGGACAAACAGTGCAGCCAAGCCTTTCCCTCACAATTACCGAGAACACAATATGAAAAGGGTACATCCATTACGCACACCGCAGAAAGCTATAGAAAATATCCGCGCTTTCTGCTCCCTGTGTGGTGCACCTATTAAAAGCACTGACAGTAACTAGCCCTGCTGTTTTTTTCTTTTCCTGTGGTGCACCGTGTGTTCCGCTGCCCATTTCAATGAGCGGCCGGCTTTTAATCCCCGTCTTTGATGAAATGCATTCATTTATTTCTCTGACTGTAGGGCTAGCTCTCGCTACATCACAGACGTGTGGAAGACTGGCATAGAGCTGGTGACTGTACACTGTATTACTGTACGCTGAGGACAGCGTGTTCACTGTTGGTTGGAGGCAGATGCATACTATAACCCCTTTTGGTAAATGGAGGGGGTAATTGATTAATTGAAAGAAAAAAATTGGAGTCAATTCATAATTTATTTGTATTTCACATGATGGAGCAATACATGCATACGATGGGCCTGCAGGCAACAGTTTCTCTTCGATTGCCCCTCTTGTCTGTCTCTGCTAATTTGGTTTACAGTGTGCTTGTCATGTGATCCCGCATGCCTGATTGGACACACTGTGCTTAGCACGGCAATTGGTGAGAATGTGATGTTACCACGGAGACCCTGGTCTTCCTTGACCCTAATCCCCCCCCTGTGCGCGAGTACCTCCTCGACGCTCTGCGCACATGCAGATTTACCCTACACGACATTGAGCGCTAACATCTGGCTGCCTGCTCAGAGAGCGAACGACGTGAAGCTGGTCCAAGACATCGTCTTAGGGATTCGTTAATCACAGCCGTTAACACCACAATGGGCCTGGTCTTGTTAGTTAATTTGTCCGTTAATTTAATGCCCGGTGATGGAAACAGATTGATGAAACACAGAAGCCCTCATCTGGCTGATGTGGTTTGTAAGATCAAGCTTGTGTGCACGATTGTATTCATACTAAACGTGTGCACAGTGCATGTTTCACTCCGTTTTGTTTAATTCTTCTTTAGGCTTCTTTGATTTTTCTTGTTTTTTTTTTTTGCTCTCTCCTCATTGAAAATGTGGTGAACAGCATCTGAGAGAAGTGTGGAAGTCTTACTGACAGTCTTCCTGTGCTGTCTGCAGAAACAGTGTTTGTGCTGGAGGACCTGAGAAAGGGTGTGTCTTTGGGATGTTAGCCAAGGATAACAGGTGGGACAACCTGGTGGCACTGCATGACCCTGAAGTAATAGACCTGATCACAAGTACAGGTGGCAGATCTGTATTCTGGCTAACATCCTGTTAACCTGTGCCAGGGCTTGGCAGTGTATCTGAGAAGCATATCATGGGACTTGGTGGTACTGTAACCGTTCTCATCGAATATCCTAAAGTGAAATACATAAAAACCCAAAGCCTTTTATTTACTATGCCTCATACTTCTTTTACACACTTCACATTCCTAAGATGTAATTGTGCAATATTGACCACAATCACTTTTGAAAAAAATATATCAAAAATATCTGTCATTCCAGTAAGTCCAGTAATACCATTCCATTGAGTTTCCTCTATTACAGGGCTGAAACCCAGTGACTGCCAATCACCCATAATTCTGGTGTGAAAAATGTAAATGCTATACATGTGAACTCTGCATCCACAGGGGAAGTGAGTGCTTTGCATTATAAAGTGCAGGTTTATGCAGTAATGAGCAGAAACCTTATTTGTGTTTGGTGCCGCATTCATATAATGATGTGTACATGATTCTGCCCGCATAAAAAATGAGTCCATGTTCCCGTTGTAATAAAACGTGTAATGTTTTCCATGCATGCAAATCACATTTTAGACAAGTTTGGTGCATCTAAATGAACTGAAATTAAACAAATATTACATTTACTGAAGTTGCATTGGAGTAAATGTTTGCCCACATATTTACTGAAGTAACAGGTTAAGAGTGTTGTGTGAGGGTACAGTGCTATTTTTCCCAACCCTGAAACTGCACCTGCAGCCTTTTTGTTGAAAGCACATGCCGCCAGTCAGACTGAAGCACCGGTGCCCTGCATACACGCAGCTGGCTCCTCTCCGCTGCCCTGTTTCCTGTTGATGGAGGGAGATGATGCAGGTGATAACACCACAAGGGGCACAAGGGGGCACAAGGGGGCACAAGGGACCACCCCCCGACGCCTCCCCCCCAGTACCCTTCACCCCCATCCATCATTCCAAAAAATGCCATTTTACCTTTGCGCGCTCAGCCTGGGATGCGGTTTTAATTACAGCGATTCCCTCTCCCCCATTTGCTCTGGCGCTGCTACAGAAAAGCACTTTGCGCCGCGTCCCCGGGCTGCGCCGGGCTGCTGGGTGATGTCCCTGCGCCTCCCCCCCCCCCCAACCACCCCCCCCCCCCACCTCCCCACTTCCCTACCTCCCTGCACCTCCACGAGGAGCAGGCACGGGCTACTAAGATCATCGGTGCTTCCCAGACGGAGCGAGGCGGAGGAGAACAACAGAAGCAGGAAAACCACTGAGCTGCACACGCAGAGGCCGCCTCTTTCCCCCTCTCCTCGGTGAGAGGGGTTCAGCTGCAAGATTTCAGCTGGTCTGTTGTCCTCCCCATGGGTCTAATTTGTGCCTGCTGCTTTTGGAAATGCTCCAGTGAAAATGCAGGAACAAAGCCAGGCAGCAGGGCCTGAGCGCCCGGCTTTTTTTTTTTTTTTCTCCTCTTGTTTAGTTCTGTAGAAGCCCTCTCTGCTACTGTCACCACTTTCTTTACATTGTTCCTAACCATGAAACTGGCTCTCTTTCAACGTTAAGATAAGCTCTGGGGTAGCTGTGTACCCTTCAACCGGTCCTTGAACCCCTGACTCGACCTGTGTATTTTGGATGATCAAAAAAGACAACCATTTAAATTGCACTCTTAGTCCTGAGGCTACAGTGTACTAGTTAATGTTATCGCAGTACCTCAGGCTAGCTACAAACACAAATCTATCACTTTTATAATGGTAGAACTTCAGTGAAGCTTCCCTCAATCACCTGTTGTACATTAATGTTGGTTTTCCCTTGCAGGCAGGGCACTACAATAAGCTTCAAAGCATTTAGCAAAGGCAGTCCCGAATGTTGGCCTGTTGAAAGAGAACATTTCTGTCTCATATTTAAAACACTGCTTTTCTAATGCATGGGAAGTTTGATCAAAGTAGCTTGGAGGCAAAGTTCAGAAGCTTCTGAAAGAAAGTTTTGAAATCAGACACGAGGGACAGCAGGGTCCTTGAATCTCGAAATTCAAAGCACTACCAGCTGAGAGAGAGGTCCCCAAGAACTTGTCAGAATGAGATCTGGGATAATAAGAAGCATTTATTGGACAGTCAGTCAGCCAGCATAAAGGAAATGACAAGCCGATGTTATGACCTCCACCCTTCCTCTACTCCTACAATCCAGGAGAATAAATATTCACCTTTGGGGTAACTTCAACCGTACCTTGAAAGACCGACACATCAGGTGGGACTACAGCACGGACATCAGAATGTGGAACGGCCAACAAACGGTTTTTCTCTGAAAGAGCAAATGAAAGCGTGAGTCTGGCTCTGCCATCTCTTTTGCTCGAGCTGTTCCGTAATGCTCTGTCAAGCGGTCATTTGGGCTATTTCCAGCAAGCTGCATCTGTGACATGAAATATGGAAATGAGATCAGAGCTAGCCAGACCCTTCGTGGAAGAGCCCCACTCAGTCACGAACAGGAAAAAAGAAAGGGCTCTCCTCTGCGGGTTAAAGCAGGTACTTTTTCATTACTAAGTGAAGGTGCAGGGCCCATGTATGATCATCTTAGAAAGCATGTGATAGACAGTTGGAAGTGTAGCAACACTTCAAGTGGTCCCCCTATAACTGCCAATTAAATATTCACCATGCTGCTAACTGACAGCCAGAGGGTCCCTTTGTGGAGGCGGGGCATAAAAGACTGACCCACCCACTATTGCCCACTATTGCCCCTGTGTCACTTCATTATATTTCATTACATTCATTTAGCTAACACTCCTATCAAGTGCGACTTCAGCACAATAGAAGAGAAGTGTCTCCATTCAAGCTGAATGAGCAACACTCCCAGACCAGTGAGTGTGAGCATAACACTATTCAAGCCCTACCACAAGTTACCTTGTGAAAACTGACTAGACAGGGGAAGCCAAGTATGCTACCATACATCACAGTCACTAGATCACAGGATCAAAAACACATTGTGATTCTTACAGCTGTTAACATGTCTGCAGCATGTAAACACTTCATTTACGCCATCTTACTTTGAGATAACAATGGACATGATGGAAGAAGTTGGATGACAAATAAACTCAGGGGGTGCACACCGGCAGGTGGCGTGGTCCCAGACCATCTCACAATGTCCCATCAAAACAGTTCTGTTGTTTCCACAAAGGACTTCTCCCAAAATAACCGGGCTCAGCAATAAAGGACCAGGCGTTTAGCATTGGATGCCAGCACAATCATCCATCATACTCACACTTCTGGCTCAGCAACTGCCTTTAATCAGGTGCAAATCTCTTGCTGAATATTTTACCCATCACTTCTGTAAGGTCATTGAGTTATGGATCTCGCCCCCAAAATATGAATGATGATACCCGAAAGCCAGACGAGCAATCATAACAAATCTGAAGTGTGCAAGGAGGAGGAATAGATTGCAATCTCTCAAAGCTTTGCCCTATACTGTATTACATTTAAGTTAATATAGGAGTACAATATTGACTCTGCTGAAGTGACAAGGAGCTGGCTCCTTAAATATCCTCTAAAAAACCTTAAGAATTATAAGACCTAGAGATGAATGAAACTCAGGATACAAGCCTAAAGTTTAACCTCTGTGCTTCATGTCTTTTCCATAATGGAAACAATGAAATACATAACAATGCAGTCAAGGGTTTTTGTTTTTTTTTTCTTAATGTTCCAGGTACGTCTCTGGAGTTTCTTTGGCTCTGGAAATTTCTTTTGTGCGTTACAATGAGGAAAGAATGGGGCAATAAAACCCTACATTGAAACCATGAGTGTTTCCAGGAGTGTAATTGTGTGGGCACTGTGAAGCGGTAACAGACTGGGCTGGACTAGCCAATCCCCGGCAAGGAGGATTTGATACAAAGTGTAGGACAAAGGCAAAAAACAATTCCATCATGAGAGTCCCCGGGGCTACACCGGTTAATTAATACGCCAGAACCTACATCCAAAATTATCAGGGAATTTAATTAAAACGTAAATGGGTGCAGTGAGGAAAAAAAAGCGAATTAATATAAACAACAGAATTTGGATTGCCTGTGCAGTATACAACCCACAGCACATCGTGAAGAGAGACAGAGGAGAGAGAAACGGAGAGAGAAATAGAATAGTTTTGTCTTCATTAGGAACGTGTTCATCAGCCGGGGGCAATTCTCAGTTGATGCAACTTCCAGCTTTTCCATCTAATATTTACAGTCATGCTTTCCTGCTTCCAGCTTTCCCATCGAATGTCTGATGTTATCCTTTCCAGCCTGCAGCTTTCCCCATATAATATTTACAGTTATGCTGCCCAGCTTTCTCATCTCCCCTCTAATGTGGAGATGCGAGTGTGAGTGTGAGTGTGTGTGTGAGTGTGTGTGTGTGCGCGCGTGTGCAAGAGTGTCCACATGTGTATGTGCGTGTGAATGGGTGCTTGTGTGTGTGTATGGGTGCGTGCAAGAGTATGCACGTGTGTGTGTGTGTGTGTGTGTGTGTGTGTACGCGTGTGTGTCTGTGTCTGTGTATATGGGTATGTGCATGTGTATGGATATGGGTATGTGCATGTGCATGTGCATGTGCATGTGCATGTGCATGTGCATGTGCGTGCGTGCGTGCGTGTGCATGTGCATGTGCATGTGCGTGCGTGCGTGTGTGTGTGTGTTGGAGCAGAGCTGAGGAGGGCCAGTGAAGAATCCCAGCACTCTTTCAATCTTTCCTATCAATCACCCCCTGTGGATTCCATTCTGCCAGAGCTCACAGCATCAGGTACAGCTCAACGTTCTTCTTTACAACTAACCCGTCACTTTCTGCGACATCTGGCTGCAATGGCATGTTTTTTTTTTTCTCTTTATGCCACAGAAATCACAACTACAGCCAGCATCCACACTTAGTGTAAGTGTCCTGTTGGGGTGTAGCATGGGACACCTTCATGCTTCATCGGTGACACTGGTGAGGAAACCAAAGGTAGTGTGAGGAGAAATCTGTCATGAAGGTGGTTTAAGGTTACATGGCCCATGCAGTCCATATACCATCCTGTGTCATGCCTACAAAGTCTAAAAATATGCCTAAAAGGGCATTATTTCATACTTTTGAACCTGAATATTTGACATTGTACTTGAAAGAGAGATATAAAGAGACGGGGGTGGGGGGGAGGCCATGTGGTAACTGTGAAACCTGAAGTAGAAACAGAGGTGCACTTTCCCCTACAATATAATAAATTCCAAACAATGTGAGAAAACTGCTTTAAATATTTTTAAATATTGCTCCTGAAAATTAAGAAATCAAAAGATAGAGAAATTACACATTCTTCTGGGAGAGGGAAACATTGCACCTTTGGTACAGCGATACGTATAATATATGTGTATATGTAGCTTTGAATGTGAATTTTAGAGAGAGAGAAAGAGAGAAGGAAAAAGACAGCATAGTGGAGAGGCAGTGGACAGAGTATTGCTTTAGGGCAGTGGCTCTTAACCTTTTTTGGGTCATGGATTCCATTGTAAATCTAAGGAAAGCTATGGAGCCCCTCCCCAGAAAAATGCGCATAAACACACGCATACTCTGTGATGCAATTTGTATGGAAAGAGGTAGCTAAAGCACAGAAAGAAATTACAAGCTTAGGCCAGCTGTGTGTAAGACACATATCTGAGGCATCGTTTTCATAAAATCTGTGGTTCTGCCAAATTAACTGGTCACCTTTGATTTCTTTACATTTCACAATCTATTTCCTCACGTCTGCTTACTATTGAGCATCCACAAGTATTAAACATTATTGTATTTTTTCATTCCAGACTAGTTAAGTATAAACACTTGAAAAAACTAAATTTCTAACCTAAATTGACCGTGACCCAGTGTAAACAAATAGGAATATTTTCTTTAACTCCTATAAATGGGAAACTATTCTAGAAGTCATAACATAGCAATGATGATAAATGTATGTTACCCGCCCCTGTAAAGTAGCATCCCATGCCACACTACACTTGTATGGAGTGAAACTATGCCTTAATAAAACACTTGCATGCATGCTACACTAATGGTACCATTAGTATGATATCTGTCTGTCTGAAGCAGCAAATGGGGCCAAAGAAAGGATGGAAAAAGTGAGACAGGACTGCCTGGCTGTGTGTGGAGCTGCCCTTGTTATCAGCCTGACACTACAGACATGTGCACTGAGCTCTGTGGTGGCCTGTCATCCTGCTGGCACTGGTGATTTCGGACTTGACCCACAGCCTGAAGCCCACTCTGGCGAGGGGGGTTATTCAGGGCCAGGAAATTGCAAAGTGGGGCTGGAAGGGATCTCCTCTCTCCTGCTTTCTGGGGGCGGGGGGGTTGTGAGACAAGACGTTCCATGGCTGGATGTGGAAAGTGATGCTGCACAGAAAGAACTGCGTGAAATCAGTGACACTCTTTTTTTGGCTTCTCTCTCCGACGGTTTTGTTGTTTCTCCGTGTAGTACTTTGTGCTGTCACTGAAACCTGCGCTGAGAATGGATTTTCACCCATTTCAATCCAGGTTTCAACCAGCATGGGTGGATTGGTTTTGTTACGACCCCCTGCTTCCCCTGTAGTTCCTGTGATGGCCACGCAGAGGTTGCAGGCCGCGGTGGGAACTGTTGATCGCTTATTAGTCACACCTGGCGTCGGTGTGAGCTATAAGAACGTGAGCGGGCGTCTCTCCGGACCTCGTCGCATTGCGCATGCCCTCTCCTCACACACACACCTGTCTACTCCACTCCTGCACCTACACCCACGTACCCATTCATTCCCCTAGACACATTCTTTTCTTTCTTTCTCTTTTAGTAACTTTAATAAATTTCCTCTTTGTCTGAAAGTCAGTTCTGTTATCCGCCTCCCTTTTTTTTATGCTGCGGTCCGACGAGCCGGCCGTAACAGTTTTAAATAGAAAGTTAGTAGAAAAAGTAGGAAAACCACAGTGACTGACCCGGATGTAATGTAGAGAGGTTAGAGTTCATGACTATGACAGCTAGCTAGCAAGTTAGATTCTAGATGACACGCAGACACAAGATGTATGCTTAAGATTGAATTATTCATTGAAGTTGACTGTTTTACAATGCCTTCAATGTTTTACAATATCCATGTGTCTGAACCATATCCCCTCCAATTACACCCATTAAAAGGCAGTATCGAGTTCTCAGGGTTGTTGAGATGAGAGATGGTGTGGCTGGGAAGTATGGAATCTGGCTTGGAAGTGATCTGTAATCCCCCGCCCCCCTTTTCTCTCCCTCTCACCATCTCACACTCCCCTCTCCCTTTCTTTTGGCCTCCCTCCCACGAGCTGCCACTAGGGGGCAGTCTGCGGCATGGGACTAGTATTACTAAAACTCTGTGCTTCTGGCCCCCATGACAGTGGCCTTATTCATATTGTATATTATCACAAAAAAATTACAGGGTCTCCCCCCCCCCCCCCCCCCCATCTTCATCTAAATCAAAAACCCACAAACTGTGTTACGTCGCACCTGAAGTGCCAGGCTCCCCCACATGAGTCTTTCCTTCTTCTCTCTAACGAACAGCCTCTCCCATTCGCCAGGCGGCTGGATAATAACATCAAATTTCATAATGCTGACAAATAAGAAAGAGAAGTTGCGGTAACGGGCCCCGGATTTAATTAGAACGAAAAGCTCTCTCCCGAGTCGCCCGCTTTTGAAGTGCAAAGTGCTGTTCTTGCTGATTAAGAAAACTGGAATGTTTTAATAGGGCCGCGCAAGTTGTTTGAAAAAGGGGGGAACCGAAAGTGAGAATGGAATGAAAGGCATTTAGGGCACTCTGCCACTTTATATCTTTCTTTTCCTTCTGTTTTTACTGCATGGTGCCCATTCTTCATTACGTTTGATTCTTGCTTCCAACTGGGTCCGTTTGCTCTTCAACCACACTGTTTTAAGCAAAAAAAGGAAAAGAATACGTGTTTAAAAGCAGGAAGATAAAAGAAGACGATGGATGGAAAGAGGAGTCTGGGAGAAATGAAATCTGGTTCAGACGACAAAGGAAGGACCGTTTAAAAGGGACAGGTGGACAGGGTAAGACTGAAGGAGAGTGGGGGAGAGATAAGGGGAACAAAACCTATTTTCCTCCCCACACGGGAGCCCAGGGTGATGGCCTGACTCCTGTCACTGCCGATTACCGCCTCTGAAAGCCGGCCTGGCCAAACTGTCACCACCAAGGCCAAGGGGGCGTCAGTCACCCCCAAGAGTCGCTCTGACAGGTCAGGAAAACCAGGAAGTCGCCAGAGGGGAACACATGAGTCATTCCTAGCCCAACGCCGGGAGCGAGCCTTTCAGATTGATTCACCACGGCCTCAAAATGCACTTTGTCACATGTCTCACACTTTATACATAGTAATGATGAAGTTCTCCCTCTGGGGTGTTTTGTGTGTGGAGTAATTGTCATTTTCTATTTGATTAGAACCAAAGGTATAATACTGGGAGCAGTGGCGGTAGCATGTCAGATTGTGCATGCTATGCTCGGACATCCTGTTTGTCTGTCTGAGCGCTTGGGTGAGGAGAAAAACAATATGAAGTGGTAACTTGCATTTTTAAAGAGGTGTTTCTAGAATCTTGAAGCACTTTACCGCACATGTTTTCAACACAGAGAGATTAATTTAAACAGGGATTTAAAAAGAATTAAGTCACATTCCATCATAGCCTTCGCCCAGTTTTTTTGGGATTTCTGGCAAACCACTTGCCAAATTTCTATCCCATAAGGCATTTAGCACTCGGGATTCATATTGCTTGTGACACAAATCTCATACAGAAATGCAATGTGACTATTGCACCCATCATGTGAATTGTTGCGCTGCAGCTTTGACTTGGGAGCCATGTTGGATTACATTACATTATCATCATTCAGCGGACGCTCTCATCCAGAGCGATTTTCATGTTACAATTTTATCCATTTATGCGGCTGGATATTTACTGAGGCAACTCTGGGTTAAGTACCTGGTCCAAGGGTACAGCAGCAGTGCCCCGGGAGGGAATTGAACCAGCAACCATTCAGTCACGAGCTCTATACTGCACCAATACACCACACTGATGCCTACTGTTAGCGCTTGCTGCTTCCATCTGTGTTGAGTGGGGAGCTTCCAGCGTCTGTCCTTAACAGAGCAGCATCTGGCCACTGCTGGATTCCCATGTCCTGATTCTTCCAGACATACTGTACACTTGGGAGTCTCACAACGCAGCTCGCTGCTCCTCCGTTCTACCGTGGCAGTTCAGCCTCGAGAGCACATGGCACACATTGTTCTGCAGAAATCAGGAGGCTGAATCTGGGTCTGATTGGAGAAAGAGCCCCCTGATGGAAGGTCTAATTTATTCAGTGACAACAGGGTAGTGCTTTTAAAGCATTTAATCATGGGGTGTCACATGCCTGTACCTCATGACTGTTTGATTTTGTCTGTCCACCCAGGCGAGCATAGCTCACTGAGAGAGGGGTAGTAGGGATATATATCGGACCAATGCTTTGATATCTCGTCAATCACTGATGTTGGCGTTCGTTTAAATTGGAGAATGTACAGAGCTCATGCTCCTTTGACAGAGCACCATGGAAGAACGCAGCACAACCCAACTCATATTATATATTTTATTAATTATATATTATTTTATACACTGAATGATCTTGCATTCATTCATTGCACTGATGGTTGCATCATTTGTTACTCATGCCGTGTGAACCGATACATTCACAGGAGCAGTAACTCTCCGTTATGCACTTCTGTTATTTATGCAGGTATGGCATCTGCACTGCTAACTGGTGACTTACTGGGTGGCACACATGCCAACTCAATTAGCTGTGTGTTTCTCATGGCGGGTTTTTTCACATGCATGTGACACTGTTTGTTGATTGTTTTTGTGTACACAAACCTTGTGCCTTAGCTATGTAGCCTATATATAGTATATAGTGTCTGTAGCAAATTGAGTGTGTGATTGGGCCTTGCTTACCTCCATTACTGATTGATTGTGTGCTGTTAATTAAGAAGGGTGATGCTGAATCTTTAATGCTGTGAATTCTTGAGTTTTGAGCATGTGTCATGCTGTGACTGTAATCCCTCACTGTTTTTGCGTACTGTGCGCATTGTCACTTGGTATTTCTGAGTAATTATGCACATTGAGGAGAACCCTTGATTGCAGTTGCTACGTTACTTGCCCACAGAATGATGTGATGAAGTAGACATATTTATATAAACTTTATTTCACTGGGTGAGCCTCATGTGTCAGTGTATGCCTTCATTCATTGAGGTGCCTCCCTAAAGTTTATACTGCTAAAGGTCACTCACCTGATATCTAAGAAGGGCATAGTGGAAACTAACATCAGAAATCCACGGTATATTAGACATTCATATGGATGCAAAGAACTGGATACATGTATCCCTGGGGACAAAAGTATCAAACTATGACAAATGTTTATGGAAAAGCTCATTACATTCCATTCATTTAGTAGATGCTCTTATCCAGAATGACGTCCAGCACAATAGGACATAAGTGTATCCATTCAAGTTGAATGAGCAATAATGTCAGACCAGGCTAACAACACTTCCAGACCATTGAGTGTGAGCATACCACTATGCAAAACCTACCCAAAGTCAACAACATGTGCAACCTGAGCAGATAAGGGAAGCCAAGTATACCACCATATATCAGTCACTAGATCACAGAATCCAAAACGCATTGCAGTCTTACGTGTAAAATAACTCGAATCACATTTGTCATTCACTGTTGTTGATGGCTGTGTTCAGATTTAATGTGCGGCATTAAAATAAAAAGCACTTAAAACCGTTTTGATTGCTAATTGGGAGCTTGGGACTTAGGGACTTGCACACATAATTGTAAAACATTGAATTGCACTTTACGACGGTATGCAGTACAAAACAGCATGCTAGGATCTTCCTTCCCAGCACAATATATGACTAAAGGAACAAGTGAAAATTTATATTACATTATAGGTATTCCATTGCCCGTGTTGCTACTTTTTATGCATACTTTCTCCTTTTGTCTCCTGGAGAATTAATAGCATTAATATAATGTAATAAGCGCTGAACTGAACTGAAGCTGAAATTGTATTTATGTATTCATAGCTGATTTCCTTCTTTCTGATGCAACAAAATGTATTTTTATCGGGGAACTCGCTTTGATCTGGCATCTACAGTGGGTAATGATGTCACCTCCCAGAGTCAACAAAAGAGTTCTGTTCATCCCCATATAAGGGAACTTCAGCTCCTTCAACAAAGGAAGTACATTTTCAATAAATAGTCTCCCGACCACCTTCTCTTGGGGTCAGGGAATAATCTTCCAGTTTTTTCCCCAATTCGCCTGGGTTTTCTGTTTTGTTTTATTTTTTATTCCCTCTGGAAAATACACTATGTACAGTGCTTAGGGGCAATTTTGATTGTAAGAACAAGCGTTAACAAATACATTTGATTGATTGTGCCTTTTGTAAGAAGTTGGGTTGTTTGGCTGTGAGGCTGATATTCACACTAACCCCTTTGCTTTCTGTTTCAGTTTTTGTGCATAGATTCTGAGTTAAACAGTTTGAAAGGATGTGAATTGTAGCCTGTGTGAAGATTTAATAGTCATTGAACATGTTTTGACACGTTTTCAGACAATACAGTTTGTGTAGGAATTTTTACTCGTCTAGTTCATCACTTAATGCAGGGTAAACACACCCCCTGACCTATCAGAAGCCACTATTCCTCTGTAGTTACCAACCAGGCCTTCTGCTTCTTCCTCTTCAGCCTTCCTTGCTCTCATTGTCTCTCAGTTGATCATTGCATACCGGTCCTATTCCATCGGCAATAAATCTTACCCACTCAGACAATGGACAAACATTTCACAGTCAGACCTTCTCAGTCAAGTTCTGTCTGTTGTCATAAATGGAGGAGTAGAGGCCCACCAATAAGTCAAATTTTTTATTTGATACAATGGAAATAAAATACCTGGAATACAGAACACTCGACAAAGTGCAGTTTATTAGAAATAAATCTGGTGCTGTGGATATAGCTTGGAAAGGAGAAAGTTACCTCTCTAACGCTGTTAGGGTGAGAGTAATTATTCTTTGCCTTATTCACAGCGACACTCAGGTTTGAAAGGTCATAATATGATATTAAGTCATTGCTGATACTGTTTTGATGCCATATAAAGGCTCCTACATTGTCGTCTGTCTCTGAGTTTTGTGATATCTACAAATTAATTTGCCTCTGTTGCCTGCGTTTTACAAAAAAAAACTCATTCAATGAACTGAAACCTGGCTTCCTGCCCACAGGAATAAAGCATCTAGTTAATCAAATTAATTAAAGCTTATCAACCCCCTCTAAAGAGTAGTTTTGATTGGCTGAAAGAGACAGTGAACATACATCATGACCACTCCTGTATCATCCTGCCCATTTAACAATAAGAGACAGATACTCCATCATGGAAGGAATTAGGACTGTTTATGCACTACTGTAATTAACTATTCCATCATTACAAATGGATTCCCATTCGTTAATAAAACAAGGAGGATTTGGTTTCAATTAAATGTTTCATACCTCAATTTTATATTTATTTTTCCGTTTTCAAATCAAAGTGAATTAGTTACTATTTTAAGGTAGCTTTAGACATTGTTTGGACTCAGTAATAATCATGAGACATTCATTTGTAGTATTATAACTTTGGAGTATTTAAATTTTAATTTCACTTAATTTTTTAGTAAGGCATCAGTTTTGTTCATCACAGCTGAGACAGATACAGTTAATCGTTCGCACTAAACTGCGACATCGTTATATGTGAGCGCAGCAAAAAGTTCCCTATTAACTATTAACAAGGATCACCCTTCTGGGTGCCTTTGTACATTTGAGACCAGAGGCAAAGAACACAAGCAGTGTCTCTATTTTTAATCACTGATACTCATTACCACCCTGACTGGAATAGACCGTGGAGAAGCTGTCCCTTGTCATTACTTGACTCGAGCAGCGTTGGAGGGCGATTTCAAACCACACCCTTCACCGATTGGCCGCTGTGTTTCTCTCTCAGTCGAAGGGTGCCTGACATCATGGCTGCCGCCTGTTCTTTCATCTCTGTTCCCTGTGAGAGTCACCGGGCGGCCTCGATCTCGTGACTCTGCAGCGCTGCACGGCAGAGGAAGCCTCAGCGGTCTGCACAGCTGTGGCTGATTATCTTAACGAGCTGAAATTTTGTGCATTCCTGAAACTCCACCCATTCCAACAACCCTCAGCCCGCACTATAGTCTGGATTCTCTCCGAGCTTTCTTGTTTCTGAAATGCTATGTCCTGCCTGACCTCACCAAATTAATGAATCATTGTGTAAGGATTTGAAAAGAAAAAAAAAAACATTACACTTGCTTAAATGTGTCACTCAGAGTTAAGCACAAAGTGTCACAGAGCTTTGCTCCATCCTCATCTCTGCCTGTCCTCAAAAGCCTCAAACATAGAAGATTTAAACAGCTGTGGTGTTCTGCCTCTGTCTGAGAGAGGAGGACTGTCCTCCGTCCCCAGTGGCCTGTTTGAGCTTCACGTCCTCTCCTCCCAGCTCTACTCCCCTGAACCGCAAAGCGGTGCCTGGTGACGGCCCTCCTATGCCCGACAGCCCCGTGACCTAGCGTGCACTCTGAGGTTCCTCTGCTCTAATCTGGACTCCTGGCAGGAGAGAGAGACCGAGCTCCGTGTGAAATCCTGCTGCCTTCCCAGGATTCACGCCTCTCAGTTCCCATCAGCCTGAGCGGTGCCTTCAGTTCCAGGAAGACGGCTTTGGAATCAGCAGCGCTTGGGAGCCAGATGTGACCCCCCCAACCCCCCCAGTCCCTCGCCGCCCACCCCATGTCCTTCGCCCCCTCACCCCCTGCATCACTACCCTCCTCCCTCTCCCCTTGGTTTCACCTCTCTATCATACTATTCCCATGTGACTCGTCTTCCCCCAGGGGGTTTTTTTCCTGATACTCTGGTCATGTTAGCCTCCATAAAGATGCATTACCCATTTACCCATATGAGTGTTCCTTTGGCAAAGCAAAAGGGGGCTTCAGTATGTTTCTCTCATCAGGTAACCATCCAGGGCTTGTACTGGCTTATACTTTGAGATGTAATTCAATACTCAGTCATGCAAATACACATTGACAAGCGTAATCAAAAATACTAAAAACAGTAAAATGCTAAACATACAAAGGGGTTATTTTAATCTGAAACTACCTTATTTGAATTTTCTAAAGTATTTGTAGTGTTTCTTCTCCTTTGTGTAATTTGAAACTGCTTTTTAAACAGAATAATGTGAACTGTTTCACAGTGAATCACCAGGACCTGCAGATAACTAAACAGAAACCTCAGGGGGTTCCATGAGATGTACTGAAAAATAACAGCGTGTAAAATGGCCAGCGACATGGCCAGGGGTTAATGTGCCCTGACTGGCGAACTCACATGGGGACTGCATCCACCAAGCTGAGAAAATAAAGCCGAACACCTCGGGGGTGTTAGGACGGCGAGTCCCGTGCGATCAGCGTTAATACCTCACGGCCCTCCGTAATGAGGAGTGCGAGGGACACCTGGGCACTTCTCAGTGTGTCGCCCGAGCAACACCTCCCTCCCGCCCGCTGCTCAGAGCGTCCGGTCCCCACAACACTGCTGACATCACGTATTAATGCTCCTCTGAACAGGCGGCCTAATGCGATCTGCCAGCCTCCTCCGCCAGCGCGTAGAGGCACTATTCAGACAGTAATTATTTGGGCGGGGGGGCAGGAACAGAACTGTGTGGCATGAGCCAGTCACCGCTGTGTGTTGTGTGCCGTTTGTGGTGTGGGTAACCATCTGTGGATCTCTGGCTCCAGTGCCACTGGTTCCATTTGCTCGCCAGTCATTTGGTTGCAGCTGTTTTGTCTTCCATTACCTCCCTGCCTTTGAGGGAGCCAATCCAATTAACACAATTTTATTTTGCTCATTTTTTTTTTTTTTTGCATATTTCCCCATTTCCCTGAGAGTTTGCCTTCTGCTACAGATTTTTTTTTTTGTCATTTAATTTCCCTTCCCTGTGCAGTGGGAGACAACTAGCAATTTGTGTGTGTGCATGTGCGTGCATGCACTAATTCTTGTGTTATATGTGTGTGTTAGCACGTGTGTATATATGTGCATGTGTGTTTGTGTGTATGTGTGTGTATGTGGTAGTGAGTAGGGAGACAGACTTCCAATCCTTGTGAGCCCTTACATCCCTGTGAGAAGACCATTGCTTTCACACCATTCTCTCTCATTTGTATTCATTTTTTTGGTGGGGACTGGGCACTGGTGGCTCACAGGAAGTTGCAAATCTACTGTAAAGGCCCTTAGGCATATGATAAAGAGTGCTAGTTGCCCAGATGCCTACTGCTTGCCTGCAGGTTGCATTGGCACAGACCCTGGGCATATGAATCTGCCCCCTCAGGCACTAGTATACCCTTCCTACACCAGACCACATATCCACCTTTTACGCCCTTTGGCATTTCCCTAATCTATGCCTGGAATGCTAGATATTTCACTGTGGCAAGAATCTGACAGCTGGACTCATGGATTGCACAGTTGACGGTATCTTGCATTTAAATAAAGTTTCAATGTTTAAAAGGTAAAAGGTCCAATAGTGCTAATAGGAGCTTATTGTGTTCAGTGAGGATGAAAGTTGGATTTTAACTACATTTTTTTCCTCCCAAATGTTAGAGGGCCCAGACGCTGAAATCCAAGCACCCATTATGAAAAAATCACTGAACCCACTTAGGCTCAGTTATTGAAATATTTACTAGATTCAAAGGAGTGTTCTTTGTGATCACTTTTAATACCAGTCTCCTACAGACCTTGTGGAGAAGCTGGCAGACACCTCTCACAAAATAGAACCAAAACAGCAACTATTCAAAAAACAATTTATTTATAACCACCAAACAAAAGAACCCAGCCTTGGGTGCAAGCACCACAGCCACAAGCCAATCCCAAAAGTGTTCCCTCAGCAACAGCCACACACCTGTATTTAACACGCCTTTGATTAGGTGGGTGAGGCCCATTAACCAATGGCTGGCTTCATATGCAAAGACAAACAGACAATTAACAATTAGCAGGTATGGATGCAATTGATAAAATCTAATCTGCTATCGGTAGGTTTGAATTACTTAGAAGACAAAGGGCCATTAGACAATTAACATTTTAAAAATTAAACAGAAACTATACAATTAACAGAAACACTCAGTTTCTAGGGGAAAGGTGAAGACACTTCTTCCCAGACTTGAGGGCATTTCTGCTCTTCCGCAATCAACCACCAGTTTCTGTGTCCTGGGCCAGCTCTGCTGACTCCCAGTCTACTGTTCATACAGGAAAGAGGACGTGAAAGGAAATGAGACATGTGACTAATGGAGTTAAAGATTGCCAAATCTCTCAATCTTAAGATTGCTTTGTTCACAAGAGACTGGCTTTCTGGTTGTTCCTAAAATAGAAGAAACTAAATCTGGCAGTGTGCTCTCTCATGCAGACCCCTCATATGGAATAGCCTACCAAATATTGTCTGGGAATCTTAATTATCCTGTTATCTTAAAAGGTAATATAATATGTTGTGGCAGGGGAGGTGGCGGACAGCTCCTGCCCACAGGATGGGTAGGAAGCATGGCACCCTTGCTGGGTGCACCACTTGGCAGCTGTCCAGCGCTGAGCAGGGGAGACAGCCTCCATGCCAGGGTGGTGTTTCACATTACATTACATTACATTACATTCATTCAGCAGACACGCTTATCCAGATCGACTTCCAGCACAAGAAAACAGAAGTGTATCCATACAAGTTGAATGAGCAATAGTGCCAGACCAGGCTAACAACACTCCCAGACCAGTGGGAGCACAGCACCATTCAAGCACTACACTAAGTTAAATTGTACTGAAAACGGACAGCCTAGAAAACTAAGCAAAGTCAAGTCCATACACAGCCATATGTATCGCATAGTAACTAGATCACAGTATCCATGACATGTCATGATACTATAAGTAAATAAGCAGCAAGTAATACAAGTAATACAAGTAGCAGGCGCTAAGGGGTGGCGATTGAAGTGGAACTGAGATGGAGTCCGAAGAGATGGGTCTACCCATGGTCACACCTGCAGGGAGAAATATCCATCTGATATTGCTCAGACCAGAGAATAGGCTTCTCCTTCCTCATTCTCGGCTTCAGAGTGACAATCCCAGTCGACTCGGTTGGACCTGGAGTTGGCTACCTCCGATGCATGGCTCCCTCCCTGTTGAAGTGCAGGAAAGATTTGAACCCACATCAAATCGAGTGCTAAAAATGGCCACGGACAGCGGTGTGGCCAGATTGGGTTTAACTGCTACTAAAGGAAATAAATCTTTTCCCTGATTCACTGTGATTCCTGCCTGCTATTTCTGTGTGTCTCTCTCCTTCTGCTCAGTTATACCCCCCTGGCGTGGCGACATGTCTTTTAATAAAGCATCTCTCAGTGGCTCGTGTCATCCAAGAATCCATCTAAGTGCGCCTGCAGCCCCACTTCCCTGGCCTCATGCCTCAGTGGACAGGATGTCTGGTGTAGCTCTCCCCATGCAGAGGCCAGATTGTTGTGTTCTTACTGAGAGCTGGGTTGACCTGATATGCACAAATTAGTCATTCCTCAACACAATGACACAATGACTCAATTAAGAAATAGTCATCATCTCTGGCAGACACAGACATTAAGGATTGACATGATCTCAGAGCAGGTATCGTAAAAATGACATCATAGCTTATACTGGGGAACAACACCGCAAAGGACACTCTGCTAATCCTGCCATTTTTGTCGTTGCTAATGGCCCTGTCATTTTGCCTGTTAAAATACAGAAATATAAATGCTTTAATGTGAAAATTCTGAGAGAATTTAGGAGCTTCCAGAGGGAAATTGCATCAAAGACTATTTTAGACTTTAATTGACAAAGTCGGCTGTGGTTTTGGGCTTTAATCTTCAGTTCTGCATACATTCCCTTTTATATCCTACCGCAAGCAACCTGGATTTACACCATGTGCTACTATGACCCTCCTATTCTGGGGAGTGCACCAGGAAGTCTAAGACATGAAAGAACACTGAAATCCTCAGGGCCATGGCTACCAAATTCATCTGCATATGAGCTCTGGATCTGTGGATGTGTCTGGGGTAAAATAAGTGGGAACAGGTTTGTGTCCTTGTGGTGGAATCCTCTGTGAAAGAGACTGCAGTTCGCTGTGGTCAGTAGGAAAGCTTTCACTCAAGAAATCTTTTGCATCTCCTCCACTTCAGATGGGCTGCGAATTATTATCTGCAATTTGCAACTTTGTGATGTTAATTTAAAAGGAAATTGCCAGCAAAATCCTTTATTTTTCCCCATCACCCTCGTTTCTTCATCTGGCTTTCTACATACGTTTCAGTCTTTTTCTAACCATTTCATCCCTTTTACATTTGCCTGCTTTTCGCATTTTTAACCTGTCCTATTTATTCATAATAAATTATGCATTTTGTTTACATCTCCATCCCAATGTTTTTTTTGTTTTTTTTTGAAAGAAAACCTTTTCATGTGAGAAGCATCAGACAGCCCCATCACAGCGTCTCTCTTCCTCACTATCCCTCATTTCCACCATTGCTGTCTTTCTTTCTCTTAAGATGCAGTCAGGTATTTATTTCAAAGTTCAAAGTTCTTTTCTCATTGTAGATGTTGTTTTCACCTTTTATTGCTGTGCAGGAAACAGATCACAGTCAGTATCCGCAATGTATTTTTCCGCAAATGCTTAGCTTAATATTGATTATGTAGCGCACAAAACTCAGTACTAAGTACTTTTAGTACTAAGAAGTACTAAAGAAGTATACCTATATAATTCAGAAGAGCAAACAGGAAGTGGGTAGCTCTAGAAATGTGACTAGCTATTGTGTCATTGATTTAATCATGTCATAACCGGTGTAATTCCTTCTTTTCATTACTATACGAACAAAAAAAAAAACATCCACATTCTTGTTCAATTTATTACAAGCTCATAGGCCCTCAATCCTTTGCAAAATGACTTCTGGGACTGATTCAAAACAGGAGTGCTGAGCGCTTTTTCCTTGTAACTCACTGAATGGATTATAGTTTTTGCCTTTTAGACTTACGCACTTTGAATAAATATGTATTGGTAGCCGATGCATGTTCATAATCAGAGTTCCATTACAGCCACTCAAGCCAAGCAGATATTTTAGAAATTAAAGCAGTTCTGAAACAGACGTGCCTTTTCAGTGTTTCCGGGCAAAATGTTGAAAATTAAAAATTTCAACATGAAATATTTCAACAGCTAACTGGCTAACTGCAGTTTCGGTTATAGGGAACGTTACTGTTAAATGGATGATTTAATTACTCACATCAACTGAAGAACACAAAGAGAGATGCTTTTAGTGATTAGTGAGCAATTAGCCACACCGCCTTCAAATCAGTAGACTAACAGTTAAGGCTCACCCATGAAAAGCTTACCCTGTCAGGATGCATAATGTTTGCTGTTCATGAATGAGGGACAGGAATCGTCAGCACGAACCAAATGAAAATTCTTGTATTTCCATCACTGTCTCTCTCAATGGTGAGTACACCTTGCCTGAAGGGAACCTGCACAGCGTAATGCAGCAGTTATCAAAGCAATGGGTGAAGAGTCTTGTTGGGGAGCACTTTAAGAAAAGGACTGCAGCACTCAGGTCTGAATTTCACTTCGTTTTTGTCTTTGATTTAAATGCATTTTCCCTCAATTCTTTTTTTAAACGTATATCATGTGTCATGAAATACCCATCATGTGACCTTTATGTATGAAGATCTTCAGCATATGCACTATTTTATGACAGCCACATCAATGCACAACATGTGTTCATGGTAAAACATTGCAATTCAATCAACATTTGTCCCTCAATTTGGCCAATTAATAAAACTCATTGCTGTTTTAGGGCAAAACACAAAATTCAGTTAACTGTACAACAGTTGTCTTTGTTGATATCCTTGTTTATCAAAAAGGGTGACATAACATTAACTAACATGACATAACAGAATTCTCATGACCGCTGGTCCAAGTGGTTAATAAATTAAATAGCCAGCCTTGCTTGCTAGAAAACCACATTACAAGCACTGAGGAAGCCTGCACTGTGGAGGTCATCAGTGTGTGGAATCTGCTGAAATTGTGTGCTTGTCAATAGAGATAAAACTAAAATTGCATCTGTCCAGAATATGCTCATCTGTCAGATTTAAACGGGACGTGTTTTATTGTTCATTAACAATTTAGACAGGTTGAAATGGTTAACTAAATGTTACTCCCTGCACTACTGTTCTTGAATAATCAGTAGTTTTTACCCTCCTATTAATTTTTCATCAACAGGATTGGCAGCATATTATACACCCAACATATTGAAGGCTTAAGGACAGCATTACATTAGCTGAATGTCTTTTTCTCCCCATAATACCTGGCAAACCAAGCATGACATGACATCTTTATTCCATTATTCAGTCTTTCAGCAGTTTTTTTGTGATGTGATGAATTTTATTTGGTGTGTTTCATGAAGGCGATTCAAAGCAGCTGGGATTGTAAAACTGAAGACAGGAAAACAGACTCGTGAGGCACCACTAATGAAATAAACCATCATTTTACCTCTTGAAAATTTCAGGCTAATTTCAGGCCTTACCTTTTCTGATTTCTTTGGGCTCCTTTGAACACTTATTACCAATTATTACCATAAGTTTGACAACTAATACAAATGGACTTAATTAAGCTTGTCTGTTTGCTTGGCTGTCAGTGCTGAGTGTTAATTCAAAATTTACATTTTGAATGACCAATAAGTCACAACCATACATAAAGACATGTGATGCATGTAATAGCATAAACCAGCCAGTGAACTCTGATCAGACCCCTAACCTGGTGTAAGCTCACTGTGACTCCCCCCCACAACTAAAATCCTGTGCATCACATATATACACACACATGCGCATATGCACACACACCAATGCCTGCAATGCGTTTGGCAGTTTGCTTTCCAAAATGTAAATTAAAAAAAAAAAAAAAAAGCAAAAGCAAGTAAATACAATTTATTGCAGCTGCTGAAAGCAACGTCTAGATGCTGCATTTTAGCAGAGCTGCTTTTGAAAGGGAAAAAAAAAAAAATCTACCGAGGACTGGAGGCAGACTGAGAAAAAAAAAAAAAAAAACTATGAATATTTTACAGGTTTGAGTGTGGCAAAAAGCACCCAGGGTGACTGTCTGTGGTTGTGGTTTGTAACGCATATCAAAAACATCTCCTGCTGGAGCCAGTGCATTGTGTCTGATTGTTTATCAAGAGGCTACTGGTGACTTGCCTGCCTCCGGGGAGCTGAATTGTGACAGTCAGGGGGTGTTATTGTGGATAATTAGAATAATAGGCTGCCCTTTTTTTTGAAATGAAAGAGTGCATGGGGGGTCTGAAAAGGTATTTATGATGACCGGGGCTGCTGGGCTGTGCTCCTCTCTTCCTCGCTGCTTGATTCATTGACTGGCCATTTTAGTCTGGGCAAAAAATAGCTTATATACAATCAACAATTAGCATGCAACAGACTGGAGGTGAAATAAAAAATGTTGCAATTATGCCCTCTAAGTATAATAATTACATGTGTCCACCATCTGTAGACGACCGCTGTGATGCCTTTCTTCATACGTTTATGTTAATTTCACTGTAAAGTTGCTGCTTTAACCAAAACGTATACCTTGGCGTTTTGTGGACTCAAGGTAAAGGAAATAAAATTTAAAATACGGTTAGAACGTGATCTGTAGGTTGCCTTGGCATCTGTCAATATTTGGAGACAAATCTTATAGTCTATAAATCCCTGGACAATGCCAGACAGACTGGCCTAAAAGAAAGAGAGCTGTAGCAGTAGGTGGTCAAGGTCTGGCATATTTAGTTCAGTGAGGACGGTGTCCCAGCTGAATTCACACAGTCACTGTGAATTGCATCGCTGTCGCAAGGAAAAGCTGATATCACCTCTCCAGTAAAGGCCGCTAAACTGGTGCTTTGCATATCCACCGCCGCCTTTGCCCTATTATTTGTGTGAAATGAACTGGAGTAAATGTTTGTCAAGCCAGGGTATCTTCGGGAAGCAGGTACGAGACGTCCAGCATTTCTCCTCTCAGCGTGAACCATTTCCGAAACTCTGCATGAATCTGGTCCCGCTGAGCTTGGATGAATGATTTAAAACGTTTCTGATTTCGGAATGGTCAGACACCATCCCCGCACCACAAGTCTGTGGATGTGATTTGCACTGTAAATTAAATCCTGAAGCTTTGAAAACCTGCAACTTCAGTAATAACTCAGGATGAATAAATATATATGGAGAAGCTGTCATTTCTTACCATTTCCCTAAGAAACTTAACTTGCAATTAAACAGATTTACAAAGGTTTATTAGTATACATTCCATTCCATCCATATTCCATATTCCATTCAGCTATCATAAATGTCATTTTCATCTCGTTGGGCCTCATATAACGTTTATGGTCGTTTCTCATGTAAAAATGACAAATGTAAAATAGACCCTCAGCTGTAAAATGAGCTATAAAATTTCTCAGATATATTGTATTTTAAAAAAGTGGAATCTGACCTTCTAAATGGCAGCCTTGACTGACATTAGAGCAAGGTTTACCAATTACACAGTCCAAACATTAAAACAGAACAGCATTACACGGCGTTTATTAGGTTAATAGAATCTCACAAAAACGCTGGCTTTGAATTTACTGAGGCCTAGAGTCATTTCTCTCCATTTGTCCCCAGCTTTGACTAAGGAATAAATGCCAGCATTACTTCTTTCAATACAAAGTCTTTTTTTGCATTGAAGGCAGACAATTATATCAAAACCTCTTTTCCATTGACTTGTTTTGAGGTACAGGTAACATGAAAGACACATCCACATTGTTGCATTATGTCTTTCAGAAATCTACACACTTACACTCAGACACCCTCAACCACAAAAATGTGTCACGGACAGTAGCCTTTCTGAATATGCTATGAACGTTATAAACTCGGAGCTACTATTCTGCCCTCAAAATCAGCACTCAGATGTTGATTTTTATAGATTAATTGACTGATAATTGGCTGAGGGACCCCACTGTGTATCATTAAAATCCTTCCCCACTCCCTGCCACTGTATCACATGTGAACACCCCCCCCCCTCAAATGGGAGGGGGACAGCCCAACCTGCTGGTTTCATTTCACACTTCCCGCCTGAAAAGCTTTGCATATTTGCAAGTCAATTTGTTTCGCCTCAGGTAAACGTAGATTAACTGGAAGAATGACAAAATTGTTTTGTTTTTGAAACTAATACGTATTCCCCTGCTCTCTCTCTCTCAGAATAAAAGCACTGCCATAGCATTTGTGAAATGTCATTTAAATTAAAGGAAATGACCCTTATTAATTCTGGGTAACACAGATTGGGGAAGGGGTTATGGTGTCCTTTCTATGATTGGTTGAAAATGAGCTCACCCACCTGTGAAAAGGAAACGAATCTGCAGTCTGCAGTCTGGAATGGTATTTGAGAAAAACAGAAATTTTGTCACAGAATCCAGCTGGGTTTGTCCACTGATAGCAATATCATATCTTTAGGGTTTAAATGAATCCAGGATTAGACCTTCTGTCTGTGCGTGTGCGTGTGTGTGTGCGTGTATAATAAAAAAAAAAACAAAAACAGAAGCCCTTCAAGTCCTGGGAGTGCACTTCCTCACTTTAGTGAAGAGATAAAGGTTTGGAGCTCATTGGTGCTTTCAGGTCACCTCAGGGGGCACACTGCAGTCTAGCCATAAAGAGGGACACTTTCTGCTTCTGACGTGTATGTCTCTAAGACAGAATGGTTATATGGTTGTGTATGTGAAAGATGTGATAGTTTGTGTGTGTTTTAGTTGATAGGGCCAATGGCAGGCCTCTGTATGGCCATCTATAGTCAAACATAGATCCACAGAGTCGATATCCTATGATGACTGCAGTATCATAGAATATTGAGTTTGCTAAGGTAGTAATTCTTATGTGAAAAATACCACCATTCTCCAGATAGTACCCATCCACTAAATACTGCTAGCTAGCAACAATGAACCCCTAACTAATTAACTAGTTATAGCTACTTTTAGAAAGCGAAGTGTTTGACGCACATGAAACCCGCACACCACAACGATGTGATAAAGATACACGCTGTTGGCTCAATCACCCGAGTATTCTAGTCTGAGAAGTGGTGAGCAGCGTTTATGCAGTATAGCGATTGGCACTGAATATGCTTATGTGAAGTATCATAGTTATGCTGCTGTAAAATCATTTCCATATGCAATTCTGCAGAGGGCAGGCCACGCAGGCTGTATGGGCATTAGCGCTCTGCTGTGTCGGAGATGTCCTCAGTGGGAAGAGTCAGAGTCCATTGCCGATAATGACATGTTCCCAGAAATTGATTCAGCAATCACAATTCAGAAAATATGAATTTTAATACAATGACAGGCATTGCTGCCAATGAGGGTATAGGGAAGTGGTGTCATTAGGTCAGATCATTCGGAGGCTGTAGCCCCGAATATTTTCGCCCTGAAAAAGGAGGTGTTAGCAAATGTGTTAGGTGTTAGGTGAGGTGTTAGGTGTATAGCAAAACAGACAGACTGTGTAACAGAGCGGAACTTGACTTGCAGTGTCCGAAGGTATGATATTATAAAGGTTGATATAACCTCCCAAACCTACTGATGCCGATCTCCCTTCAAAAAAAAAAAAAAAAAATAAATAAATAAATAAAAAGACAAGCCCCAGGCAAACTTGACTTAGCCCCAAATCTTTTCGACAGCTAGAAACGTCCCTGGTATAGTGGTACAGTTCTTTGGCTTGGAGTCCAAGGAAGGGGTCCCACCTTGCTGTGGGCTGAGGTTGTTGACCCCCCTGCTATTGGACATCATACACAGGAATAGAAATGAGGAGGAGATGGGATGGAGGAGGGATGCTGTGAACCGCTGTCATGGAGAGGAAGTGGTTAGTAGATTTTTTTATGCTTGAGGATGTGATGAGTTTGTTGATCGCGTAGCAATTGTCTGAAAATTCTCCTCCTGCGTCTTCATTTGGAACTTCAGTTAGTCCCAGTGCAGAGAAGTTAGTACAGGCTGAGAGAGCGGTATGTTCAGGTGAGTGTTCATAATTTGTACAACAGTAATTGCTAGATGACAGGAAACAGGAATTACTAACCTTTGCATTTGCAACAAATTGCATGACTTTTGTAATCACCAGAATTTGGTTATTTTGATTCTTTTCTTCCTTTAATGTGCATTCCCTTCAATCATTTTAGCTTCAAGATTGTAATTCTGAGGTTTTTTTGCATTTATTTTGTTTGATAATAGTGTTTACCAAAGCTGTATTTGTGTTATTTAGCTATCGATTGACATGAAGTTTGTGATTTGATCAAACGTTTGCTTTTCTAATATGTACTTACCAGTTCTGATTTGTACATGTTATAAGCTTCTGCTTCTGGAGTATTAGTTCTTGAGTCACACTTTGCTGAAAACATATCAAAGTGGTAGAAACGGTAGTAGCGGTAGTAAGCGGTAGAAAGTAATTTGGTATCATCAGTGATTGTATTAACTCAAATTATATCTGTCACAAGGCTTGCTGCAACATTTAATGCCTTCTCGCCCAGTGGAATCGGCATCATTTCCACTTGGGAGACAATTCAATGCCCTGCATTCTTGTCATATTCATGGGCAACCCGATCTTGTCTATGAGCAACCTGAAGATGCAAAATGCTTTACGAACTGCATTGTGACCACGTCTACATTTAGAGTAGAGACAACTTTTATTCCTGGAATTTCCCGCACTCGCCATTTTTTTTCCCCCTCTCAGACTGTCATGAATAGCAGCTCAGAACTCACGCCTCTCTCTCTGGATAACTCCACCCCCCTGTTTCTCCTCCATGCTGTCACCCCCTCTTTCATGTCAGCACAGAGAGGTGTTGGCAGAACTCGTATCTCCAAGTTTGACTGATTAGCATTTAACTCCCGGCTGCAGCCAGTAAAACAGCAATCGATGGCAAACGTTGCAGGGCGGAGCAGAGACCGGGGAATCGATATTCTCTCTCCTCTGCGGGTGAAGTCCGCGCGCCGCCAGCCCATTTTGAAGTGAGGATCAAAGACGAGACCAAAGCCAAAAGTGAGAGTGACGGGACCCTGCCTGTGAGGGGCAGGGGCAGGGGCAGGGGGCGGGGGGTGGGGGGGGGCTACAGGGGAGGACTGGGTACCTGCTCTCCACTTTATAATTTGCGCTCTGATCGGAGCAGCTGCAAGAGCACCTGGGAGCGCACTCGGTGTCAGAGTTCTGCTGTAACCATGGCAACTGGCAGAGCCGTGACACTCCCGGCACCCCTGACCCCTCTCCCTTTCCCTTTCTCTCCCCCCCCCCTTTCCTCTCTCTTAGACATGAATATTCAGTTGCTGCATGCAGAAAATTTACTGAATTTACATAATGTACATAACAGGGAATATTTTCCATTAGTTTTCTGGCCCATGAGGCGATAATGGCATTATGGTTGCCCTTCCATCTATCGCTACTACACTATTATCTCAGTCTTAGATACCATGCGACCATTTGAATAAGGGTGAAGGATAATTCCATGGGCTAGTGTCCCCAGACATAATTTTTAAATTTGTGATAATGTGAGGTTTTAAATTGTTGCCAAAAATGTGAAAAAATGGTCCAGTGGTAAGTTCAAGGCCCATTTTCTTAAAATCTGATAAATCCTCTAAATGCATCAGATAAAGTATCCAGCATAGATACAAAGCCCCCAAGCAAGTAAAAGGGAATAGAATTTCTGTTCTTGTTGTTTTTCCACTTTAGACAGGAAGTGACAACACTGTAACTATCAATGATAAACTGACAGTAATTAGCCATGACAGATCGGAACATTCTAGAGGCACAAGTGTAAAGAATGATATTAGGTTTACTCAGATCTGATAGTGGTGGCAAATCCAGTTTTTTTTCGCAAACTCGATATGATGTCCGCCTGTCCACGCACATTTTCCTGTGTGTCATAGATCAGATTCTGTGCTTCTGTGCTGAGGTCAGAGCACAGCGCCCAGATCTTTAAATCCATCATGAGCAGGCAGTAATCAATGTGCAGGAGATGTTGCTGTTTTCCTATGTTACACCATTTCAAGAAAAGCTTATGAAGTAATAACCTAATACAACAGCAACACAATTGCATTATGACCTGGGTTTAGATCTCCATTATTTCAACATTTCATTTTCAGTCTCTTCAAAGAATGGGGAGGGCTGTGTATATCCCAAAAGTGTATTTGCTTTTGTATTTCATTTCATTAGCTGAACATTTCTATTTTATTGTGGAGTTATATTGTAACTTATGATGGGACTTTCTATGGTTTCTGCACAATAACAGTGTAGTGTTATGCCGCTGCAATAATCCTCCATTTCAACTTCTGTGTGGGATTTCAAGAGGAGATTGCATGCCTCACAAGACACTTACGTGGGACCACAGAAATGGCTTCCACAAACAGGAAAATATTCAGGTCCATGTTGGGCAAGCGAAGAATCCAAATCAGATCACTTCCTCAAAGTTGTCTGTAAATATGGATAGGTCTTATGTTGAAATGTTTGTCTGTTTACACCGAATAAATAACTAATCACTTGTCTGCAGAACGCACAAATATCTCCCACCCAACCACCCCCCCCCCCCCCCCAGGAGAAAAAAAAAAAAAAAAAAAGATTGTTGAATTTAAAAGCCAAGCCCAGCACACTTCCTCATCAATAAAGATGTCAATGCTATAATGCTTTTCATATTCAGATTCATTTATAAGAAAATAAGAGTAATAACAGTAATGGTCTTAAGAAAAAGAGGCTTTAGTACAACCAACACTGACACGTGATAATTATAAGTATGTGTGTCTGTCCCCTGGATTCAATCAATATTTGCTGACTCAATGTTGACACAATTAATGTCAATATTTTTTTCCCCGGTTTATCCAGTTACCACCAATGTGATCGCCGAAATTAATGGACAAAGCTACTGAAAACAAAACCACTTGATTTTTTTTGTAAATCAAAGTGAAGGAGAAACTTTAATAGAATCAGTGGTGTATTCTTTTAACTTCAGGTCTTGCCAATGAAAATGGACATTAGCCCACATGGTCCACAATGGCCACCTCAATGCCCCTTCTCTCGACTTCCATGTTTCACAAGAAGAAAGCACCCTTTGACGTGTCACTTAGGGCTGTCCTTAGCCCTCTGCCGAGGTTGAAAGTGGAAAAACTCTGGTTCAGGCTCTGGAACCACAGTTCAAAGGCGATGACTACTTCCTGTGTTAGCTCAGTCACTGATGGCCACCATTGGCAGTTAGTTTGGGGGAAAAAGGACCTGCAACTTCAGTGAGAATCCAGAGGCTGTTAGTTCACCTCCTGTGCTTTTTCCGCTCTGTTAATGCGGTGTGCTGTTGCGATTAGCTACTTCCAGCGTTTGTTCATCCCACATGGAGGTCACTGACTTTGTTGTTGATGGAGTGTCTTTTGTACGTCCTCTTCCCAGAAGTTTGACTCTGTTCAGCATCGGCCAATGAGTTCATGATCCTGCTGTGGAAGTCAAACCGAAACAAAAACGCCACGTGGCTGAACACAAAAACTTGGTCGCCAGTCACACTTCCTGAAGTCTTGTGCACTGAAAGAGGAAGAAAGGCAGTTTCTATCCAACCGTCACAGTAAAAGATTACTAAATATGTCCTCAGCCAATCAATGACAGGGCATGTAAGCCCCCCCCCACTCACAGAAATGCGTATGGGGGGTGTTATTTTTGTGTATTCTTTGATTGTCAAAAATTACTTTTAAAATTCAGCATTTTAAAGAGCATGTTTTTGTGCAGGCAGTTTACAAGTTAACTCTGAACCCATGAGACACTGGAGGCCCCTGTGTGGTGTAGCCTCAGTACATCAGTGGCCGTGTGGGTATCATATGATTGACAGTTAGGTTGTGGAGACACCTGTGGAACACCAGCCTAGATCCAGCATGCCCTACTGGTGTGAAGTGTAAAACGCTGGCTTCCTTTCCACATGACAAAACACAAAACAATGTGTCAATGTCTCTCACACTCATGCATGATTTAACCAGAACTACAATGTAAGAAATGACCAGGTTCAGAAAATTCCACCCTCACCACTTCCTACTCTCTCTCAAGTTTCACTTTCTTTTCTGAGGTATGAAAAAAGTAGACTTCACGGGAATTCTCAGTGGGAGCATTACCTAAAATCATGTGACTTCTTAATACAAACAGTCTCTTTTTTAGACTTTTGGTCATACGTGGCTTGTGCGCATAAGTGTCTGTGTGTGTGTGTGTGTGTGTGCGCGCGCGCCTGTCGTGCATTTGTGTGTGTTCTGTTTAAAGCATCCTAAGATACAAGGCTACGCTAGCAGTCCCTGTCAGAGAATCCATGCTGGGGGCAGGGCTGAGAACTAAAGGTACAGAGGAGGGCAAGAGAGTCCCTGGTTGCCAGCATGGGCCAGTCCACGTTAACATGGCAAACAGCTGGGACACACTTCCTCAGGGTGCGGATTGTAGGGCCCCAAAAACAAACGTTTAGTAGAACAGTCGATCTTTGTGCAAGTCCTCTTCCTCTGTGTGCAAGCTGTGTTTGATCCACGCTGAAATGGGGTGGCGGCAGGAGAACCAGAGGGGTATCAAACAGTTGTTTCTATCTTTTCGATGATCTCCACCGTGGACTTGGAGGGGGAGAGCAGCGAGCACTCGTCCTGGTCCCACAGACTGCCGGGGCTGGAGTCTCCGTCGGAGCTCAACTCTTCGTCCTCCTCTTCTTCCTCCGAGTCCTCGTCGCAGGACTCCAGGTAGTGCAGGCCCAGGGCGTTGATGCCGGAGTCCTCTGAGCTGGAGGGCGAGGTGCAGTGGTCTATTTTGGGCCCGCTGGCCTTGTCCCCGGGGGCCGCCCGTTTGTACGCGCCGTGAACAGCCCTGGCATTCGGGCCGGGTGGGAGAGGCGGGGCCGAATGCTGCTGCGGCGGCGGGGGGCGGGGCGGGGGTGGCGGTGGCCGCTGGACGTAACACATCTTCCCGTTGATGCGCTTGACGATGTAGTCGTCGATGAAGAGGTCGGAGATGACGCAGTACTTGGGTGACTCGGGGCAGGGCGGCGGCTGGAAGCTGGGGGCGGTCTTGAGGAAGCGCTCCATCAGGGAGATTGACAGGTCGATGGTGTCCGTGTAGTCGGAGGGGGCGGCGGGCACCGGCGTGCTCGGCAGCTGGCAAACGCTGGTCATAGGCTGGTACACGTATTTACCTGCACAGGAAGAGGGACAGAGAGGTTACACACCGGCATGCATGCTACCTGTGTGCTTTGAACTCTGCTAGTGTTTAGCTTTCCGTGCAGAGTTCAACACGTGGTTTATACTATGCCATGCCGTGTAAACACCCCGCAAGAAGAACAGCATGATGGGAGATAGGATGATCTCATAAACTTCTCCCATGAGGCCGTTGTGCTCTTTCCCCTTCAGAGATCACAGACTTGCATAAACAGCTTCTAAAACGTCATTCACTGTTCCAAGTTCCCTCAGAAAAGGAGGCAGTGCAGGAATAACTCTGATGTGTGCTTTACAGCTCAAAGTCCCCTTAGGGAGAAACGCTGTACTCTGCATTCTGACAAGCCTGTTCTACATTTCTACTGACTCTTAACCTTCCTCTCACATCTTACAGTTAAACACACACACACACAGACACACACCCTCTGAAGTGTGCTACACCAACAGGAATAGAAACATTTACATTAACAGAATGGGGAAAAAAAAATAGTGAAGTAGTGATATTGGAATTTCCCCACTGTCTTCACCAGACGGAAAACCTTAGTTGTTTAAAAAGAATTTATCTTCAGTAAACTGAAGGTGGTTTCCTTTAAACCTTCCTCAGACTGAAGTGACAGTACTCACTTCACTCCGCCAGAGGAACGGATATAAATACACACTCCTCAGACACTGCTCTGGGTGTGTGTGCGCACATCTGTCATATTAAAAACTTTAAAAAGTCAAATTAGCGACAGTCCAAAGACAGGCCCGGCACTATAGAGGTGCACTGCACCCCCAGACGGACCCCAGTGCACCCCAGTTGTCTCCTTATATCTGGATGTCTATATGGTATTCACAACTTTTTGTGCCCCCCCCCCCACATGGATTGCAATTGCATCCCTTTATTTTCTCCTGGTGCCAAGCCTGCCCGCGGACACAGGGCACTGTCCTGAGAAGTGATGTGTAGGAGTAGGGAAACATTATTAAGATGTGAAAGCGGAGAGAAGAGGGGGCTGAGAGAGGGACGGACGAGAACACTACACCGCTACGCGAACACGCCAGGCTCGATAAAAGCCTGGACCCACACAGAGAGCCAGCCGCAGGCGTGCGGAACACCGTGGGGTAATTGCGGCTGAGTGTCTGTCATTACCGGTGAAATGTAAATACGCGCAACTTCTACAGCCGTGTGGAAGAAACAAGGGTCTTTTCGAAAAGCCCTTTTTTCCCCCATGTAGATTTTACAGGGAAAAAAAAAAGTAAAAAAAAAAAAAGTGGATCATTTCAAACTGAACTGAAGTGTATTCCATTTGCCTTGGTAATGGCTCTCTGGATGTTGCCAATTTCACACATCACACGTGTACTTCTCGCAGACTAGTCCTGTGATTTTTTTACTCACGGTACAGCCAATTTAACAATATCCTGTTGGGGTTTTCCTGGACAATTCAGTGGAGGTATATCGCTAATGAAAACAGCAGCAGTGGACCGAGGGTGAGGGGCGTAATCCATTGTGAGGCTTAATGTGTCAGCAGTGTATGGTTGTGTCACTCACTAAGTTGTCCAATCGGCAGAGCTGAGTAAATTATAGACTGTATGCTCTATGTGCAAGACTGCAACATGCTTTCCAAAGTATGCACTAGATCATGAAAAAGGATGGTACAGGGACTGTAGAGTTCTGTCTATGCAATGCTACACATATGATTTAGCTGTGAAAATCAGTTCACATACATCATTGTCCACCTCTAATATCTGCTGACAGCAAAAGATAGTGATACAATATCTAAAATATTTAGCTGATGCGTTAAAGCCAGCTTATAGAAAACACAAAGTGTCAATGAACAGCTGCAGTTTGCTTGACATTTGTTCAATACAAACATCTCTCTCTCTCTGTCTCAGTGGCAGAGGTAGTCAAGACGTTGATTCTAACTGACATCAATATCTAAGAATAGTGGATGTGCACAAAAAAGATCAGACACAGTAGAAATGGAAGTCTGTTGAGATCTCTGGTGGATGAGTAGGATCCATTTGTTTATGTCCAGTTCACTAGTCCACTAACGTCCAGTTGTAATATTATTAATGCACGCTACATTCAGTTCTAATGTTGCTAATACCAGTCTGCTAATGCTGCTAATGTGCTAGTCTGATTAATACGATCTCGTCCGTAGTCACGGGAGAGACACTGTGGGCTCCTGCTGGGCTCAACTCATTTGTGGGGAAAAAGATTTTTAATTTTTCAGATTCAGGGGTTTCAATCCAGGGGATTCAATCCACATGCCACTATGAGTGAACTGACTGCTTTTTACAGAATAATGTGAAGATGTATGGAATGAGACAGCACTATCTAGACAAGTGGAGACCATTTAAATAGACAATGACAGTAATGGGGAGTCTCCTGCTGTTGTCTCTTCCAGACTCTAAAATCTGTTGCCATATCCACGCAATGTCAAGAGCTAAGATGAAGAAATTCAAAGAGGGTTCCAGGGACCGTCACACAATTGTTTGTCAACCTTATAAAACACAGAATTCTGCAGTTGGGCTGACGTACTCATGTGTGATCAGGACAGAATCAGGCCCCTGGTTTTATTATAACTTCTGACAAATAAAAGTATCATGTCAGAGATATGGTTTGTCTGACTTGACTTATGCTGGCAGGCCATTCTGCTGAAGGCAGAAGATAGAGAGTTACAGAAACTACATTATGAGACAGAAGAGAGTAAGCACTGTACTGATATGTGCAGTTACCTCTTTAGAGGCCAACACATTTTTTTCCCCCCACAAGTTTGTATCATCTTGGTCTCCCTGGAAGCCTGCACGGCAGCATGTCAAGCTGTTAATTGGAGTGGTATTTGTGCTGGGATCCCCACAGCAATCTCAGAGGGACTGTGCTGAATGTCATTGTGTGTGCCAGGACCAACCTCTTACACAGAGCCCTGCCGCAGCCTCAACAGCGGCATGATTAATGTCTGCTCTTTCAACAGCGGCATACGACCATTCTGAGACGGGGTATACCATCAAGGGCCAACATTACCCAGTGGAACCAAAAAAAAAAAAAAAAACACAAACACACACACACACACACACACACACACACACACACACACACCATTGATGTGCTCAGCCAAGTGCATTCTGTTTGTATAAAATTACATTTGCACTTAGCAGACGCTGTTATCCAGAGCAACTTATACAGGTTACAGTTTTTACATGTTTTCCATTTATACGTATATTGATGTATTTACTGAGGCAATTCTGGCTTAAGTACCTTGCCAAAGGGTACAACAGCAGTGCCCCAGCAGGGAGTTTGAATGGGCAACCTTTTGGTTACGAGTCCTGTTCCTTACCACTATGCTACACTGCTGCAGTTAAAATCATACATACATACATACATACATACATAGCAAAACTGGCCCACAAGCATTCAAACGAGACATATTAAATTAAGAATTAAAAATGATTAATTATTAAAAGAAATACTGAATTCCTTCGCAACACTCAAGTAATGTAACCTCCAACTTGGCTAGCAGTGGCTTTCAGCCTTTAATTTACATCATTCTCTCTTTGTGAAACTCTGGCCTGGCCCTGCAGCTGGCAGGCTCCACAGAGGGACTTCCTGTTTCCTGCATCCTGCTTCCTGTTTCACACACTGATGCATGCTTGTTTTTCCGCTGCTGTGCACGTCCCAGATTCAGGGCTGTAGCTAGAGGAGTAACAATATGGCAGAAAGAGCGGCTGCATCTTAATGGTGAATATCAGGATAAGGCACATATGTGGGTTGACAGCTACCATGACACCCTTCTCACATGGAAATACCGGCCAGTGCCAGGTAGCCAACCATCTTGCCCCCTTCAGGCACTCAGACTCAGCGTAAACCATGTACACACACTCAAGATGGGCAGATCATGCCTGTATGGAATAAAAGAGAAAAAAAGCATTGAAGAGTGAGTATTTTGGCAATGGTTTATTACATTATAACAGAAATGCTGACACAGTATGAACGTTGAATGATGAACAGGAAATCATTGGCCTTGTTCTAAATACTGGCAGACTGTCAAATTCCATTACACCATCCAGGCTGTTAAAACTCACTGAGTGGCAACCCTGACTAAGACTGGTAATTCATCTCTTAAGTTCATATTAAATCTTTATTAATTTTTAATAATTAATTTTGTCTCTGTGCAGTCATTTGCAAATACAAGTGTGCGTTTGACCTTAAAATGCACCACTTCTAGCTTGAAAATGGTTATATTATAAAAATAAATCTCATGTCAAATTCATTGCGTGATGTCTATTTTTGCTTATTCGATTTTTTTTTTTTGAACGAGAATTTAGCCTCAGACTGTCCCTAAAGCCTAAATCTTGGCTCACAGAATGCTGTCACAGAATACTGTGTGACATATTTGATGGACTGATGGATTTCTTTTCCTTTTCGCCATCTGAAATGAGAGCTGTCAGTCAGCCATCTTTGGGTATTGTGCTGGCTTGGCTCTCTCTTTACAGTGGAAAAGGGATGCTGGCCTCTCGTTAAGTGGCAATTGTGTTCACATCACATACCAGCTGCTGCACATTTCACACACTGGTCAATTACCCAACGATTGTTAGGCTGTGGTCTTAGCCACCAATTCTGGAGTGTCAATGTCCTTTCACTTAATCTACACCCTGTCACCAAACAGATTTATTAAGACTAAAATACCGCACCGTTCGCTCCCGATTTACAGTGATCAATCAATCATTTACAGAGATTTACGAAGGAAGCAGAATTGCCCTCCTGTGCCCTAATCAAGCCAGCCCAATCTGAGCTGCACAGCAAATGATGTGAACCTCAGACTGAACAGTGACACCAGGAAAGAGGAGAGGCCAGTCCATAATTACATGCCTTGTTGGCTCCTTTCAGGCATCTCGGATGCCATCGATGTAGACAAACGTGACCTCCAGAGGAAACACGTAGCCACAGTCATTTATCAAGATTAGACAAGTGCATTCCAGGGCCCTACACACCTGATTTCTAAGGCAGCTGAGGTCGTCTTCTCCATAACAGCGAGGTTATGGCTCCCTGAAGTAACAGCAGACTGACAGCTCCATTCATCAATATTATCTCTGATACTTTAGTCAACATCCACCCCCCTCCTCATAACGGAGGGGGAAGCCCCATAGTACCCTCCTGTAAATTACAACAGGAAGTAGTGCACTTCTTCACGATACCAGAACGTTCCACTTTCATTAACTTACTGAGCCTTATTTAGTTGGGGAAAAAAAAACCCTCTTCCAACCAGGTGGCCCTCTCCACTAATGGTGTACAACAATTCTCTCATCAAGCATGGCATATTAACGATGACACTAAAGCTCCACTAATTAGCTGTAATGAGCAGCGCTCTCTGCTTCTCGCCAGCTGCACGCAAGGACATTACATAAATTCTCTTTCTGTTCCAGATTTCATTTCATTTTTAATCACGCCGCAAAATGAAAAAAATAAAAAATCCCTCAGAGTTTCCAAGCCATCCCACCACTGGAGGGCAGACAGAGAGCTGGGCTGTCACATCATGTTGGACAGAGTTTCACGTTCCCCAGCTTCGACTGATGAAAGACTTCTTTGCAGGGTTTGTGTTGCCATTTCCCCCCTGGCAGCTTGAGTCCAACCTGCCCTTCTCAGTCTCGCATTCCTTCCACACCAGTATAACAAATTCTGTCACTGTCTTCCATTAAACAGTGAGAGACTGCCGTTTTCCAACATACTCACAGAGGGGGGGGGGGGGGGGCAATATACACGATCAGCCTCAAGACCATGGGATGCTGAGGCAAATGCTTTTTGCCTGTCAGTGGCAAAAATGAGACTGCGGGCCAAAGTTTGAGCAAAACGTATCTGAGCACATACTCTAATGAGCTTCGGTAGAATCACAAGATCTGAAAAAATTACCGGAATCTCTCCTCCGGGCATTCACAATTATTGTCAACAATGCTAGCATCAACAAACAATATTTTCTGAAATAGGATGAATGGCGGCATAATGACGCTGGAACCCCCGTTCCGCATATGTCAGTCAGTCAGTGTATTAATTATCTTACACAGGCGAACGTCTCAACAGGGGGAACACGAGATGCTGTCATTAGCTGCCCTCCTACATCACAAGATGCCGGGGGGGGGAGCCATAATGGGGGCACCCTGCAGCTCACTCACGCAGCAGCCTTAATGCGGCAGTCTCCGAGCTCCACTCTCACTCTCGGCAGACCCACTGTCCGCTTGCTCCGGGTCAGGAACATGGCCCCGGGCCGGAACGCGAGCAAAGTTGAATGGACGCAGCTAGGAGCCATTTTTTTGAGAAATGTTCCCTTTCCGTGACAGACCTAATCAGACCTCTGACCCGCGCCTTCTGCCAATTCGGCAGAGCAAACGGCATCCCCGAAATGCAAAGCAGCGCCAGGACCGCGTGCAGAGACGCTGGAAGGTTAGGGTGCCGTGTTGTGTGCTTTTGCTCTTAGGAGTTTTCTCCCATGTCCATTAATTAAATGGCACCAATTTCAAGAGGCTTAAAATGATAAAAAGACACCATTAAAATGACTATTTTATTTCTTGAAACAGAGATTAACTGGTACACAAGGCGCCCACATTTCCCCATTCCGATCAAGGCCCAATGAAAATTCGACATTTTCACTAATCACCACAGCACCAGCTTCAGCTTCTACAATGTATCGAGTCACTCAGATCCAAAAAGATCATACATCCAGAATTACTGCACCCTTCAGCTGCTGCAGCCTGACCTTTTAAGCCGTTATTACTGGTAAAATGCCGGGAACAAACTGCTATCAGCAGCAGCCCATTACTGAACACGAGGCCTCCAAACTGACAGTGGGGGGGAATGAATGCGCGACCGTGAGGCCTGAACTCGCCCTGCCCGCGATCGGTCTCCGCGCTCCTCACATCCCCCCCTGTGCTGAATTGAAACATTTTGGCTGTGGCGGAGCGAAATGAAATCTGCGTTTGAGGGCAGTGTCCTGGAATTGACTCGTAATGAGGCCAAGTGTGACGTGACCCCGTTTTTCGCGGGGTGAAAAAGCGAAGATTAAGCGTGTCTCCGCGTGCTCTCGCGGCTCGATCCGAAAAAGTGGGCCCGCTCCGGGGAGGAGAGGAGAGAACTTCATGTTAAGGAGTCTTCTCCTTACCCAGAGAAACAGGAAGAAAAACCTACTGCCTATTTTCCCCCCTCAGGTATTCGCCTCTGAAAAAAGGCGACACTGCAACTAACTGAGCTTGAGTCAGTCGACAGACCCATTTAAGTGAACTGAAGAGTTCCCAGCAGCACTTCCCATAACAGATGGGATAACGGACTCAGAGGGGAATCAAACCCCCTCATTCAGGGCAGCATTCTCTCCCTGATGTAACCCACAGTGTTCCTCTGAAACCATTTCTCATTACCGCCAAAGAAATAGAGACATAAGACAGCTCATACACGTCCCTTATATCATATGGATCAACATATCACATCATATTGGACTGTTTGCTCATCAGCGGCCCTTGGTCAGAGATATTCACATCTTATCAGGATAGCTTGGGGGTCTCTAGCCCATTAGCTGAGCATCTGTCAAATTATATTAATATGACCTTGGAGAGGAATCATTACGCTCCATTCCTTAAGGAAGGAAAAAAAATATGCCCCACTCGCTTGTGATCATGTGACCACAGTAAACTCAGACTATGAAGGCTCTCGGTGTTGGCAGAGCTGATCTATGGCCTGTGAAAAGGAAGGCAGACCCAGGAGAAGACCCTATACTGCAACACCTACAAGCTTGTAGTCACAAACTCACATCTCTGCACCTTTTATGCTCACTGTGTCGTCAGCTAACTGCCCTGGTCGAGGCACTAGAGGGTGGTATGGTTCCCAGTGGCACAGGAGCCAGTGGTCATGTCAACATTGCTAGAAAAGTGCGTTTTCAAATCTACGCGATGCCACCAGACTCCTCCCGATAGTTTTATTTGGCTTCTGCGGGGTCTCCTCTGTCAGGGAGAAGACTGAAGGGCACATGGAGGAGAAGCGTCCTTTAATGTGGAGGCTGGTGTTTGACTCACCACAGGGGAGTCGGTGGCTGGCAGCACAGCCAAAACATATCCCTACAAAGTGGCACTGAGACTTTAAAAGGGGACTTGATGGCAGGGGGTGAGAATGGGGGGTGGGGGTGGGGGGGGTTAAGGATTGAGATATTGATCCCAAAAATCTCAGGCACATGTCAAAGAGCTCTTCTGCTGCTATGGACCAAGACTGGCTGTTCTGTTGTGTTTTAACTGGTCTGCAGTGATGTCCAAGTTAGCCATGTTGTGAATGTCAAATGTACACCGAGTGATTAATGTAGGAAAATGACTGAATGTGTTCCTGCTGTTTGTGAAGAGAATGCTGTGTATACTGGACTCCACCTCGCCTATGGTCAATAAATTAATAGAAGTGTTGGGAATCATTCATAAACGAGCACCATAACACTCCTACTTTGCAAAGCAGTGAGGAATTGCCCGTTTCATTTACCCAAACCAGTTGTCATTGTAGGACTACTATTACAAAGAACAAAAGAATAATATAGGCCCGCGCGTCCGCCACACAGCACGATGAAAATATCGCCTGAGACTTTACTGACACTTCAGATTGAAAGAAATTATTCTTAGTAATCTCAAAATGTATTTTAGAGTTGTAATGTTCATGGTTGACACCGTAAACTTTGAATACGTCGCCTTCGCTGTATTTCTTATTATGAGTCGATAACTTCCATAAAGAGACAAATTCTAAATGACTTCTTATATTCATATATAAATTGGGTCAAAGCAGGTGTTTTCTTCATGGGACAAACACCAGAGTGCAAAAAGGTTTACCCACAAATCATTTTCATCCATATGAACGGAAACGTAACGTTCAGCAATACTACACTCCGCAACATCCAACTAGCTAAAATGCTTGAACATATATTTCAGATGAGTTAACCTTTCCTACAATGACTCGTATTATCAAGTAAATAAGCTACCTGGTACATGCTAAACCAATTTCGTTTAGTTGCACTGTTCGCTAAACGAAGATAAGCCAACAAACAAATGCGTAAATAGTACACTGTAGGTTTTTTTTGATGTTTTTAATGTTAACGTTCACCGGCATTAGCTGCGGTCGTACAGCAAGAAGAACCAGAAGTCATACTCACAGTGACACCAGCCCAAGTGGCAGCACCAGTGAAGCTTGAAGCACTTTCCGTGGCTGTGCGTGGCGCAGATAGACAGTCCGTCGCACGGCAGAAAGTCGGGTCTCCCGGCACAGCTCTTCGCCAGCGCTTGCGCCTCATCCAACTTCTCGCTCTTCGGAACCTTCTGTCCCCCAGAAGCGGCCATCGTGCGAGCGCAGTAGTCAAGCCCCAACAAAAGAACGCATCCGCGACTCGACGCCTATCAGATATATGACGGACGGGAAGAGGAGTACCGTCGTTGGCTGGAGTTTAGATCTCCGATCCAGTAACATGCGCGCTCGGTGCAACGAAAAAAATGCTGCAGAGTCAATAACGTTGTGCCAAAGACTCCGGCTGTCACACAAATGGAGGAAAAAATAAACCGAAGGGCGGGCTTTCAGCGAAGCAAAAGTTCACGCGATGACCAATACTAGAACTTAGAGATCACACCCTGTTGGCGTAAGATTTTTCTCCAAACCAAAAAAATCCTAACCGTGAACGGAAGTATTTCATTAAATCCCCGGGTATAGTAGTGGGTATTCGACTGGATGCTGCCGACGTCCCGCTCCCTTTGCCGACCCCCTTATTAAACTTTATTCCGACTCGGAGGAAAGTCTCCGGTTACTGTCGACATGGAGCAGCATCACTGTGCTTAGCCCGTTTCCGTGACGCTGGCCATAGAGGAATGTGTTATAATTTGTATGCACATTTGTCTCCATCTAATGATACAAGGAGATTTCCCCTCTCTAAGAAACGGAACTGGAAAATACCAGGCGCGTTCTTGATACTGTAGAAGTCAACACGGGAAATATTCCACTCATTCCGACAATGCAGGAGACGCGCTTCTGTTTTCTCACTACGTTCAACTAAATATATATATAGATATCATCTTTTGAAATTCCAAGTGTCCAAATGGCTGCCGTTAAATATTTAGTAGAAGACTGTAACCAATTAAACCTTTAAAATCAAAAGCGTCAATCCTCTTTCATTGAAATGTTCGTTTAAAAATTAAAACCCCTGTGACGTGGCTGCAGAATTGTGCCACCACCGCTACATCATCTCCTACACTCTCAGCGTGTGTCTGGGCTGAGGACAGATACGCAGGGAGTGGAGAACGAGGGACGGTGACGTTTGAAGTGGCTGCAAATTCAAATCCCTCCCTTGCGCCCTCTTGGACAAACAGTTCTTACAGTAGCTCGCCGAGGGGCGGCGCTGTTACCACAAAAATCTTTTGCGAATTGTTAAATAATCGTTAAATTGAGTATTTTATACGATCCATATGGTGGATTATGGTCGTATTCGAGTCAGTAAACATAGTATTAACTTTCGGTAGTATATTAATCCAGTACGTCTCAAATGAAAATAACGACTGTTAAATATGCTGAAGGAGTATAGTCATACATTTCCCCTCCCCAAACAAATATCCAGCATTTTGTATAATCTGATTTAGTGTCATAAATGTGGATTCTGGTGTGATGTGTCTCTGGGTTAAGTAATGCAGAGCCCGACAGTGGGTTTGGAGAGATGGCTGCACAGTGAGGTAGCAGCTGAAAAGAAGAAAAAAAAAAAACCTTAAACTGAGGATGTAGCTGAGGGGCTCCGGGCCTGTCCAGAACACACAAGACTACTTTGAAAACTCAAGACTTGCCTCTCTCTCTCTGAAGTTTACACTTTCTTGAAATGAATGCATTACATGGCAGTCACCCTCAAAAGACAAGTAAATTAATCTCTGCATTCTAGACCTCTCAAGAGTCATATCCTCCTAAATAATGCTGATATAATCTGTTAAGCAACAGCAGCTTTCCCCAACCCACCTGAATATTACCATATTGTGTGTGCTGTCCTACTTTCACGGCTGGGTCAGCTCTTGCCAGATTTGGCAAACCCTTTATACGGATAATCTGTTTGTACAAGCTCATAAAATAATGTGTTTTCCAGCTGCATCTGAATTACAAGTTTGGAGTTCTGGAAACAAAAATAAAAAAAAAAAAAACAGGTAATCCGAAATGATCAATGATTAGAGCGAAACCGGACACATCATAAATTCACTTCCTGTCTGACTGATGGACACATACCCCAGGGTCACATGACTTGCCCCGGGAGGAAGTGTGCCCTGTGTGTCCTTTTCAGCCGGTTCACTGCCCTCTCCCTGAGGTAGGGCAGGAGACAGCTGCAGCTGCTCTCACAGCCCTGGGGCAGTAGACCCTCCCTTCAGTTAACATAGTCTTCTTCCTCAATGCAGAGCCGTCTGTTACATCAGCCTGACAGACTTCAGTCTTTCAGAGCCTGCTGCTGTCGCCCTCCAAGGTCAAAGTCAAGGCCAAGGTCAACATGTGTCCAGACACTTATATAAAGGCTGAGATTCTTGATTCCAGCTGAATACATATCATTTTCAGGGGGTAGTATTCATTTAACTTCCAGTATACAGAAGAGCAACAAAGTAAAATAGAAATGAAAGTGTAGAGTAAAAAAGGTAATTATGCCCACAAACTGAAGGAGGCGCATCAGCGAACAGCGCAATTGGTTCATTCATTCATATGCAGTTGTGCGTTTAAATATGAAAAAACAATTGTGCTGACTGCCGACATTCCGTCCGAGTTTGCCACAGATTGCGCACATCCAAGTTTTTTTTACAGTAATTGTTTGAGATTGCCACACCTTCATACACAAAATTTGTACTGATCTTATGAGGCTTTCTAAGAGCATTACAAAATGCAGTGCAGCAAAGTGCAGCAAAAAGTATTGTCACTCCCTCCCCCTGAAAAAAAAGATGGAAAAACATGGAAAAACTGAAGTTGTACATTTCAAACTAATCCCTTGTTTTGATTCAAAACAATAGTCATCCAAGCATACGGGATGAGGACAAATCCAGTTTAGGGAAACCAAGGTATGCGTAACTAAAAGTTTAGCTGCTCTGAAAGTAGTTGGTACAGCCATCAAGGTGTTATTAGTTTGGAGAGACCTGGATTTGCATGCATGAAGGGGTTGTGCCAGTACTCCAGCCTGAGATGTCTTGCTTGTGTTGAGTTTCTGTCTTCCTGTCTGTCAGTGTGGGTGTGTTTGTGCTTTTGTTCCTCGTGTGCTCCGTCGTCCCACCTCCTGTCCAGCCTATCTGCCCCTCCTCTGCCACACCCACCACCTGAAGCCTGTCCTGCTCACCTGCTCAAGTTTAGTCGTTATTAGTCTGTGTATAAACACCCCTCTGTTTTCTTTGTTCTCTGCCAGTTTGTCTCAGTGTGTTAGCCTGTTTTGGGCCTGCCTGTTTATATCTGCATGCTCCGGTGTTTGACTTCTGCTTTGCCTCTTGGATTACTCTTGCCTGCCATTTTGGAATACTTCTCTGCCTGCATTTTTGGATTCATCCTTGCCTTGGGATTTCAGATATTCTGCCTGTTTTTGTGGATCTTCTGGTGTTGACTCAGTTGCGAGACAACACAATATGGGTTGCAGTATAGCATAGTGGTTAAGGAGCAGGACCTGAAACCAAAAGGTTGCCGGTTAAATTCCCCGCTGGGACACTGCTGCCCTACCCTTGGATGAGGTACTTATCCCACAACTGCCTCAGTAAATATCCCGCTGTATAAATGGGTAACATTGTTAAAAAAAAAAAAAAAACTAACCGATGTGAGCGTCTGCTAAATGCCAATGTAATGTAATGAGACGAGGGGTCCCATTCTCACACACTATTCCAGGTGGTAAAGTAAGAGAAAACATTTAGGTCCAGCACATGTGACATGCAGAGGCAGGGCCTGAGAGAGTGGGTGGTCATCTGAGAGTAGATCAGTCAACACTGATATCAAGAGAGACCTGTGCTATCTGCATGACAGTGGCATGAAAGACCTTGACAAATTACAGGGAACCTTCATGGATTAGGTCTGTCCAAGCAAAGAACAAAAAAATAAACTTAGCAGAGTAAAGGAAAGAGCACAAAGCTCCGAGAAACTTGGACACAGTTGAGAGTGAGTATGGAGGTGGAGCAAGTGAAGAAGCCACTGGACAGCGCTTTGTCCATAGCTGTTAGTGGTCTGGGAGATTAACAGCATCCCTCTGGACATGTTATAAACACTGCAGCAAGACTGGGGGGGGGGGGGGGGGGGTTTATGTACTGAATTCATTGCTTCTCCCTGTAAACTTAAGGGAAGCAGGGAGGAAGTGTGTTTTATTTACGGTCCTGTTCACCCCTTCCCGATTAGTCCTCATTCAATTTCGCCCTCACCAGATGACATCCTGCTTGATCTCCGGGATGATGGAGCTGTGATTTATCATAACATATTTATTCATTAAATTTCTCAATTTTTATTATTGGGTCAAGTCGTCAATCAGGTTAATAAGTGAGGGGGGTAGCTGTGATGGGGGGGGTGATCGATGTACAGGCCTCCTTTGGCCTTTATCACATCCACTGATCCCGTTTACTGGCCCCCTCTAGATACATTTCCAGAGAGAGGAAAACACAGGTTTAATGTCATTTCATTAAATTGCCAACATCCATAACCGTGTCTCATGCTGTAATGCAAGACGGCGGTCTGTTGCAGGGGCACACAAATTGCCCGTCATAAAAAGGCATGCATCAGCCACTGAAACCAAAAACATTTATTCCGGTACATGTGTCAGACGCATAATCCAGTCAATAAAACGAAGGCTTGAATTGATCACGCTGCAATATTGCGACCCTCGCTGTCATTCAGACCTATCGGATGAAAATAGGTAATCTCTGTGATCTAAACGCATTACAAAATGGTGACATTTTCAGAGAGGGTGCTACCTCTGCCAGAGCCACTCTTTCGCAAGATCATCCATTTCATGTATACCAAGTCACAGCTTCCTCAGAGGGTTGAAATCGCCTGACATTTGATTTCCTTAAGGCCCTTCGCACTTGATTAATACTGCCCCACACCCAAAGGATTATGGGAATTGCTTCAAACAAAAACTCCCTATGCATGATTGGCCATCTTGTTTCTGTACCCCGCACCTAAAAATAATAATGGTAAACCCTAACTGGTTGAGATGATTAGGGGTAAAAGATTTGTAGGCCAAACTGTTTTCAATCTAGTAGGATACTGTTGACAGGCTTGAAGCAAGTTGGTGAATCTCAGTCAGAATGCGCAACACCTTTGCCACCCAGTAACAATTCTGGTTATCACTGGCCTGCCTCAGTATATATGCTGTTTTAATACAACCGTGTGCGCGTGTGTGTGCACATAGAGTGTGATTGCTTGCCGGATTTGGGATTGCTCATCAAGGTGATGAGAAATCCTGATGCCTGTACTTCAGGACAGACCACACCGAAAAGCTCACGAACAGTGGTGCACAGCCTAGGATGTAAATGCTTACTTCTACAGTGGACTTCATGATATAACAAGACTGTGCTACATTGCTAGGTGTTAGCACTGTTTGAGTCAAGCACATGCAGTTTTTTTCTGGTGTAAAATGCCACAGCCAAAACACTTAAATGATGACATAGCTTACTCACTCAGGCTCTAGGTAGACCTTCCATCATATTACAGGTTTCTCAACCTACTGCTGGACCAGGTCAGTTTGCTGTGGAAAACCCCTTTTGCTGTGGGTGTAAATGACCTACTGCCAAGTGAGCTAGGACAGACAGGATCAGTGGAAATGCATTTTGGGAGGAATTAGGTCAATTTACCTTTAAGACTGAAACCATAGCTCACAATAAGGGTCAACTGTATTGCTTACCAATGCAGCGAGAACCTGCATGAATGTGTTTCACTTGCTTTGGTATTTAATAGCATTTCGTAGTGTACTGCTTGCAAATATAAGCCAGGAATACCTGGATTTCAGCTCGAGAACACTGACTGGTCATATTTCCCATTACGATATTATGTTCTTATCAAACCAGCTCTTAGAGAGAACTGCCATGTCAGAAATCCTCACTGTTTACAATGTAGGCAGCAGATTTCAAATGTGTCTTGTAATCCTCAGGTCATGACTTAGCCCTGTCATTTGAATATTCTGGGTACTGCGATGGAGGAAGATAATTGATCCCATGCAGTCATAAAGTCAAAATGGCACTCGCTGTATTGATCTTAACATCAGCGATAGAAGGATACAGAGAAAAGATGCACCCATTTAAATAATCCTTAAAAGCCAATAAAAAAAATATTTCATCACATTCCTTCACAGGAGCATCCCTCGGAGGTGGATTGTGCATTAAACATTAAAGAGAAACTTTATCAGCTGGCTTTGTAGACCGGTATTAAAAGGGCACCCGGGTTACCCTCGGCTATCTCTGTAACGAGGCAGGATGCCCGCTTCCTGTCCAATTTCTTGGTGTATTGCCGCCAACTCAGGCACAGCCACAGGCAAGGTTCAAAGATTTTGTGCGCGCTTCCAAATATCTCTGCCGGTGGAGAAGAGATCTCGCTAATCTCCTTTGACAGCCAGCAGAATTAAATGTCATTGGAGCATGTGACCAACAGCTTCCCTTCCACCCTGTGTGGTGTGAATGTGAGTTTGCCGCTGCAAGCACAGCAGTGCATCAGGAAGAGTCGGGCAGTGTGTGGTGCTGCCATCTTGCAGCTTGAAGGTCCGGCCTTCGAAAATGACTTTCGTTGTGGCTTTTCTGGGTCCACCGATTTCGTCTCAATTCACAAAAATCGGCGGTCCCGCTTAATTGGGGTCTCCAAATTGACTCTTGTACACTGACTACTATGCTGTTCAGGCTGTGGTGCCCCCTTGTGCTGGCTGGGTTCAGGTGCAGTTACTGGAAGTGGGTGGCCGAATATTTAATTTCATCAGATATTAGACCAAGGTAAGGCTCTCAGACACAGTGACGTAGTGTTTGTGTGTGTCTGCATGACGAGTGAGATTCAGCATTATTCATTTTGGCTTCACTGACAGACAGTTTGAGAAAGGTACATTACCTGGATGGTTCCTGCACAGGTACAGAAGCAGTCTCACATGTTGGGTTTGAACACAAAAATCCTCTGAAGTGTCCACTGGACAAGCTGAGGCTTATTAAACATGCAGATGTGACAATGCCATTTGCCCATCTCTGAGCCAGCTGCAGTGTTGGGGGGTTACCTGCTTAAGAGCGCTGGGAACTTGAATTATAGGCTGCCTGATTATTTCTGTTTTTTTTCCTCCTCTTCAGGCCAGGAATACAAGGGTGCAGGTGAGTCTGCCTGACTGGACTGCTGTCAGTCACACATGGGCAACTGTTTGGTTAACCAAACAGTCTACTCATGTGACTGTAGCTCTGACTCAGGAACCTGAGTGACTTTTTTTTTTTTTTTTTTAGATGGGGGGAAAAAAAAATCCAAACACCCCTCCACCTCACCAAATGGTGAAATGGTCATTTCATTCGTAAGTGCCATCACGTTTTTCCAAGCGGAACCTTAAACCCAGTGCAAAAATAAATCCTCATTACATATATACTCTTTTAGTGAAGTGTCCTTGATATCAAACTGGCTTGATGTACAGCATAACGAAAGCAGACTGGTACTCTGGATCTCATTGTTAAAAGAATGCAAATACAGATTCAAAGTATAGTACTGATTCAAAACACAACTGAAATATTCCCCCCTCCAGCCTGAGGTCAAGGTGTTCAGCAGTCCAGTAGGGTGTTGATCTCTGGTGACTGTGCGGAGATCAAAAGTGTCCCTACCAGCAAAAGCAGGTCTGCTAAGTCACACCCTGACACTAGCTGTCATGAAACCCGTAACTGAACTGAGGCAGGAAAGCAAACGTACACTGTTTGAGTGTGAAGGCTTGCATATGGTGCTGACAAGTTTAGACTCCTTTTTGAAAACTGGCTTCTCAGCATTCCTGATGACTGTCATAAGCCTTTCTCCTCTCTATGGTGTCTCCCTGACAGTGTGGACCTGCAGTTTATTACTGCAATGGTGCGCACAAATCAGTCTGTATGCAGCCTCTGACACACATACAAGCCTGGACACCTTTATTTTTTAAAAATTAAGCTAATCATAACCATAACTAGACTGGAGGCTATACTGCCACCAGCTCTACATGGCATTTTGGACATTTTTGCCTGCTCGTTTCCAGCAGCCCTCTGGGAATACTAGCAGTATTGAAGGGTATAAGCCTGCCAATCGCCACTCTCTCCAGCCCCATTCCCTGCCATTGGACAAAGAGATTGCTACTTTCAATGCCTGGAAAAACCGACCACCCCCTCCACCCTCCACTCCTCCCCATCACTCAACATCGCCCCCTGCAGGAGGAAACCCTGGTCAAGAAACATACTCAGCCAGCCAAAGTGATGGGGCATTTCCACAAAGTTTTTATACAGCGCTGAAGAGCCATTTTGTACCGTTATGTAAGGGAAACATGAATATGAATAGAGTCACGAAAACTTATTTACATATGAAAATGTCAGTGCCTTCTCATGTGCATTGTCATTAAAAGCAGGTAGAGAATTTTGTAGTATCAGCAGGCGAAGCTTTTAAATCTCTAATATATGGTGTAAGAATTCTGCACAAACAGTCTGTCCATTTTACCTTTGAGAAAGCGGTCTCAAGATGCATTTCACAAAAGTTTCTGCATATTGCAATTTCATATTGTTTCTTTTCAGGGTAAATTTGATTAATTCTTAAAACAGCAGGCTTAAGAATCCATCATGGATCTTAATCCACACATGGCACCCTTATTAAAGAATATTGCCTCACATTAAATTAGTTCTTTGCTCTTTCATTTCTTTTGCAGAATGGTAGGGAGAAATGAGTGGGAGGCAATGGAAAAGAGACACACACAGAAGAATCCACAAAAACATACAAGTTACATAAAAGGATTCAAATCTAGGATGTCAATGTAGAAACTGACACACATGCAAGTAATGAGAGCGGCACGGATGGATGTCTCTAAACCTTGTTAAGTCCCTAATTTGACTCACTGTCCTCCCTGACAAGATTGCGCGGGACGTCGCCGAGATCCACTGCAGCGTTATTGAATTAGATCCCTCACTTGGCCCTGGCGACAGGAAACTGGGTCACAAAGACTAGTCTGCGAGGGCCAGCTCTGGATGGCTCACTCCCTCTTTCCAATTTTTTTTCTCCAAGCCAGTTTACAGACTAAGCACAGTGTCTGTGTGTCTGCGAGTCTGCGTGTGTGTCTGTGCGTGTGTGTGCGCACACACACACACACACACACACACACACACGTTTCCCACTCCCCCATCCATTCTTCTAAATGTACTCACTGTAAACCACACTGAGAAACTACACTTAATAGGTTTAAAATAAAAACCCGTTCTTACACTTGTGCCGCAATGCATCATCATTATGTAGCATTTGGATGTGCGTAAGTGTCAGAACACTCCCATTCAGGCTAGAACTACAACTTTTCCCATTTTCAATAATGGTGCATTTAATGCAATTTCAGGCGTGCAGGCCGGATACGATCTGTAGTAGTACGGCATTGTTCGCGCTGTTAATCTCTAAATGGTGGGAGCCATGATGTTTGATTTGTTTTAAAGGAGAGAAAGGCTGGTGCTGATCCTGACAGATGTGCGTGACAGATGCTACAGCTGTGACTGGGGGAGGAAAGCAAATCTCTCAGACAGCAGGAAACGCGAGCGCAGAGACTCCCGCGTACGCGCCCTCCCTACGCAGACAGGCAGAGGTGCCTGCAGTTGCTCTGATGCTGCAAATCGCAGGTGACCACGGTTCGCTCAACACTTTGTGAGATTTTCTGACAGGAGGCATTTAGTCTCACCGGAGATTCCGGCATCGGATACAACAGTAAAAATATCCTGCAAGATGTTTTTGTTTCTAGTCTCTAGTCCGTTTCTATGGATGGTGGCTCCACCTCCAGGCATACATATTGGCTTGGGGGGGGGGGGGGGGGGTGCCAACCAGCTCCACGTTGATTTTCCACTCTCCGATGGGACCAATTATTTTGCCTCTGAAAGCTAGAAGCCTGTCTTTGCCTAGCATCAGCGCTGTTAGAAATATTTACAGGGACAGTGCTGGCGGGTGGCAGCTGGGTGTTAGCGTAACCCCCCAAAAATATTACAGCTGAACCCCTGGACACAGGGCAGGAGAGGTGAGAATCGCCGCCCATGCCATACTGGCTTAGTGCACAGCTCTCATCTGGCTTTAGTTTGTTTATCTGGTCCAAAATCCCCCCCCCCCCCCCCCCCCCCCACCGCGCTCGTCGCAGCAGCTAATGAGCCCTTATCTCCCCAGTGAAAGCTTTCATCGCCAAAAAACTCCACATTACAGCAGCTTTGCGTTCCGGAGCCTCGTCAAATCCCTCCCGTCTCCGGTCCCGCTGCTAACACTTTTCCTCCTCCCTTTCCACCCTCAGATGGAGCCTCTTCCTTTCCTCCATTTCTCCCTCGCTTTCCTGGCTCAGCTCCCTCTGTGGTCAGTACTGCCATTAGTATTGGCAGGGCTACAAATATAAATGCTGAAGAGATTAGATTTTATCTGAGGCCTGCGTTATTTACCCCCAGGACTCAACACAGAATATGCCTGAAAGTGTAATATAAATACTAACTCCGCATGAATGGCAAAAAAAAAAAAAAAAAAAAAAAAAAAAAAAAAACACAAAAATGAATATAGCCATCAGTCTGCTAATTTTTGATAGTGCCATTTCAACAGTGTAGTTTTAACAGCACACACACACACCACTGCAGCCAGCGTTTAAATGCTATATGATGTGTATGATACAGCTGACAGCTGTTGACAGTAATCTTTCTGGGATGGTTTTAATGGCAAACCTCCTAGGATATTTAAGAAAACCATTCACTTTCTCACGTGTGAATAACTTTCACAGCCTCTTAGAATGACATGCAACATAACTGTTTTTAAAGCCACCGCTCTACTGCAGAGAGAGAGAGAGAGAGAGAGAGAGAGAGAGAGAGAGAGAGAGAGAGAGAGAGAGAGAGAGAGAGAGAGAGAGAGAGAGAGAGAGAGAGAGAGAGAGAGAGACTTAACAGGGAATTGGATTGCTCCACTGAAACACCTGCTAATTGAGCCACCTAGGATGTTAGAGCCGCGGGGGACAGGAAGGGGGGGGGGGGCGGGGGGGTTAGTAACCCCTGCCGCTGGGAGGAGGGAAAGAGTGGACGGTGCAGCTCTCCTCCTGGTGTGCACTTAGCTACGAGCTCCGCGCTCAGCACGAGCGGCGGTTACAGCGATGCTGATGAGCTCTGAAGAGGGACGTGTGCACCGAGCGAGGTCCCTCAGCCCTTCAGCATCTTGCGGCCCCCGCAACACTTACCTGCTACTGAGGGTTCCCACGGAAACCATGACACCAGGAACATCCACCACCAGACTCTTCGCTTTGGAGTGAGGTGAGGGGGGTTGGTGGAATATGCCTTGTGTTACTTCACCTGATGGTGGACTGGAGGAGTATTTTCTCCTACAGCACAACAGGGTGTGTCCTTGTAATGATTATGAAATGGGTTCCCTTACTGGCTTTGCATAAGAAAGAGCATGAGAGGATAATCACTTTAGTGCTTGCATCTGAAGCACAGGGGCAGTGATCATGATCTCATCAGCAGGTCAGAGGAGGATCGCCTTTCCTTTTTTTTTCCCCCTCAATAACCTCATCCAGCATGACTCATCAGCATTGTCTCTGACAGCACAATATTCCTTCAGGCAAGCTTATTGACCAAGATAATACCAATAATACTAGGCTAATACTACTAGTAATAATACAATAAAGGGGGCACTGGTTTGTGATAAGGCCCCCCTCAAAGTTTGAAGTGCAAACAGACTGCACACACCCTCCCCCCACACTGCACGGCCATCAGAAACTATCCTAATAATAACCTTAATAACCACCCCACGTATCCTTAATGATGAGGTACACTCACTCACAGTTCATTAAACATTAAACCTGCTACTTGTGGGGGGTGGCATGCACCATCAAACCTGTCCTTTGGGAAAGAGCCATTAGCTCAGGGGTAGGGGGCCCCTCCTAGTTCAAATACAGGCTGTGGCACCCATGCAGTGCATACAGCGGGGGGGGGGGGGGGGAGAGGATGGTGAGCCGTACTGAGCATGCTCAGCCCAGGCCGGGAATTCCACAGCAAAGCTGATGGTGCTTATCATGCAGACTGAGCTGGCAATCTCTCCCCAGTGAGGCCGAGCCAACACCACCACAAAGATTAATTACACAAACAGACTGTATTAGGGAATTAAATCGCCGGAGAACCGACATCCCGGTGCAAAAGGGTCACGTTCGAACGCGGCTACTGTTCTGCCATTTTCCCCCAGCTCCTCACATGAGGGCACCGCTGGCCTAGTTATCACCCCTTCAGCGAGCAGCTCCTTGGTGAACTGGCGCAGCGGAAAAACCACTCAGGCAGTTATTATAACTTAAAATGTATACGGGGGGGGTTGGTGGAGGTGCAAAATTAATATTCTACCAATGCTCGTCTCCTTTCGCTCTTTGAATAATACATCAAAAGCACCGAGAAACCCTGAACACAACTGACAAGGATATGAAACATTTATTCTTTTCGCCCTGATGGAGGGTTTAGCGGGCACGTGCCACCCCCCCCGTCTCCTGTGCCCTTGCATTTTGCTCCAGTTTCACCTCAATCTGGCGTACCTCGCCTCAGACTTTGAATGCTCCCACTGAACCCCAAATGATGCCCTTCTATCCTCACTTCTCTCCTCTTTCCTCACATTTACTGAATGAGCTTGAACCAGCCCAGATAATGTTGTATAACATGTTAACATTACTAATGCACTGTATAATTACTCATATTTGAAGGCATTCTTCATAGTATTAAAAACAATTCAAGAGGCATGATGGATTCACTCTTTATCCTGGCAGCACATACAAAAAAAACCACACAATCCCATCCAGAAATATGATAAAATGTTACTGAAACATACACGTGACCTTTTCTTACAGCAGCTGTACATTTTCCCTGTTATGCACGTTGTGTCAGCAGGGATCTAATTAGAATTGTTTTCAAGACACGTTAAACACTTGCATGTTCTACTCAGGGGAGTGACAAAATCTCAGCTCTTAGTCCCTGTGGCTGATAACTGGTATCTTACTGCCCTCTGGTGGTAACAGGAACACACATTGGATCAGAATGGCCCATTGGATAACAATCAATTGAAATACATATGCTGATACTCTTTTCAGCCTTTCAAAACAGCAAAAGTTGAAGACTCAATGGTCTGAAGAAACGGCCATGGAACAGCTGAATTCCTAAAAAAAAAAAGGCACAAGAAAGCTGTGGAAACTCGTAAGACTCTCGGGCTGCACAGCAAATTTTGTTGTACAAAAATGTGCAATGACAATAAAGGCATTCTAATTCTAAACCTACGTGGATTGGCTTAACATAAAAAAGCAGTTGTCAGGGATAGACATAACACCTTGCACGTGGACACATTTACTCTATAGCATTGCCCAACTCTGCCCTCCAAGAGGCTGCACATCTTAAAATGGTCATCTTAGATATTGAATGCATATTGTTCTCTGAATCCAGCATTGTGAGAATTTAAACAAAAAAAATGCTCTGGCAAAAATGTTTTGTGAATAATTGACTGGATGGATACTGACCGAGGCAAAATGCAAACAAAAATGCAAACCCTCATACAAAGATCATTTCCCATCAGTCCTTTTCACCAGAGGTAGTACATGATCACAGATCCATCCTCCAAGTCGTTGCTCTTATTCTCCAAGAAACATGGCTCCCATATCTACCCTTTTTCCACCAACAGGAATTTGCCAGTCAACCAAATCAAAATTTAGATATACTGTACTTCCCCTTTCAAAGGGAGCCCTCTTCTGCCACTTTCATATTTCTGTTTCATAATTCACCATATCATTGAAAAACTACATCCTCACAATATCCCACAGGGTTACACTGGACACCTTGGATGACATCAGAATTCAAGTACGTGTGAGGCACTGTAGCCAAAATTTTCTACTTGTTATATCAATGCTTTGAGTGCCAAAGCTATTTTCACAAGTGTGAAATGTACAGTACGTGTGAGTGACTTGGATTTTTTTTAACACTGAAAGTGTTAGTTAAGACTTGTGTACGCTTTAAAAAAAAAAAAAAGTACAAATGAACTCATAATACACACACCAAGCAGATGCACAGTGTGAGTGAGAGGAATGAGAGTTGTTCAGAACGACAATGATGTGACTGCTGCCAACTGAAGAGAATGTGCGGAGCAAACTGCAGCACCTACAGCAGTGTTTGCAAGACAAAGCACTGCGTTTTTACATGTTAGTTTAAAGAAGCCTTTAACCCAGCAGACATTTTCAAGCCTTATTAAGCAGCATAGTTGAGGCATTATTAGTCTTTTGTTCCAAGTGTTCATACAAAGCCAATTTTCACTGGCCTGATTGGAGGCAAAAACACTGATAGGATATTGTACCCTCACATACATGGTGGCTGCATGTTAATACATTACCCATAATGCTTTAGCTACAAGGTGAAGGGGGGGGGCGGCAAAAATTGCATTTGCACAATGAACAGAAGCGGTAGCTGTAGGCAGAACATGATTAAATGCAAGATATCAAAACAGGACAGACCAGTGGTGGGAAGTACTATATGCACTGATATTTTAGGTTTTACTTATGTTTATGATCATAAACGAAACAAATCCAGCAGACCATTTATCAAATAGTTTAAATGGACAAATTTCTTATGGGCTTGGTTTGAGGCCAAACTCTTTTGGGATATTGTGGACTTAGTATCTCACCCTGAGCAGCAATGCTTCTAAGTGGCATTACCCACAATGCTTCACAATAGGCTGCAACATACAAATTTAGTAAAAGGTTGTATGTGTTACCCAGACAGGACAGACTAATGGCGTATTAGGGTTTGTGACAATGTAGCACAAAATGAGATGAAGCAGAAGCCGGAGGAAGAAAGTGAAACAAGGTCCAAGTTTGGCTTCATCCCAGCACGTTTCCATATTCCACAAATGGCCAATCTTGTGTCATTGTGGTCACTTCTGCAACTGTCAACAGGGTGGCTGGCATGCCTGCTGTACCAGTATGGCGTATTTTTGTTTTCAGTTTGTGTGTGTACAGATGTAATCGTTTAGATTGCTTCTTAGAGGCTGACTCACACATTTCTATTTTTCGCACCAGTATAACCATAACATCTCCCTGGGTACCTAGAAGATGGTTGTAGTTTCTTCGTTCTTTTTGGCTGCAACATATTTATGGGTGGTTGTTCCGTGAAATTGCATTTTGGGCAGCTCCGGCAAGATGAAACATTCCAAGATAAAACTGCTAGACAGCCAGTGGGCGTATCGGGGGCTACAGATGTGCGTGAGAATCTGTATGGGCGTCCCACGTTGTACCGAGATTTAGACAAGGATAGGGTATGCAATCCAAACCTTTTGGTTTGACACTTAAAGTATGAGGGAATTTGTCCGTCACATCAGCCGATGAACAGAACAGAGGTAGGTTTTGACAATGGTTCTGAAACGGGAGCAGTAGGCCTAGATTTTCCAGGAGAATGCCTGAACCCAACATAGTGATTAAAAAGATAAGCTCTTTTATACTGAAAACACTGCAATGCTTTGGGATATTCCAAAAAGAATGCGGCAGGGAGTTAATGCTAAGCTCTTTCTGTAAAGCTCCTCGAAAAAAAATCTTCTATAAACTGAATGAGTAGTGAAAACTCAGTATATCAAAGTGTATTACTGCTGGAAAACCAAATCTTTAGACTTGATCTCTAAAACGTCATTTTAAGAGTTTAGATTATTGAAATGGATTTTGAACTCAAGGAGCTTGTTGTAAATAATCCAATTTAACAGATGTTCTAAACCAGAATGCTATAAAATTTAAATTGCTCTGGTACCAAAAAAACATTGCTGCATTGGTGGATAAATACTGAAACACACACACACACACACAGAATCACAAGGAAGCAAAACTAAAACAAAAACTTAAGTTAGAAAATGGAACATGGAAAATGGAAGTACACATTGAGATGGTTCACCCTTGTAAAGAGGCAGATAAGCATTGTTTGCACTTTAAGCATTTGTATTTGGTTTAGCCCCGGGAGTTGGGTGAATTTGAGTTTATTCGTTAGGTTAACTTATTCTTTGGCTTGCATGGGTGTGTTTGTGAGTTTAGGCGGCTCCAGGAGAAAGCGACGCCCAGAAGAGTGTACTGCGGTGAGTCCCTGAGGGAGAAGGGAAACCAGCAGTTTCAGGATGCAGCCGGGACCGCAGAGCCCCCCCGGAGGTGGATCCTCTGGTGGAGAGGGAGGTGACACCGCTGTGTGCGCGAGTCCCCGGCACGAGGTGGAGAGGGAAGAGAGCGGACCGGCTGCCAAATTGTTTCCCTTTGGGAGGCCCCGTGGAGCTGGCACAAGCTGGTACTCAAATGACACCCCAATGGTCAAGCATTTTGCTAGAATGTAATTCAAGGACTACCTCCGGCATCATCTATGGGAACATGGATCACACTGTCAGAAAAGGAAAGCATTGAGCCAACAACTTTATCCAAGGTAAAGAATTAAAGGAAAAGATGTGATTTAGAAGGAAAAATGTAAAAGTCTGATCAGAGCGCTGCACTTGCGTGTATCCCTGCAGGATTAAGGCATTACCATAATTTGCACAAAGTGTGTTGCATCTTTTAGCTATGGTTTCAATTGTTCGAGCTAAGTGCCCCACTTCAAATTGGAATGCAACCCGTGCTGAGCTTTAAACTTCCATCGCTAATTTCTGCACGGCTGTAAACTGCATTGGGCAAAGGCGCGGCGAAATGGCGCTTATTTACGGCAGTGGTACAGGGCAACACTGCCATTTGCAGAATATGCTGACAAAATATGAAGCATTCGAAACGCATAGTGGTTTGCCTAACCCTAATAGAGATGTTGCTGCTTCTTAACTGTTAGACGCGGGTCCGCATATTCAAAAGGTGGTAGCGATCAGCATTAACCTTGGTAGTTTTAACGATACTGTAGCATGGGCGTCTCGCATAAAAGCAGAAATGAAAGAACTCCTGCTGTTGCCGCTCTGTCACTCCCAAATCTAAAGTAATTTCATGTGGGAATGCAGGACACCATGATCGTGATTGTTACAATGGCAGATGGAAGAAACCGTGGGCCGCCAGCAAGGGGATCAGAGTGTATGTCGGCGCTGTGGGGGTCAGGGACACTGGGCAGCCAAATGTCCCACCCCTACACCAAAGATCCAGCCTTCCAGTGAGTGTTACTCACACCTGAACAGAGAACAGCTTATCGCCATGTTGGAAAATTTAAATCACAATAGTCCCACACTCATTGTGCAATGGCTGAGGTTCTTTTCAATAGTTTCATGGTCTCAGTATGGAAGGACAGTGCCTCCAATATGTTGATGACATTCTGCAGGCATCCTCTGACTCATTTTCAGGCTCTGCAAGCAATTGGAAGAAAGCTCAAATTGCTTGGGAGACTGTTTGGTACTTGGGCTTTGCTGTTTCTGAAGGGTCATGGTGGCTCCCTGTTGGCGGGGGAGCTGGTTTTCTGGGCCTTTGATTTCTGCAGGAGCCATATTCCTGACTTTTCCGTTGCTGCTGCGCCAGTCGGCGCACTCATGGGGGGCCCGTGTTGCCCCCTAGAGGAAGTTGACTGGTCACCTGGATGTGGTGTTGCATTTGCTGCTCTGGAGGCGGCCCTTGCTTCTGCCCCTGCTTTGGGGATGCCTTGCTCTGACCTGCTGTTCATTCTGTGGTCAGTTGTTGGACAGGGCCACGCTGCAGCCGTTCTTTCCCGGCCCCATGGAGGTGTGCAACGCCCTGTTGCATGTTCTCGGCTGGGCCCTCTGTCAGGAGTAAACTCACCATTACATTACATCTTGGTGTCTCACTGGCCTCAAGTGCAACCATCAAAAGACCTTGGTGTCAATTGATCCTGAGCTCTCTTGACACCCATATAAAAAAAACACCTCCAGGACTGCTTTCATTTGAGGAATATTGCCAAAAATCAGGAAAATTCTATCAATACTACACTGAAAAGCTAATTCATGCTTTTGTTACTTCCAGATTGGACTACTGTACAACTTTAAAGACTCTCTCCAATTCTATCTGCCCAGTGCCGGCCAGAAGCAGATGGGCTTCCCAATTAACAGGAAGAAACCTTGAGCAGAACCCAGCCCAGAGGGGGGGGGGGGGGGGTTGGGGTTTCCTTGCCACCGTTGCCTTAGGCTTGCTCTCAGGGGGTCTCAGGCTTGGGATCAATGTAAAGTGTTGTAAAAAAAAAAAAAAAGCACTATACAAATAAAATTTAAAATGCAGCAATGTCAAAAAAAAAAAAAAAAAAAAAAAAAAAACCAAAAACATTTTCCCTAGTAACCTGCAATTTCCCTCTCAGGTTGTCCTGCGACAGAGCGGTGATCGGGCTGCTGAAGGAGCGCACTCTGGGCAACAGTGCGTCTCGCCTCCGCGCCTCTCTGGTGGAGCAGCACACCAGGGAGTGGATGGCGCAGTCCATGCTGTACCTCTCTGTGCTCCGCAAGCTTCGGGCGCCGCAGGCGGTGTCGCCTCCACCCATGCACCCGGTGCCCAGCGTACCCTGGCTGATATCCGTCTACGTCCGGGACGCCCTGACGAGGCTGGACGAGACTAAGGCCAGCATCACGTCCATTTTTGGTGACATTCTGAAGATGGATTCATCCAAGAAGGTAAGCTTTGTTACCCGCCGCAGCATGCCGTCGCCTACCCTACCCACGTGTGCGCGACATGCGTCTAAACGTTGTGTCACTGTCGCGCAGGTCACCAAATAGCTTGCGGGCGGTGCCGCCGGGACGGCCGCCTGGGTCACCAATGTCGGAAACAAGTACGGGCAGGTGCTCGTGTCCGTCCTCACGGCGGCCGAGGGGGAGGGACTCACCGACATGGCGGCCGGACTGATGCAGTGGTACCGCGAAGCCGGGAAAGCCCCTCCCAAGGTTTTGTATGTGGACCGGGACTGCTGTGTCGCCGTGGGACAGGCCAAGACATCACAGATGTTCCACGAGTGGCACCAGCTGGTGGTCAGGCTCGACGTGTGGCACCTCCTGCGTCGCTTCGCGAGAGGTGTCACCACTGACAGCCACCAGCTCTAAGGCCCCTTCATAGCGAGGCTGTCCTTTGCCATCTTTGAATGGGATGCAGAGGACGTCGCCCGCCTGAGGGAGGCCAAGCAGTCCGAGGAGGGGAGGGACGCCGACGTGAAGCTGTCTGCCAAGGAGCTCGCCCGTCACTGTTGGCGCCGCACCCATGGTGCGGCCGAGACAGAGCGGCTCCTCCGGGAGGTGCTGGATGCCTTCTGGGAGATGACGGACAGCATGGGCGTCCCTTTAATCGATCGCACCCGCACTGGAGGAGATCTGGAGCACGCAGCGCCAGCACCTCGACTGCATCCAGGACCCCACGGGAGTGGAGCTCTACGCCAAGACGAGGGAGGTCACCAAAGGCAGGGTGAAGCTTCCCGTCTACAGGTGCGCCAGAGGCTCCACTTCCCTGGAGTCGTTCCACCTGCACCTGTGCCGCTTCATTCGAGGTAAGTCTTTTTTCCATGTGCGTGCAGAAAAGCTCTGTATGGATGCATGTTTAGTTCTTCTCTAACTGTGCGGCTCTGCCCTTTGTTTTAGGTACATCTGCCAGTGATGTTCACTTCCAGGTGTACGCGGCAGCAGTCGAGGGAGAACAACGCTCGGCGCTGCGTTGCTATAGTGCCCAGCTGCAGCACAGCTTCAACCAGCTAAACCAGGAGCAGGACCAGGAGTTCGTCAGGCTCACGCAGGTTGAAACCTACACCCAGCCCAGGGAGTACACAGGCAAGTTGTTAACCACTCTGCTGTTAACTACTATTGTCTGTCAATCGTAAATGTCTTAAAGTACATTACATAACTTGTCTAACTATCTGCCCAGTGCCGGCCAGAAGCAGATGAGCCCCCCCTATGAGCCCGGTTCTGCTCAAGGTTTCTTCCTGTTAATTGGGGAGTTTTTCCTTGCCACTTGCCTTAGGCTTGCTCTCCGGGGGTCTCAGGCCTGGGAACAATGTAAAGCTGCTTTGTGACAACTTGTGTTGTAAAAAGCGCTATACAAATAAAAATGAATCGAATTGAAAGTTACCTGAGTGACAGCACCTTGTTGCTGCTGCTGCTTTGCGGCGTCTGATTTAACACCCGTGTGCGTTTGTCTGCGTAAGGGAACTCATCGGGGTGGAGTACCTGTACTCCCAGACAGGCACTGTGCTGCAGCGAGATCTGGGTGATCCCGACGCTCCGGATGGGACCAAAGAGGCCTAAGAGGACTGGGAAGATGACGGCGACGAGGGCTTCGGGGAGGACGAGCAAGTGTTAGAGATCAGTTTCCTTGAGGACCACTTTGCTCTCCTCCAGGAAGCGGAGCCCAGCAGTGCGCCCGCCGCCTCCGCCGTCGCAGAGGCCTCGACGTCCCAGTCGGGATCCACCCACCCACCTCCATCCCGAGACAACGGTGCCGACCGCGGGATGGAGGTGCAGCAGGCTGAGGAGGAGGAGGAGGAGGACAACGACGACGTGAGTGCACGGTTTTCACATCTGTTGTGACGGTCAGCTGTGGGGTTGCTGCGTGGCTTCACTAACACTCTTCTCTGCAGCGTCGTCCTGGGCCAGGGGGCGGGTGCGGCACCGTCTCCAAAGGCCAGAAGGCTTCTGGAAGCCGTTATGCTGGAGCTGTGTCGCGCGCATAGCCGTGAGGCGACTACGATCGCTGGGGTGCCGCCGTCATGAGGGACTACCGGCGGATTCAGGACAACGTCCTGACGAGGCTGGACGAGATGAAGGTCAGTGTCACGTCCATTTTTGGTGACATTCTGAAGATGGATTCATCCAAGAAGGTAAGCTGCGTTACCTGCCACAGCATGCCGTCGCCTACCCAGCGTCACGTTTGTGCGATGTGCGTCTAAATGTTGTGTTGCTGTGTCGCGCAGGTCACCAAAAAGCTTGCAGGCGCTGCTGCCGGGACGGCCACCTGGGTCATGCGCCCGCGGCGGTCCTCCGAGAATTGACAGGGGAGAAAACGTCATCAATTTCCTATTATGTTGCATTAACACAAGCACTGGCCCCCCAAACCACCATACACCCGCCCTCCAGCCCTTCTCAGGGCCCTGTGTCTGGGACTGCCCATGGTCAGTGGATTAGGTCATCCTCCAATAAGCACCCACTCCACTAATGCACTGTGAATGGAAGTCCAAAAAAAAAAAAAGCAGCGCTATTGGCTGTATGCATCAGAAATGCAAATGTATCAGATAATTGCGTTCGTCTTACCTGAGCACATCCAACTATCCTACTGTGGCCCTCGCAAGCAATATATGGCCAGTAGTTTCCGCACCAGCTGACAGGCTCATTTCCTTCCTTAGTGCCAGACACTACAATTTTGTATCATGAATAACACTTAATCTGAAACAATGGCTTCTACCAGTACTTCCGTCTCGCCTATTCTCAACCATCCTCCCTCTTGCAGTCTCCTCTGCACTGTGCGCAATATGCAGTTCTCTACCAGTAACGCCAACTTCACCTGTGCAAAACATGAGCTAAATGCTAGATTGCCTCTAACTATCTTCATCACATATCCGCACCTTATACAGGATCAACGCTAGCAAGGAGTTCGAGTCTTTCGGTACCGGTTTCGTCAGCCTTCCCCTAGCTCATTCCCGGCAGAGCCTTCGCAGCAAGTGGGTTACAGTTTGAGAAAAGATGAAGTTAAGACTCTGGTGCGCCACCAACTCCCAGTTCATGTCTCAAGCAGGTTCTTCCCCCTCAGTAACACCTGCTGAGAAACCCGTTAAGAGCCCTGACTATTGGCGATTCTATTCTGAAACATGAATGTAAAGATTCCAATGACCATAGTTAAATTGCATTCCCGGGGCCAGAGCATCTGACATTGAAGCAAAATTTGAAAGTACTGGCTCAAAAAGGTAAGCCAAAAGTAAATTCTCTAAATTATTCATGTTGGCGCTAGCGATGTCTGTATGACAAATAACCAAGTTAACAATGAAATTGGTGTGCAAGTTTGCAAAACATGGAGTGGTTAACTTTCTCTGGTCCCATCCCTATGCAGCGCAGTGTCGATCTACAGTAGATTAATGTCACTAAATCGTTGGAGGCCTAGTCTAAAGATGGCATCCACCCCTTGAGGGGGGAGCACAGTGCTTCTCTAAATTTGGCCTATAGCCTAAACATCTCAACCTTGACTCAGAGATCAATTTGGTCATTTAAAATTAAACCTATTGATGGTTCCATTTGAATAGTTGGAGATGTCAGCATCAATTGTAGTTGGCCATTAGGTCCTGTGGGTGTTTGTGCCGAATGTAAAGTTTACCTGCTAAAAAATTCTGAATATATGCATTCAACACTGATCATAAATGCATCTTGACAGGTCAACATGGCTGTGAAGGGGAGCCTTCACCTCCTCATAGAAAGCAAAATGTTAATTGTGTCAAACATTTGTTAAATGTTCAAGGGTTCCTTCTTCAACCTCAAACTGACTAATAGGAGGTCTTGTCAACTTCAAGTCTGTTTACATTTTTGTAATTTGTCTGGGAACCAGGCTGTTGGCTAACAAAGGCACACCTTACTGAAGGCTCATTAAATGCAGGTGTGGCTGGAGAACAGGGGGCAGCTCATTGTGTTCCTGCTGTCAGTGTGCAGGCTGGTTTTTGTTGGGTTTTAAACCTTTGCTCTTTTCTTATGAGAGAAGTGGTCCAGAATTGCCTCAATGGCATTTGTTTAATGCCCTTTAAATTGCAGTTGAGATAAAAATCAAGATTCATTTCCAGAAATGAAGGTGCATTCATTGACTGTCACATGCCAGTAGATGTCACTGTTGCATTAAATCAATCTTGAAGCTGCCTACAAAAAAAAAGTTTCAGAACAATTCATCACTGCCATTTCCCTCCTTCCTTTACTTGGTGTTTGCACAAAGAGGGGTGTAACATTTGTGATGGGTACTGGTGCAACTAGAGAGCAGAGTAGTTTAAATGGCTATATAATGGCCTCTGAGCTCAGCTCTTCCTGTTAAGGAGGTTCTCCCCCTTTCCACTGTTGCCTTAAGCTTGTTCTCAGGGGTGTCAGGCCTGACAATGTAAAAGCTGCTTTGTGACAACTTGTTGCATCATTCATTTTGCAGATGCTCCTATCCAGAGCTACTTCCAGCACAAAACAGGTGTATCCATTTGACTTGAATGAGCAAGTTTCAGATCAAGTGAACACTCCCAAACCAGTGGGTGCGAGCCCATTGTGCAACCTGACTAGACAGCCTATTTAAAAAAAAAAAAAAAAAAACCACCCACTTAGGGAAGCCAGGTGCACACACCACCATACGTGCAGTTCTTAGCAGAGGGGTGTAGGTCAGTAGTTACTACTTGCACGACAGTACACCTCCTCAGGCTCACTGCTATCAGCAAACCCTGGACTATAGGATTTCAGACCCTTGCCTAGACCATCCTTAGGGTAAGGCAGAAAAATGCCCTGCTAGACACAGTAGCTTTCCCCTTCTCACTTACACCTGCAGTTCTGTCCATTTGGCTCATTTCAGTTTCCTTAGCTTTCCTGCCCCAGTACATTTCCCCCCTGCTCCCCTCTTTCTACCAGGCAGCTTTACTAACCATAATGGTTATGAGGGCATGGCATTTAAATGCCTAAACAACCCTGCCCTCCAACTCATTGGTTGACTGTCCAACCAATCAGGGACCAGTTAAGCTCTATATTCTCATGCTTTCCCTCCCACCCCCTTCTCCCAAGCCCTAGTTTCCTAATGTAGCCCATTACTTGTCACACCTCTGACTAGTGTTACACAAGTAGAAGGGAGTAGGGCAGTAGTTATGCCTTCCAGGACAGTCCTCCCCATTCAGCAGGCTCCCCAATATCAGTGACCCTGGGAATGGGAGATTTCCCCCTTTGCAAGGACCCCTTTGGGGGGCTGAGGCAGCAAGAATTATAGCACTGCCTGAGACAGTAGCTTCTTCACCCTCTCTTTTTTTCTGTCTTATTTTGCTAGGCTACTTAGCCAGCAACCTCCCTAGAGTCCCTAACCTCTTTCTCCTCTTATTGTGATTGTTTGTTCCCCCTCTCTCCCTGTGCTTCTCTCTACCAGGCAGCTTTCCTATAGACAGTGGCTATGAGAGCATGGTATTTAAATGTTCAAACAACCCTGCCCTGCTTGATTGACCAGCCAATCAGGGCCCAGTTAAGCTGCCACATTCTCATGCTTTTTCTCTTAGTCTCCAAATCCCTATTATCTTAATCAGGTAATCTATTACCTCTAGAAAATACCTTGAAACACCTTTCAGGTCCTGTTGTTATTATCTAAGTAATTTGACTACAATATGCATGTATCCATAGATACATAAAATAAATTCATGCCATTTAGGTAATCAAAATTATATAATATATATAATTTTACAATTTCCACATTAATTGCCATGGCTGAAGACATGCAACCATTTCTCTCACCTGTTTTAAAAGAGGACTTTTTTTAGAGGATGTTTTTTTAGGGCACAATATGTCTGCCTTTTCAGCTTTTTTACATTATTTATCATTACATTAATTGTGGTAATTAATTAATCCTGGATGACTTCAATAACTGACCATTTTCCTTCTCACGGTAATTGTTTATTCACCTGCATATAATGAAGCAATTCTAGCTGGGTGCCTTGCTCAAGGGTACTTCAGCAGTGCCCACTTGGGATTTGAACTTATAATCAAAGAGTAGCCAAACATTCTTCTGGAATGTTGCATTTGAGAGTGCAACAAATAAATATTTGAAAGACCATACAGCTCTAGGCGTGAGAGGGGGTGGGGGGGATTCATCACTGACACCTGAGTGGGGAAAACATGCCCTTAAATGACAGGTTCAAGAATGCCTACATCCGGAGTCTCTTGCCTGTCTCGTGTTCTTCTGGCAGAATAATGCAGTTCCTCTTCTTCTCCACTGGGTGTCAGCCTATGCTCAGTTTATATTGATACTCTTTATTTTCAGTTAGAAGGTGTGCTGTTCACATTCAGAAACAGGTCAGAATATGCCATATTTTAATATATCAGACTAGCAGACTCACAGACCCACCTCTTCAGACTGCATCTCAGTTCCAACTCAATGCCCACCCCCTAAACCCGCTACTTGTATTACTTTTAATGCTGTTTATGCTTAATTGGATTCTGTATTACAGTGACCGATGGCAGTATACTTGGCTTCCCTTGTCTAGTCAGGTTGCACAAGTTAACTTGTGGTAGGGCTTGAATAGTGCTCTGCTCACACTCACCGGTCTGGGACTTTTGCTCATTCAACTTGAATGGATACACTTCTGTTCCTTTGTGCTGGGAGTCACTCTGGATAAGACCGTCTGCTAAATGAATGTAATGTTATTTAGTACAGTTGGGAAGTGAAAAATCATATATTGATTTATACACTACACAGTGTCACTCTTGGTTAAAAGTGAATGAGCACATGATATAAGCAACAGAACAGCATCACTTGAAAGCAGTACATACCGCAATGTTTTACGTTAGTAATGTTTTATCTCATCTCAGTAAGCGCTGTACTGCTCTTTTCTGCATGACACAAAACCAGACTGTTCATTTATAAATGACCCCAGATTTGACCCAATCAAGACATGTATTGCATGAAACTACACAATGCATGTGTTTTGGCTTTTCCATCGCAACACACATTTGCAGCTTAACTTTGATTCATTTACGCTTCCGATTTTCAGGGGGGGAGGTTACATAGGGTTCATCATTCATGTCTCTAAAGAACTTCTCCATCTGACCAAAAGAGGGAGCCATTTCCCAACAAAAGCAAAGACTTACAAAAATCCAGCAGTTTGATGTTACCACTGGTTATTTCCAAACAGTGTATCTCTATTTCCATACAATGATATTATTATTATATCATTCATGTGCTGGACTATATGCAGAGACTAGCCGCAGTAGTTTTAAAACACCAAATGGAAAACATAGCTGCAAGCATTTCTTCTTTTTTTTCAAAAATGTTAAAACAGTATTTTATGGACATCAAATTTCACATTTCAAGGAAATGTAAAAAGTTCCTGATTTCCAGAGGAAAAAGCCGGAAAGAAACAGCCGCGCTCACTAGATGGCAGTGCTGTCCCGGTGTTGGCCAGCCTGCGCTGGTGGGCAGCACCGGGGCTGGTACCAGCGCGTGTTTTCGGGAAGCGGCTGCTTCGGCTCCGAATGCCTGCAGGAAGCGTTCTATAGGGTGCCTGACTCAGCCCAGAGCCCCTATCTCCATGCAGTCTCCTTTGCCAGCTTTCACCTAAATCTGTCACACAGATTTGACACTGTGTCATTCTCACCGCACTCTGAAATGACATGTATATAATGTGGAATATTGTGCACATTTGCAGTCATGTTCTCCCTTAGAGCACAGACTCATTTTTTTCCTTGATGTGCCTTTTTTTGTTAAAAAAAAAAAAACACTGTGTCAATTGTAAATAAAACAACACAATAAGGAAGAAATATGAAAGGCGGAATTTCAGAATAAATCGCACTGTCTGGCTGCCTTTTTAAAGTGCATATTTAGATACTAAATGGAATGTAATCTGGACTAAATCACTTGAAGTACTGTCTTTGGACATAAAATTATCTTTTTGTCATTTCAATGCATATTGCACTGTCCAAATTTTTGCCAACATATAATTGCTCATTTTAATAATGTAAAATTTATCATGTAACCTATAACAAGCATCCCCTATGTATTTTATATAATATGTTTAATATTTACCATACAGGATACAAGACACTTCTAATTAATTTATCAAATTAAATACAATTAAAATTCACTCAGTGTACCTGGATCAAGACTATCAGCTGGTGGTACTTTTTAGATTTTTTTTTAATGTGTTGGGATTATTTCTGTTTCACATTTCAATGCTGAGCAAACCTGAAATATTCGCAGAGGAGCAAAATACAATATTTAAAGCTTGGCATCATCTAGTTTTTGTGTGTGTTTGGCATGTGTACATATATTTTTGTCTTTCTGAAAATAATTTTACTCTAAAGTAATCTATCATAATTATGCTAAACAAATATATACTCTGCTATGGGTCTTAACTTCCGAACAGTTTATTAAAATTGCAGTCGTGGAATGCTACATGGTGGGTGTAGACACACAAATCATATTCATAAACACAATGGAAAAAAAGCAGAGATCTTGAAAAAGGTTCTGTACTACACATTCATATTTTAATGCTTAAATCTGCTACATATACTGTATATTTTATGTATCAACTCAGATGGATATTTTAAACGTTTGACAATGCTACATGCATTTGTCCTTAGTTGAGAAGTGAGGGATTTCTGACAAATGTCATTAGTAGGAACTCAAAGGAACACAGGCCACTGTACTGATGTGGAAAAAAGCCTGCAGCAGCACAGGTGAGAAAGCCTAGGTGAGCTGCCGTTTCTCTTTGTACGCAGCGTTCAGTGTGGTCACGAACGTGGTTCAGCACTGCAGGAATGGGAGGAGTGTGGAGTTATTGGTTTTACCATTACTCACATCCATCTCCGCGCAAGGACAATAAGCTGCCGGCCTGTTGTTTCTCATTGACAGCTAAATTATTTCCAAAGACGTTCACCGTAACGATTGGCTAATATTTTTCCAATAAATAAAAGGTCTGTGTCCGTTCAGGCTTATCCCCCCCCCGTTCCTGTCTGTGAGCTATGTTTCCAAACTACACCGGCACGCTGCTCCAAGGGCTCGGAAACTTCTGGAACCAGAACAGTGAGGGACAGGAGACGTGGCCATCGCCCCTGAGGGTTCCCGGATATAAAACCCATTCCCTTCTGCATTTTCACTCTCAGTATTTATAGGATCAGGTTACCTCTGATAGCCCTAGTGGCCAATAAGTAGGATTTTGCACTGTCCCTAGTCGGTATGGCTTTCGCTGGTACAGCGAACTGCCTTCAGAGTGTTTAAACTGGCAAAAAGAATGTCATGACGTGCACTGCAGTATGTCTAATTGCTACCCTTAAAACCAGCCCAATTTTTTTTTTTCCTTTCCTCATAATGTCCCCATTTGTTCCCCACTGGAATGGCCTCCCATAACAACACTTAAATCTCCCTTCCCAAATTCAAATCAGTAGAAATCAGTCCCTCTGGGAATCTTGGGTGCTTTGTAAAGAGAAGTGCAGTTAGAACGGGAGAGAGAGAGCAGTTACAGGAGCCAGGCTGAACGCTTCCCCTTCCACAGGTAATGAGACTGATTAATTCCTGACCTTTCACAACTTAGCACTGTTCTCCTTACATATGCCTCTTTTTTCTGTCTCAAGTTAATAAGGCTTGTTTCCTTAGTCCTGCTCTGTAAGCTATGGCACACTCTAGAAGCACAGAAAGGAGGAATAAATAGCACCCACCTTAATGGGACTGGGATTGTTTTAACCATACATTGGGTTTAAGGGATTGCACCTGTAATAGACTATTTTCCTATTTATGATTATGTCATTTGTGGATAATTTCATTTATGTACAAAACATGTTTTAGATCTGTTTAGAACAGATTTTGGAAAATTTTTATATAGAAATGATCAAATGCATTTTTTCCAATTTATAAATGGTAACAGCTTTTAGTTATTTATGAGTTGGATGTTGGTCTTTTTCTTCCATGCCTAACTATTATTATGTTGGAGAAATCAACTCTCAGCATCAACTGACAGGAACCCGACTGGTCGATGGAGCACTGAATTTCACCACCAGGGGCTCCATGAATCATAACCCAAGCACCTAACTGGGTAATAACAGCGACCGTTTAATAACTTACCATTATCAGACCTTATGCAGGGGGCATACGGTGCTAAAGACACACTGAGAAGAATTAATTTTAGGCAACAAGTGTTTGGCATACATAGGTTTTTACCTTTTTTGTGTGATGTAGCAGTATTTGCTCACATCTCAGGAGTAAGCAAGGATCGTGTTAGGGACAGGATCTCAGACCACAAACCACAAAGCACACAAAACAAGATGGTGCATTCTGGTGAGGACAAAACTCTATATAAAAGGGACCATTTGTCTATGTTCCACATATCACTGCAAATCATAATATATATGAGTTTTATGAATATTAGAATATATGAACATCGAAGGTGCAGTGTAGTGTGATGCAGGATAAAAAAATACTCAGACATAAGCAATCACATTCATTTCTTGCTCATATTGAAGGATCCAGCATTGTGGTCAGATTCAGGTATGCTGAAGTACCTATCAAAGACCTACAGAAATGATCAGCTACCACTGTTACAATGTATTGCAAGGTCTCTGTATGTCAGTAAATATCGTTAGCAATGATTTGCCATGTTCACTCTGCACAGAAATTGTTCTCTCCTAAGAGCAGGTTAAGAGTCCAGCATTTTGTCTTTCAACAATTAAACTTTCTTGTGAACAATCACAATACAAAAAATACAAATACAAATGTGAGCCAAAATGATGTAATTACCAATATACTGAAATATAAATATTTGAGCATACAGAAGTATTTGAGCACAGAGCACTGTGGCAGTTTTCAGCTAGATGGTGAGTTACTTTTTTACTTGGTTAGTCTGTGTCCGTGTACAGTGCCTATGCTCATCTGCTCATTTTTTGTTCTTGCTGTTCCTGCAACACGCGTTTCAGCTTAAAACACCATGACCATTTTGTAAACTGCCAAACAAACACATGAAAAATAATAGTATGAAATTAACAGTTACGTTCTGGATTTTGCTGTAGGTATCGTAGCGTCATTAGCGGTGAAGGTTCACGATCTTGAAATAGAGGGGGCTGACGACACTTACCCTTAAGCTGCTAATTGTGGTGAAGCTGTGTTTTGATTGTTTTTCATGATTAGGAACTGTGTCAATTTGATTTAAAGGATCGCCCATCTGGAGCTCATTCCATTTTTACTCTGTTGCATCTAATGTGCCAGTACCACCTTTGTGTAGCTCACGTTAAATAACTGTAATTATAATAAGGGGATGGGGTTACATTAAATCATTTTGATTATAAGGAAGAGGTTGAGATCAATCTTTGCACTGATCTTTTTTTTTTGCCGCAATTAAAATTTTCATGTGAAGTCCAGAGGTTTTAAAGATTGCAAAGGCCTTTATGAAAAGTGAAGTAAAGAAAGGGGAATCAGAAGGGGATCCTTACTGAAGCACACTTGATGAAACTGGAAAACAGGTTCAGGAAAATCTCAAACAGGGTCATCAGTTTGAAAAGGTACGAACCAGGCCATCCCCATTTCAAGCTCCTCCTCTAATTAACACAATACCAAACCTTTCTGATCTTCACATACTGTAATGTTCAACATTAGAACCGAAGAAGTTTTGTGAATTGGTTTTCTTCTGGGATTGTAGAAGTGAGGCAACCCTCTTTCTTTCTTTGCTTCTTTCTTTCTCTCTCTTTTGCTCTCTTTCTTTCTCCCTTTCTCTTGCTTCAGTGTCACATGCTCTTTCAATCTCCCTCTTTCTTTCTCACTCCCTTTCTTCCTTAGTTTCTTTAAATTTCTCTTTTTCACACTCCCTCTCTCTCCCAAGCAAACCCACCTGTGTTTGAAACCCATATACTCTGAGTTTTATTTCACTCTCTCCTTTCACAGGGCCTTCTTCTCCACAACGTGAGCACCGCGCTGTTATAAATGGCACAAAATGTTTCGCGTAAGCCCTGCACCTTGCAGGAGAGGCATTCCACAGTTACGCTCTTCCATCACTGACAGTGACTAGGAAGAAGCAGGACGAAGAAACACAGACGTGGTCTACATTTTATACTTACGGATGACAAAATTACAGTTGAGAAAACGAGGTAAGAATTTAAGCATTTCTTTCACGTGTATTCCATCAGTCAATGATAAATGAACTTTTGTGGTTGATTTAGAACTATCTTTCACCTTTATTCTATGAAATAATATGTATACAATGCAATATGGATGAAATGTGTGTTTCACGGTCATGTTACAAGCTTATTGGCTGGGGGCAACCAACTGAAACTGAACTGAATGTCAGTTTTTCCTTTGTTGTTTAATTTATCTTCTTTTCAAAGTGTCGGAAGGTGGGCTTGCTGTGAGTGTCAGGCATTGATGTGGCTATAGTTAGTCCCCACCCTCCGCTCCCATCCCCCCCCCCCCGCTTGCTGCCGCTGTCTGGAGAATATGCACCCCTTGCTTCCTCTCTCAGAGCTCATGAGGTACGGCCAAACAGAGCCGTTTGGTTCAGACGTTTTTTGGTGTGAAGATGTTTTTGTCTTCCTCCAGCGCCGCCGTGGCAGAGTTTGAGTATTAAAATCACGATGACAGGCATAATGGCCGTCTCTGTAAGCGGGGTGGACATGACTCGCCTCCCCGGGGTTCTGCCTCAGAGCAGGGAAGTGACATCAGGGAAACGCACATCCACACACAGCTGCCAGGGGTCCACTGGACTGGGGACGGAGGGGACTAATTACGGCTCTCCCTTCTCAGATGTCAGTGAAGGTGTTCGCAGACTCGTACAGTTTTTCTCCCTCTTTCCAGATGCATAGACAGGGATTTGAGGCCAGAAGGACACATGCAAAGTCCTTCTCTCCGCTCTGAACAGCACACACAGCAGTACAGGGTGTGAACAAACTGGAACTATCCACCTACAACATAAGAAGCACGTTGTCTGCTCAGACAATGTGGTGAGATCTGTAGAACCAAAAATAAAAGGTGGGGAGCTGGGGGAGTCAAGCCATGGAAACATTTTACTACTTAAGGTAAGTAACTTTTCACAGTGATGTAAGAGAAAACTCCTAGTACACTAGTATTTTTTCAGACAAAAAAATCATACAGATATATATATATATATATATATATATATATATATATACACACACAGACACAGATGAGCCAAAACATTAGGACCACATGCCTAATATGCTGTTGGTCCTCCGTGTGCCGCCAAAACAGCACCGAACCGCCGAGGCATGGACTCTACAAGACCCCTGAAGGTGTCAAACCAAAACATTAGCAGCAGATCCTTCAAGTCCTGTAAGTTGCGAGGTGGAGCCGCTGTGGATCGGACTTGTCGGTCCAGCACATCGCACAGATGCTCAATCAGATTGAGATCTGGAGAATCTGGAGGCAAGGGCAACACCTTGAACACATCATATTCCTCAAACCATTCCCAAACAATGTGTGCAGCGTGGCAGGGCGCATTATCCTGCTGAAAGAGGCCACTGCCATCAGGGAATACCATTGCCATGAAGGGGTGTACTTGGTCTGCAACAATGTTTAGGTAGGTGGCATGTGTCAAATTGACGTCCACATGAATGGCCAGACCCAGGGTTTCCCAGCAGAACATTGCCCAGAGCATCACACTCCCTCCACCGGCTTGTTGTCTTCCCACAGTGTATCATGGTGCCATCAGTTCCCCAGGTAAACGGCGCACATGTACACGGCCATCCATGTGATCTAAAAGAAAACGGGACTCGGACCAGGCGACCTTCTTCCTCTGCTCCAAGGTCCAGTTCCTATGCTCGCATGCCCATTTTAGGATATATGTATATGTGTATGTGTATAATATAATATAATATAATATAATATGTGTATAATATAATATAATATAATATGTGATATAATGTATATGAATGTCTTTGGGTACCTCATTGGCCACAACAGAAACATATTACACCACAGAGACCGTGGATGCACCTCAGATGGCTAAGCTGAGCTCAGCGGGGTCTTAAGCATGAGGCACAGCCTAGCCCGGGACGTGTCACTCCACCAATCATCCACTTGATCACCCAGCTGGTCAATCCGGCGGTCACCCTGGCGGTCACTCGACTGGGCCAATCAGAGTGCGAAAAAAGGAGCAGCGAGGCCCTTGCGGTTCAGCCCGTCCGTGGGTAAATGTGAGAACAGGAGTGTCATAATGTGCTGGTTTGTCCTGATGTGCCTGCTAACCCCGGATGAATGAACATCATGCACACTTTATCATACACAGCAGTGCACAGCCGCATTAACGGTCAGGAGGAGATTTCTGTTCCGACTCAAACAGTACCAGCACACACTTGACGATCAGCTAAACATGAATACACATTATTTATATCTATTTGTATCTTGGAAATGGCTGAGCACGCACATTAAAAGGAGAGTGTGATTTTATCTGATGTGATTACTAAAATTTTAAGATTACTACTTCATTTTAAAATATAAAGGAAAAATACAATTAGATTTTTAAAAAATATATATTAATATTAGAATGACATGAGAAACACACACACACACACACACACACACACACACACAATCATACAAGCACTCACTTTTTCATCTGAAATATGAATGGTAGAAAGCACACATTTCCTCTTCCTTTTGAGTTTTATTGCTTTTACAATCATATCTTTGGCTTTGGTATTACCTCTGCACAAAAAATCTGAATTCATGAAAGCTAATAAGATATTGCTGACATATCGGTGTACATGTGTGGTACGCAGGAGAAAATATGTGTATATTCTTCATCATATTGCTCATGTTTAATGTGATCCATACATTGAAAAATGAATGTGAATATTAATCAGGTCTTATTTTGTATCATAAAAATAATTTTTAAAAAATAGAATTTTTAATAATATACTCATTGATAGTCTCAAAGTTCACATTTCAAAATAATGGTAAGAATAAGACATAGCTATAAGCTATAATTATCCAATCAAACTGTAAGGTGATGGATATTTTAAAAAAGGATCTTGAAGCCAAACCAGACAGAAAGAGAGATACCATTATTTAGTGATGTAGTTTTTTCAGACTCATTGGCATTTACCATAAATGATAATAACACCAACAAAAAATGCATGTCATCAACTGGGACCTAAGAAGGCTATCGCTGGTTTTACTGTTAAAATCTAACACCTGGCCATGTATGGTCTTACAGAAGTGAAAAGTGTTGTACAATGGGATTGATTATCTGGCACATCTAAACATTTCACGATCGGTTATTTTGCATGAAAGCAAATAAACAATTATCATATTGCCATTCATTCTTAGGTTACTGGCTGTGGTTGCTGCCATAGTGGGTCATGGGACGATGCCTCGTCACAGATCACCCACAGTGACTTTCATGAGACTAAAAGCTTTAAAAGCTTCCTTTAACTCTGCTTTAACTTTAGCGGAAGCTGTTTTTTAATAAAATCCAATGAATGGTCCTTTCGTGTTTTTGAAATCTGAAGATCATAAGTTTACAAAATGGTGAGCGCTATATTATCAGCCAACATTCCATGCGCTCTGCACTCTTGATAAACAGTCACGTCTTCACACGTAGGGTAAATATACTGTATTCCCAAAAGAATTTATTAGAAGTGCAAAGCCCTTTATCAAAGCTGTCTGAAATATTGGCACATACAGTAACATATCCCGGTTTGGTATTGATCGCCTCTGTTGTTTTCAGGTTGGGCTCTAAACAGGGTAAATGCTGACAGATTTGATCATGTAGATATGCTAACTCTGGCCCCGGGGGGATGGGTGTGTACCATGAATTTACTCTACTTTGTATGCACACAACCACCTCTTAAAATGTAGCCATTGGTAGCTTTGCTCAGATTTAAAGCTGTATGTTTGGGGAAACAGCCTCTATCACAGGACGTAGGCAGTCCTTGATATTTACGAACTCACTGAAATGGCATACTGATGGACTCATAGCTCAAGTATAGTGCAGTGGCCACAGTATTAACCAAGTGAGAGTTCACTGGTACTCTTAACTCTACCCTCTTAAGCATGGACTCAACAGTCCTTCCTTGGATGATGTGAAAAAGGAGAGCAGCACATAGAGGGAATCTTCATTTTTTCAATTTTCAGCAGATTAATATGTGGCAATCATATCCAGAGCAATTTATATAAGTTACAATTTTACATGTTATTTTCTGACACAATTCTGAGTTTATTGCCTTGCCCAAGGGTACAGCAGAAGTGCCACAGCTGGGAACCGAACTGGCAACCTCTTGGTTACAAGCTCTGTTCCTTACCACTGCATTACACTTCTGTCCTGATATTATGACCAGGGAACAGTTAACCTCAGACTTTGGCGGTGTTGGTGGTGGTGGTGGTCATGGTGGGGGTGGGGGGAGGTGGTGAGACTGCTTTGTACACATAGGGCCATTAATAGTTTTTCATTCACCTGGGCACCATGTAAGTTGTCTTGTTGAGAAAAAGCAACATTTATTTAGCGAGAGTTGGCTGGAGTAACTTTCTCGTTTAACTCAGTTTTATCAGCACCATCTCTATTTACTGGAATGCACAGCTAAGCCCTGCCACCTAGGGGTAGCATTATGGGACTTTGTCTGTCAGGCTTTGTAGCGTGGATGAAGAAGTCCTAATCCTCAAACAACATCGCATTCCTCCAGATCCTAAATCTACTCATTTTCTTCAAACGGCCTCTCAGCTCCCCCCGAACAAGGGAGGGATATTCAGAATTGACCCCAAACCGTGACTGAAATCTGCTACAAGTGGACTACTTTCCCCCCCTTGGTGGAAAAGTGGGCCAGGTCCTCTTAGAGGGTCTTACTGAGAGCACTCATTAAAGGTAAACTTTTCTTAGGCCTGGGTGTCATGTCAATCACCAGTGGCGCTTTCTCCCCGAGCCCAAACTGCCTCTCTCCCTCCCCGGTTGGAGGCTGTTATCATCTTCAAAGCCATATCAAAACACTGTTTGTTCTGCGCTTTGATTTCACCCACACAGCGGATTCAAAGAGGTACAGGTCTATTTGAGAGTGTATATTCCTACGCCTGTGAGAAACCGTGTGTTTGTCTTGCCATGTTTGTCAGCTCTTATTTGAGCTGAAGGATCCTATTAAAACTAAACACTTATATCAATCGAATATTGCCTGGCATCGCTGATTCTCATATTGGAATAATACAGTACAGTATATTAGAAATGATTTGGTTGTAACGTATTTCATGAGCACGGCGAGGTTGTCGAATGCAGCCATTTAACCTCTTCCACACTCATAAGCACAGTGTTGTGAGAAACACTCTAAAGTAGCATTATACCGTCAGAAAAACGTTTACATGTTTCTTTTTTGTGTTCTAGCATCTTAAAACCTGAGAGTATTCTCTTATTTTAACCCTGGGCATTGAACACTACATTTGATGCAAATAATAAACTATCCAGCTATGTGCTGTATTTTTATGAGGGTAAGCAGAAGCTGTGTCCTGCCTGTGTGTGTGTGTGTGTGTGTGTGTGTGTGTGTGTTTGGCTGGATATCCCCCCCAGTTATATGGGATGATTAGGATAGGTTTTATTACATGCCTACGACGTGTCAGGTACGAGGTTACAGCACTGACATAGGTGGCTCTGAGAGGTATTTGTTTGTTCTTTGTGAAGGTCATCGGGAGTATTTCCGTGGGTTCTCTGGCTTTCGGAAAGACGCGTCATATTGGAAGTGACTTGTCTGGTTTGTCTCAGCTCTACGCCACTCAGCAGGGGAACCAGTTCTTGCACTTATTCGGGTGGGTGGTGGGGGTGGTGGGGGGTTCGGGGGAGTGCACGCTTCTGTAGAAATACAATGTGAAAGACATACAGCTTGCCCTAAGTCACTCTGTCTTTCTACATTAATGTTTTGTAAACAGTAGCAAAATGAAATCAAAATTATTTCCGGTGTATATCCACATGATGAATCTAACACAACAAATGTAAAACACATGCATTGTCTAAACAAGGCATTAAAACAGCCTTTCTTTACTACTCCAAATTATGCAATATTGGAAAGCATTCTGCTATGTGGCATAAGCATATTAAACTGTTCACACATTTGTGGCTCTAAGGTTGAAATATTAATTGATGTTATCCTGTTGCAAATGCTGTTTCTCAGAGCACTGAATTTTCACTAAATGCCCTGACACTAAGGCAATGTAGCTATAGCCGTGATATCTAAGAAAACGTTCTTAAAATCAATAATCTCCACTTACATAGTTTACTGCACCTTGTTCATTTTATTGTGTTGCTAAGTACATAAAACAGGAAGTCTGGGTTTATGTGCAATATTTATTTATTGCTTAACTATCAGGTAAAAGATTGCAATTATAGTAATACACACAGAAATGTCTGCATTTCAAACTAAACACGCCACAAATGTGTCAGACGCCAAACCTACTGAAGAAATAAATCATTACTTGTCCACAACAGAGCTCTGTTGTCAGAAGTGTTAAAGTGAACTCCAGGACTTTCAAGTGAATAATATAACAGACAGGGTCAGTTCAGGTTTCAAAAATCTGCAGACCACAGCTGGATGCAGAAAATAAAATATGGACTCATTTGATTAGCCGTCTCTTCTACTTCAGTTTGTATCATTAGATTTAACACAAACTGCATCCTCGGTCCAGTCCGCACATCCATTAGGGAGAGAAAAATAAAACAAAGAGTGACAAAAGGGGGCCATGCAAGTCATTTGTAAGTTTGCTGGACAAACTGCCGGATATAACGGTGTGCGGCTGGGGAAATAAAAAGGTACTTTAGGTCTTATTGACCCCCCCAGATGGGCCTGCTGGTGTTTGCTGTGTAGCCTAGAAGCTCACACGGCACTGCACGCCGGCTATGTATCTAACTGGTGCGCAAATAGCACAGGGCGTGAGCCACAGATGTTAAGTCACATTTTTAATTTGAATTCGATAAACAAGTTGGCACCGCAGCGACGGTCTCTCCTCGTCTCAGTAAAAACAAATGCAGCTATTCGTAGGCAAAGGGATTAAAGCAAAGCGCTTAAGAATGCTCCAACAACCACCATTTGTCTTCTGTATGCTGGACATCAGTTTTGTTTTTTTTCATTGCATCTCTAGGCCGTGGATGTGAACAGGGAAAGAAAGTCTGCAGCCATAGTGGTGATACTACTTCCGTTTCTCCAAAGGTCTTTCTACCTTAACAAGACAAACATGGGATCGATCGCACTTCTGTATCTACAGCACCGAAATGGCTTTTCAGAAGGAGTTTAATTGATAATCTTTAATGGGAAACAAAGCAGTGAAGGAGATTAATTTTGATTAATATCTCAACTCAATAATTAACTTAATTCAATACAGTAACTACAGGTGATGTCATCAACCTGCAGCATTCATTAAACATCAATGTCATTACATCTGCAAATTACTGCAGGGGAAGAAAAAAGCATGAAACCACAGACAGCAGGCTAATAGCAAACTTGAATATACGTTCTGCGTATCATTTGCACTGACAGTGTTGACATTGCACATACTAATGTAAAATTAATTACACTTGCAGACTGTGAGAAGGCAAAGGCAGAGTGTCCCTATTGCACTGTGAGTGTATAATCTCCCCCATATAATCTACAGTTATCCGGAGCTACAGCAACCACCCATTTACATAGAGGGACAAAGAGTGAGAATAGAGCCCTGCCCTAAACATCTAGCCTAGGTGGGGCCGTGCAGGCTGGACAGTGAAGGCACACCCCATGTTGTCATAGGGACTTCCTGACAATTCTGGGCGGTGGATGATGAGGACATTAACAGGAAACGGCTCCACTGGGGGACCATTTGCATTATGTGCTGCTGAAGCAAAACCAAAGGAGATGGAAGCAGGACTGGAAAAGAGCCCTCCTCGGGTCTGTCTCCTTCACCACAGCGGTAAAGTCACAGAGAGAAACCATACCCCAGCCCCCCCCCTCACCCCACCCCACTCCGACAGCTCAGACCCCAGTGTGTTGCAGGGCTGATAATATAATGCTGTTGAGATGAGAGCAAGGATGCCGTCTCAAAGGCATGCTGCCTCGTGTCGCAGATTAGATTGAACTGTGGGGTCCTGACAGGTCCCAGTCTACACGGAGGGCCCTGCTATGGGGCTGTCCCCATCTGTCACCAGGCACAACAATCGGACCACACGCTCCGATGATGATGATGCTTGTTCTTGCACAAGTTGCTCTTTAAATGCAGTATGTGAAACGGGGAAAAAACCTACCTACTGCTTTAAAAGGTAGGTTAATTTCTTGCCCCCCCCCCGTTTGTGCACATATGTAAACGTTTGGCATCCACCACCTTGTCAGAACTGCTGGATTTACACTGAGGTTTCTCCCACCCCAGGAAATTGTTCGTCTAATTGCACCAATTTACGCCTAGTCGGCAAACGTAATTATCTTCCCTGAGCAGTAGGCAATAAATAAGACCAAAAGACCACACACAGACACATATACAGTTATATATATAAACTATATATATATATATATATATATATATATATATATATATGTGTGTGTGTCTATACACGCACAAACGCACAAGCATCTATATGAAATTAGACATTGGGTAACTTTTTGAATCATTGAACTATTTGACCATTTCTATGTAACTGTCATACTCTACCACATGACGAACATGGTCAATTTTTTTCTGCTGTTTTGTTTCATGTGGAATATAACTGTCATAACAGTCATATTTAAAAAAAATAATAATTTCAATATTTAAGCAATAAACCAAATATGTTTATGCTGCAGATACAACTAGATTTTTATTGTGTTTCCTGTAGTAATAAGGGGATTGAGAGCAGGTGATTGAATGTATGCTGTGATAAAGACTGTGAGGACATGAGAGACTTGCAAACAGAGTTTTTCTGTGAGATCCTAGTGAGGCCCAGGTGAAAAGCCATTACACCTCGTTTGCATCCTGTCCTTGGCAGTTGGCTCTCCGCTCTGTCCGAAGGCGGGGAACGCCAACCCGTGTCACTTCAGATATGGAGACGGCCGTTGAAAAGGGAGTGCCTCTCCACGCGGCGTGTGAATCCCAGCCAAAACAATGTGACACTAACAAACTGATTTGTGAAATTAATTGATTTCCCTTCACCAGTTGTAACCAGATGAATTATTCAGAGTGCGTGTGGGTGCGCGATGATGACAGCACCTCCTCTAACGCTCGTGGTGAGTCTGACCTCGTGCTGACAAGCGAGGACTTTAAAAGATAGCAAATGTTAACAATACTCCAAGTGTTCTTTAAATGAAATCATTGCTGCTGCTCCTTTCCTGATGAAACAGACCTCACCAGCAAAAGAGTTTGAATTTATCGTGAAGAGCTTTACTCCGGGGGCAGCAGAGCTAAAGCCGATCGTCACGCTTGTTATTGCTTGTCTCATTTCTGTCATAGTTGTTTTTGGACAATGCTGTAGAATAATCGTGCCGAAGCTCTCCAACTTAAATTCCAAGTGTAGACAACAGCCTAAATCATGTGCAGTATCCTTTGAGGGACAACGTTAATCATTATCTAGAGTTATGAGGTCTGTGAGAGACATGGAAACCATATACTTTTGTTTATTGAATGAGAATCAAATGAGTTTTACGTTCAGCTCTGGATTTTGCTGTTGTCTGTGAGTTATCAGGCTTGACTCATAAATGCTGTCATCAAACATGAAATCTAACTTCCCAAATTATCTGAATAGTGAAGAGAATCCTCAATAATTAGAAATGTTCAGATTCCTATATGATTCAACACTCATCCATACAATAAAGGAAGGGCTTACATGTTCCTAAAAATTAAAGACGTGAAAAAAATACTATGACTACTACTACTACTAATAATAACTATCATCATCAACATCATCACCATCAAAATAAAATCTTTTACAACCTGTCTGTAGTATTCACCACTGACAGCCATACACTGGTTGTGCCATATCTGGACTGTGGCGGCGTTCTGCCTCGTATTTAAAAGCATACGGCGGTAAACAGCTCATAAGTGAGTGACTTCACTGAAGCATCTGCCACTGCATGTAGAGGGGAGAGAGTCAGTGAGAAAAAAAAAGGGGGGGGGGGGGGCACGATAATGTGCTCGCTCCACTAATGGGCGGCCCAACTAGACACGGGCTCATTTTTCACATCATGTCATCTGTAAGGTTTGAATAAAAGTAATGGTCACAGCGAGCCATTATGGGCCCTGCCTTCTCACTTTTATTTGTGTTGACTCGTGCAGTTGGAGGAGATGACAGTCCCGGGGACGGCAGGATCAGTCAGGGTGCTGATACGCACTGCATTACACTGTCGGTGACAGGTCCTGTTTCCCTCGCTGGCATCGGGGGGGGGGGGGGGCACACACGTCCCCCTCCGTCATATCAGATGCTGTAATCTGACAGAATAAAGGAGCTGGCAGTGGGGACATCACAAACTCTGTCTTTTATAATTTTCTGATGGAAAGAGAAAAAAATAAGGGTTTTCTAGGGCCACATGTACTAAAAACATGCATCAGTCAAAGCTATGTGATGTTTAAGGAAAAACAGAAAATTCTGTGCTGTACATTCAGGGATGATTATTAATAGCAATAGGTAATGGAAGCTAATATCTGCCATTTTCATTAATGAAACAAGTAAGGGTCAGATTTTCCATATAAAGCAAAATGTAAAAATATTTATCATTAAAAGCCTAAGGATTTGGTGTATTTATGTACTTACTCAAAAAACTATCACAACACGTGCCATGCTTTGATTGATTGCATCATGTTCATGTTTGCCTTTGAATTCGTTTGTGATATTTAATGTAAATGTGCAAATAGTGCAGTCATGTCCAGGTATAGCTGTATTTCTGCTATGACTTGGAAACCGGGAGAGCTGCTGGTGTTCCGGTAGGGGGCAGTCTGGATTAAGTTGAATATCAATCTCCCAGTGTAGTGATGGGGACACTGTGCAATAGGATGTGCTATTTTTTTTGTTGGATGATCCATGAAACTATGGGCTTAGATTATTACGGTCTTGATGTTCATAGAACATTCTGCAAAGAGCAGGAGGTTTGCTGGTGTCCTAGCAAAATTCCCAGTGAGGCCATTTAATTACTCCACAGTTTAACTGACACAGCAAATTCCTTCCTCTCCTCCTCATCTGATGCTTGCTGAAAGTGTTAGCGACTGGCACACACCACCCATGTGGGTCCTCCAGGTGGTGGCTGAAGTGAGTCACCACTTCTTAATATAAAGTGTTATGAGATCAGTGAATCATACTGCATCAGTGTAATTCATTACTGGGATTATTATTCTTTTAATACTGTACAATGGTTATACAGAAAACTTGTTTATATATACGTTGGGAATAGGGCTTTTAAATTATATGTTTATCAAACTCAATTAAAATGATCATATTCATAAATTTACCACATTTTAAACAATACCACAATATAATTTCAAAAACATAAATGTTTATTTTGAAGTTCTTATGCATACCAGTTATAAAAATACAGTTGACCAAGTAAACCTGGACTGAACTAGCTGGATCATTTCCCCCTTACGAATGGAGTGTTTGTGTACTGTACATAATACAAAGAAAACCAGGCTCATACTGCCCATTGCAAGTAATGTGTGTGAAGTCATTTCCTCTAAACACATTTCCTACAGCACCTACAGTGTACTCTTCCACAAAAAGTGCACATTGACACAAAACATTTTGAAATAAATTTTCTGTTTACAGAAAGTCAAACAAGTTGTAAAACGAATTAATGTTTCAGTTTGAAAGCATTGTTATGAAAATATTCATTGGTGGAGAAGATGGTAAGCATCACATATCTGCTCATATGACACAAAATAAATCCTTAGAGGATTATTTTTATATGTGAATATTGGATTACAAATATTATTATTACTATTTTTTTACTTTAGATGGAACAAAATGTAGCAAAATAAATAAAATCAATTATGTGCAGCTCCAGACTTTCCTTGGAGGTAATTTATCTGTGTGAGGAATGAAAACTACTCAAGGGTAATTCACAAAATGGTGAAAGGATATGGTTGGGACGCTAATACCTGTAATCAGGGTAAAACTAAAAAGCCCTGGTAACCCACGTGTACGAATCAGGAAAGGCTCTTTGAAAATGGAACAATGACAGACCCTATCGTCACAGAAAAACCTACAGGGACTTTTACGAATCACCCCCACTGTGAATGTAAGCAGCAAATGTGTTTCCCACATGAATTTCCTCTCAATCGAATATTTTCTCCAACTGAACATGTCTGAACCCAACGTGGTCTGGTACTTACCATCTCTGAAATTGCCTTACAGTCTGCATGCTAACACATCAAAGTCAAAAATTTCTATTATGAGATTCAAAACTCATGTAGTTAGCGAAACAAATGAGCATGATGTTTGTGTTTTCAGGGGGTAATGGCACCCACTTCAGTTCAAAGTTACTGGACAGATAGAAAATGAGTACGTAAGATGGTGCTGCTCAGACAGCCATAGCATGCTAACATGCCAGATTTGCTGAATTTTCATGGGTTTTTCACCATCACCTTCTCTGTGTAGCAAGCTTGCCATGATTCAAACCAAACACAATGATGCCCTTTACAAATCGACTACAGTAGCTGAGGAGGGTCAAAAATGGGAGCCTGCAATAAACTGCAACTAAGTAATACAAATAAGCAAACAAACAAAAAAGAATGAAAAATGATGATTAATTAATGATTACTTAATCCCCTTTGATGAAGTGCAAATACTCACAGCACAAATTAGGGAAAATAATCTTTCCATCAGTGTATCAGAAATTTCAGAATCAGGTTAGAATTTCTAAAGCACGACTGACTGTCTTATTTATTGTTAACCTCTTTTTTTACACTTTACCTTTGCCTTACATTTAACGTCTTCTACTGCGAAACCCAAGTCATTGACCTGCAATATGAGTGAAAGTAGCCTGCAACTGTGAACAGTGGAACAACCTGGAGAAAGCAAAGACATACCAGGAACAACTGACAAGAGAACTTGGGAGTCTAAAATGGGCTGTTTCTTGCTGATGTTTTAAAGAGCAAGCAAACAGATGCATCAATGCTATATATAAAAATATGGTGAAATGTTCACTGTACTCACATATTAAACCAAATGGTAAGCTATTTGGCTTTTTGGCTCAGTACCTGTACATATATAAACATAACACACAAGGTTTGTATGGGACTCTATAATGAAACCCATAAGAGGAATTCTTACATTCATATCTTACGAAAGATGAATATTTGGAACCCAATTTATTTAAATCAACTCGTCATCTTCAGTGTAATAATGGAACTAATGGTCCATTAAATATTTTACACAATCCAATGTTTCAAGAATAAATGTTTCAAATATCAAGTCTACTCATTTGTTATGGTGAGAGGTAGAGGGGAGAAGCCACTGTGTGTGTGTGTGTGTGTGTGTGTGTTTATTTTCTCATGCATTTGTTTTCTTTTTCAATATTGTCTCTGTCAAGTATGACATCTTAATCGTATGTATAAAAGAGAAAAACCTTGACTCTCTTGTAAACCGAAAATTATATAACACACATGTTTTCATGCTTTGCCAATTACTTTCAAAATAAGGACTTTTTGTGTCAGCCCCCTATAAAAATGTGAGGAGGGATGAGAAAACAAGCGATTTCCTTATTAGGTTCAGGAGTCAAAGGCCTCCTCCAGGAACCGGCAGCTTCAAGAGCCCAGAAGATTAAGACATATATTGGATTCATGATGGAGGGCACAAAGTTCATTTTCAAAATAAAACAGAATATTATTCATATTCCTTTTAAAATTCAGATTGCCAGCTGACCTGTGACTCGCCAGCAGTGTATTACATTTTCAATGAGCTGCCAGTCCGCCTCTGGTAGACAAGATCCTGCTTCCTGTTTTTCTTTTTCTTTTTTCTACCTTTTTTTTTTTATTCGTAAAGCTGAAATGGATTTATAAGATTATTTTTTTAAACTCTAGTTAAAATGCAAAATGTTACAATGAACAAAACCCAGATTTGATGAGCATACATGATTTTTAAGATGTTTTTATTTTCTTTCCTAACTTTCTCAGTTTATATTTATTGTTAAAGTATTACGTTTTCTTATGTATTATTTTAGACTAGCTCAGATGTAAGACGCTCTTCAATATTGTGGTCCGTAGAAGCATTCTTTGCTTCTGTAGGATCGCAGAAGATTTGTACAGATCGCATCTGTCAGAATGTTGTTGTAGGAAACTCACATGCAAGCGCACAGGACCGCTGATTTTCATATATATTAAAACCACCACCTACTGTGGCATATGAAATAATACAAACCACCAAGGCAAAGGCTTACTGTTAGAACTCCGTGCTTCTCTTTGATTCAGAGTCTCTTTGTGGCTCCATGACCCTCATAAGAGAGGCGCAAGGATCTTGCTCACACACAGATTCCAGCAAAGTTCTGTTGCTACCAACTGCAGCAACAGACAGAAAAATAAATGTTAAAATGCAGTCTATTCAGAATTTTTTATTTACACAAAATACAAAAAAAGAATGTAATGTGAAATTACAAAATTACAGTTACAAAAAAAGTAACTGGCACAGACATGGTCATTATACACACTCTGGAGCGTGTGCCATAGAATATGTCCAGATATGATTTCCTATGCAATACCATCCATTTAGTATTTTTTTCATCTAAACCAAAAAAAAAAGGGTTTAAAATGTGCAAAAGACAGTACCCAGCATAATAAAGCCACAAGTTCTTGACTGTAAGCTAATTCACCCAGCTATCCCCCCTCGGAAACAGCAACTCATCACTCCCCAAAAAAAAAAAAAAAAAAAAAAAAAAAAAAAACCATCCTTAATTGGTCTGTGCTCCTCCAACATGTTTTTAATGAAAAAGCAGCACATAATTCTTAGTTTGTTGGCTGGCAGAGCCCAATTTACAAAAGTGGAGGTTCGTGATAAGCAGAGGCAGTTCGTCTGCAGAGCACCCAGTGCAATGAATCACCGAGTGCCAGGGTTGAGCAGAATATAATTGAGTCCAACATCTCTGAGCACTTTCACCATAATTAATGATAATCTGTAACAGAGGAATCTCAGATTCCAGTTCACAGAACTGTTTAATTAGGCCCAGTAATGAAAGCAGGAGCCCTACAAGAATATGGCCGGTCTCATGATTAATGATTTGTGCTGGTGAACACAAAAGTGCTGCACTGTTAAATCCAACGGATGCTCTGCCTCTCACTGGCATTTACAGAACACCGAAACAAATGCAGGTTGTTTTTCTCTTTTCATATTAAAGATATCACACGTGAATATATATTTATTTTTTTATTTATTAATTTTTTTACTAATACATGTGGTGAACGTAATTTTGTAAAAGGACTATGACGTTTCAGCTGAAAAATAACATTTTTATGTTCATCTTTTATATTGGATTTACTGCTGTTGATCATTATAACGTTAACCTCAGGATGGAATCAAAACATGGGCTTTTTTTTTTCACCTAAATCTGGGTTGGGGGTACTTGACTATGGTCTATTGAGCAACAACAACCACATCAGAAAAAAAAATAGTGAATAAATAAACAAGATGCTCTGGTTGAGCCCTGAGGTGAAAGGTTAGGTGGTCATTTTGAATACTTAATATCGTGGGTTAAACAGACACATTAAGAATCGTAACATTATGTGTGTTTATGGGGTCAGCATATCTGCGGAAACCGTGGTTATGGCCCTTCTCTTTGCCCATTGCAGGACATAACCCATTGTTACGTCCTGCATGTAAATAGGTGCAGTACTGGGGTTGAAATGTGTGAGCTGGTTAACAGACCTATGAAGCTGAGGGTGGAGCATTCTTATGAACAGACCCACCCACATCCCACCCCTCCCAAGAACATCTATACTTTTTGATCAAATGGCAGCCAAAAGATAGCCACTTGTGTTTCAAACTAGCTAGAAAGGTCCGAAGATGGATTTTATGATTCAAAAACACATAAAAAATTAACTACAAAAGGGTATGCTCATAACTGCTATCATATAGCTAGCAATTAGAAATGTATAGTATAGGAGCTTCCCTCATGTTCTTCAGGCATGGTGTGGACGGGTTACAGATTGGCCCTGCACAACTGCATTGAATTGAAGGACAACTGCAGTTTGACACAAAGTTTATAGTGACGTTTATTAGCATCCAAATCAGAAGCCGTTCTAGTCACACTCACAGTTAAGGCGAGCCTACGCTGTGTGGCTCAATAGGACTAATGCACTAACACTAACACTCAATACAATATTTAGACTAAAAATGTCTGTTCATTTCAATCAAGTTCAAAAAAAAAAAAAATAGCAGTCAGCTAAAGCTTTAATCGAATAAGCTACCGCCATAAATATAACCACAGCTTGTTCTCCTAGCAGTTTGTGTGTATACAAACACATAAAGCTACACCTTAGTCAGACAGAGTTTAGATAGGGGTCACAACGGAAGGCAAGCTTTCCATATTATAAAGGAAAATGTATTTACCACCGTACTGTTCCGTTCACTCGAGTAATAAAAGGGACGTAATGAATGAGGTCTGCTACCTAAGTCCACATTGCAGTGCTGAATGAAATGCTCCAGCTCCTTTTTCTGCCTTGCAGGCAATTGTTTTTCGCACGTGTTTATATCCTCGTAGAGCTGCAGGAGTGAGTGGGACAGTCAGATTTCCATTACACTGTGGCGGGCAGTGCCTCTGCTGTGGTTCCCTGCTAGACTAGGTCTCCACATTTAAACGAATGCAGCTTCGAAACGAATGCATAAATATCATTTGTGGCAGCATGTGGAACAGCTTATGCTGACACAAATGATATTTATGAATCATACTTATTCAGTATAACAGTATAGTAACCCTGACTTTAATCACTATCATTGCGATAAACATTCGAAGAAACTTTAAGACGTTAGATCTGTAGGTGCTCTATACTGTTTCAGGGATGTTGGATCTTTTCAGTGAAGATACAGTCTGAGTGCAATTATTAATTATCCTCACCTGTTCCTCTACCTGCTTGGGAAGCTTTTGTAAGTATAAGCTTAAAGGTCATGGTAAATTGAAATTAGCCATTTTGGAGCAGTATGCTTCTCTAGGAACATGATTCCTGTTGTCAGTTTTGTCTTACATAACACAATAGTCGCACAAAATACTTGAATGCAGGAGTAATTGTGCCATATTTCATAAATGCAATGTTACTTGTAGGACAGGTCAGGACAGGCAGAAAATGTATACCTCAAGTGAAACAAAACCCAAAAACACAAAATAACAAAAAAATGCATGACCATCATTGGTACCCCCCCATAAATCAATGACCTCCCCATCAAAAAAAAAAAAAAAACAAGTTTTCACACTGACAAAGATGTTGGTGAGAAAGAGTGACTGTAGCCCAACAGCGGCGGAGCCTAAATCTTGTTTAGTTCTTTAATTCCGTACTTTCTGACCTGGATCTTGCTGTCGTCGCTCATGAAAGAAATTGCACAAGCTCCTCAGTCATAGCAGCCCAGCTTCCTACTGCACGACGGCATTTGTCATTGCCAAAACAGCGGCGTTTAATTAAGTGTTGTGAGCAGCCTAGTGAGAAACACACTTTAAATTAAACCTCTGAACACGCTGCTATTGGTTCTTTACCTTCCCAACAATCAGCAGGGTGTTCGGCATAAATTCTATCTCTTGAGGGGGAAAAGGCTGCTCGCTCGTAGCTGAAGCGATTCATAAACAGCCCTCTTCTCCCACAACAATCTCCTATTAGAGGACTCCTCATCTGTCCTCACTCACAAACAAAAGCAAACCAATGTGATAATTAATGCCCCTCTCAACTAAACGTTACATTTACTTTTCTCTTGATGTATTAGTGGTGTTATCTTTTTCAGTTTTTTTTTTTTTTTTTTTTTTTGTGTGTGTGTGCGCCACAGTTTGTAGGTCTTAAAAGAATTACACGGCAAATTATCTTCTGATGCATCAAGCAGTTGTTGGTGCAAGAGAATGAATTATTTCAACATTTCTGTTGTAATGGATTTTTTCAAGTTGGTAAGCATTTTAATTCCATAATGCATTTGTAATTGCATCCTTGAAAAGGCGATGGAATAATTCAGGGCAGCAAGGGTTAAAGCGTAGTCGAAGACACTTATAAATGATAAAATTACAAAACACAAAAGGCCAATTGAAAGGTAATATGTGTTCATAATTTGGTGCTCACGGGATCAGGAATGTTAAAGACGTTATATTGTGAAGCACTGCTGTATTCGTCCTTACTGTGGAAATGCAAGAATCGCAGAAGTGATTCATGATGATGACTGGAGAAAACACTGTATATATAAACTGTGGTGTGATATTTTTGTTAATGCATGTAAGTGTAAAGCTTTGAGCAAAGGAGCCTTTGTGTAGGAACCGGACCAGACCACGCCGCAGGTCCCTCGTGTAAATTGCAGAGTCTGTTTCCGCTCCCCTCCAACACGGCTCATACAGACTGCATGCTGCTATGATCCCAATGAACTCTGTAGCAGATTCCATTATATGCATGAGCCATCAGACCACAAGGAGCTAGTCATGTGCTTTACAACCACAGTAAAAAAAAAGAAAAAAAAAACACTCAGCTGTGGACCTGAGAATGGGCAGAATACCATTTCATCATTTATATATCATGTATAAAAAAATGTAGATTATGAGACCATGATACTCTGATAAATGATGATACTCATGATAAATATGTATACATATGTATTTTGTGTACATATTGTGCATATGCATATGTATTGTGGGCATATACAAGTAAGTATTTATTTTAACTGTCTGACGTCAAATTAACTCATACAGCCATACAGTGTTACTCCTTGGGATTGTTATGTTGTTATGTTCTTAAAACTGACTTTACTTTTCATATGGAAGCAATATCAGTTGATGCAGACATGACAATTGTGCTGTTATATTTCAGCGCAGACATGTTCACCACTAGTCACAAGGGGGGCTTATTTTGTATTGGTATGATCTTTGTCCTGGAAATTAGTTACATTATGTAGAGGTGGTTGGGGAAAACAAACAATCAGACCGATAAATTGGAGTTGTAGTGTTACTCTTACAAATGCACTGCATATTCCTGTGTAATTCTTAAGACATCATTTGGCCCATCCCTGAAATGTCAATGTAATCAAAAGCCACTGTTTGGCCAGGGAGATGAATAGGAAATATATATGCAACTACTTTCAAAGCAAACATTTGAAAACTCATATTCCTGATATAAGATTCTCAAGATATGGTATTGTGTGGTACCTTTTCACAGATCCTACAGCTGTTTTTTTTTAAGATCACTGAATGCTGGTTGCATCACATTATTATATAAAAACCCCCACAGTGTCTATAGCAGCACAGAAAAAGGGAAACCATCTGCGATCTTTCCCATCCATCCCTGTCAGGGGCGGTGATGCAAACACACAGACCAATCACGCAACTCACTTGAACTTTAAACAAAGTTAGAGGTACATTTTTCTACCCGTCAGCTGACACGGTTTTTTTCCTCTCCTCCCCTTCGCTTTCATGCCCCCTTCTTCACTTATATTTGAGTGATCCGACAGCTGTACAAGGGCTGCGATTATTAACTAGACCAGAGGCCCAAAGCTCATTGTAGTAGGCGTGTAATTCCACGCAGCATACGCCCCGCTAACAGCGCCGGGTTATCCGTTCAACAGCTGGCTGCGCTCCTCAGCGGCTCTGGGCCGCTGACAATCGCCGCGCTTCAAAACAACCAGGAGCAACTCCTGACACATGCCTCGTGGCAGCAAGTCATCTATACAAAGCGATGCCGGGTGTAAAATTGCACGGTACCCCTGGTCTGTGGTGCGAGAGGAGTAATATCCACACAAAGCCGGAGAAATGCTATGTCTGTTCCTCTTTTTTCTTTCCCCCTTCGTACAGGTTCCACAGAGTTTAAGACTAGTAGCACCGCTAATTAGTACTGAAGGGCTTCTGACATGAACATCGAACAGGACGGGACTGTTGAGTGGATAAGGTGGTGTACTGAGGAGGTAAGCCGTGAGGCCTCACTGAACACCATGACTTTTGACACCCTTATCTGAATTCTTGTTCTTTTCATTAATTCAGATAAAAAATGCATTAAATGAGAAAGTCTATTCATTTGAATAGTCTCAGTGCACGCGGACAATGCATATTTTATACACGCAAACAATTTCTACGTTTTAAACTTTTAAAGACAACATCTTGGGGGCAACAGAAAAATCTTATTCAATGAGAAGAGAAAATTTAGTTGGATATATCTACATTTACATTTACATTTATTTATTTAGCAGACGCTATCCAAAGCGACGTACAAAAGTGCATACAGTAATATCTACTGTAGAACAGATTATCAACCAAAGTGAAACCTTGTTAGAGTCTCCCCAGTCTCCCAGTGATGTTTGTTAGAAGTGGAATATTCTCTCAAGTGACTCCCCACCTTTCTTTTTATACAAATAAAACTGTAACTACACTCACAATATATGATATTTAAGTTCTTTTTAATAACTGCAATGCATTCTGGGAAAGGAATGAGCCCCACCCCCTCTGATAGGTTCAGAAGCTGCCTCTCAGCATGAAAGGTTTTGACCATAAAGGGCAGTGGAGGATCCTTCAGTACATTGATCATTTAAGCTTCCCCTTCTTATATTTCCTCTCTCTAATGCCAAATGATAGATGATCATTCCTACACCACCAGTTAATGTACACTGTAGGCTTTGTATTAAAAAAAAAGAGATAACTTAATTGATTTATTGATGTTAATTCAAGTGTTTCAAAAATTAATCACAATATAAAATTAATTTACTGTTTTCTCAAGCTATTGTGTGATTAACTAATGATATGAATTAATCAACTTTAATAAGAATTCAAACACTATTGTTTGGCTAATTTGTCACTTTGTTGAAGAAAGAATAAATGGGGAGCTCTACTGTACTGTATGTGAGTCTATAGGTGCAGTGTCAAGTTTTTGTTTTTTTTTGGGGGGGGGGGGGGCAGCTGAGATGTCGATACTGTATTCTAAGGAATACATTATGAAATAGAAAAAGATGTATATACTGTATATATGTATATATTTACACACACATACATACATATATACACATATATGTTTTTCCTGTATTATTTTTTTCTGTCTCAGGACATTGTAAATCAGTAGCCAACAGCACTGACACATTATACATTGACATATTATACACTGTGTATCATATATTTATATATATGATACACAGTGTATATAATACATATACACTGTGTATATAACACATACACACAAATATATAATACATATATCCCTCTGCAGTCTCACAAATGCAGCTGTAACACAGGTTAGTTTATTATACTTTGTTGTGTGACTTGGTTAACAACAGGCTACACCAGTAACTTGACCTGATCCTGAAGACAGCATTAATATCAATCTGGAAGTACAAGTATAGATTGCACAATCTTTCTACACACTTCACTGACAGACCCATCTTCACTGCTTCAATGCATGCGTGAAGCCAGCCAGGAAACACTGCAGCCAAATTCTAACAATTTCAAGAGGTCCTGGTGTATAATCAGTTGTCATGTACCCCGGGGATCCTGTTAAACATTTCATTAGTGGGCATCTCATGTCTTTAAAGTGTTCATTCATCCAGTCAATGTAAAAAAAACAGCCAAGTTATAAACTAGTTGTCTATAGTCATGACAATATAAATTATTTAAAAAGGGCATATTCACTGTGGCCACCGGGGCCATCAAACATAAGAGATGGCAGTGACAAAAAAAAAAAAAAAAAGAGAGAGAGACTTCCGTAGGCCTCCTGTCTGTACAGAGGAGAATTCAATCTGGCGGATACCTGTGAGGAGGCAGGATGACCCTATGTCACTCATATTGTCTGTCTCCGCAGCCTTTGAACGCCGAGGCAAGCTCCTCTCAACCATAGAGTGGAGTGGATAAATAAAGTCTCAGTTTACCGGTGGCCTCCTTGCCGCTGCACTCTTCAATTTGTCTGACAATAAAGGGGGACAGAATGGCTGAAAATCTCCCAAAGAAAACGGATGCATTTTTTATAGAATGCTTGAATTGGGTGGCTGAGAGGCACTATTTTTATTTATAGATAGAATGGAGAGGTTCTTTGGGGAGGGGGAAAAAAAGACCCCTGGAATGACTTCATTCAAATGAACTGACATGCCTCGTGCCCCTGCCGGACGGGAGGCTGCCACATATGCATTTCATGTGCGCGGATTTACACTTGAATCGTATCTCGCCGTTTCAAACAATCGCAAAGAAAATAATAACAGGTAAATGAACTGTAAACAGAAAACTACCGCAAAGTCATGCGATTTGAGGCTTTTGCCATATCGCATTTCACAGGGGTGGCACTCGCTAAAATTAACAAACACACACACACACACACACACACACACACACAGACACACACACACACACACACACACTCTATACTCATCAACGATGCTATTTTGATGCTGTTCTCCGTAACTGTACAGTGAAATGTCCCTTTCCCAGCAAGGCCAGCAACCGGCAGCCCCAGGCTGACTTCCCCACTGGTTCCTTCTCCACAGTTTACTGCTAAACTCACCTGGCCAGGCGTTAACTGACCAACCGCCTCACTTACACACCACGCGGTCCTGCTGTTGCCAGACAGGCTGCATATCTACAGTATGAGATATCCTCACTCATTTACACAGCTGCGGACCATCGTGACGCCTGCCCTTTGTCGTCTATAAATACCAGTTACAGAAGGGAAGCTTTTTTATTGTGAGAGTATGTATACTTTAAAATGCACCCTTGAAGGGAATAAAAGAATGATAAATAATTCGGATGGAAATCAGTAAAGCATTCTTTTAATAACACAAGCGCGGCAGAAGACTCTTTGAGTTTCAGCTTAGAAATCCAAGGATAAAAAACACAACTTTGATTAATAATTGATTAAATAAATCCTTGGCAGATCAAAGACAGGAAGAGGAGTATCTCCTGTGGATGATGAGGCAGCCAAATGGCACTTTGTTGTTTTAAATGGTCCCCAGATCTTTGCGCAGCGTCTGTGGGCCGCAAAGGTACGGGTCTAACAGAGTGTCGGTCATCTTCTAATTAAATAGGACGCGCCGAGATGCGAACGGGCGCACCGGCCCGGTAATTGCTGCAATGTGATAGCCTCCTCTTGCCGTTCCATTTACTCTTTCAACAATTTATGGGTAATCTCTTCCCCTTCTTTTATGAATGGGAGACACTTAATTGTAACCTACATTACGGCGCGGCTTAGGTGCTTATGCAGACAGCTAAGAGAGAGTGAAAGCTGTACTGCTGTGTAGTTTTCAGTAAAATTATTTTACATTTGAAATGATGATAGAAAGCTAATTTCATGTCTCATGATATAAGTGGAATCTGCTTATGGTCTGTGACTGGTGTACCTGCATTGAATTGCTGTACCACAATAAAGATAATATTTTTCTTAGAGGTAGTTTTAGGTGCTCTCTGTTTCATTACCATTATGGTAATATGTTCGCTGCTGAACAACCCAGAGTCAGAAACCTTGGATTTAAAAATAGAGAACTGTGAAAACAGCCGTTTCTTTTTAACGTGATAAATCTATTGTTCTCCTGCCAGAAGCCGTTTTACTGCTCAGACCGGACGTTTGTAATTAATATCGGAAAGCCACAAGAAGCCAGTAAACTTTCATCCCCAGCTAATTAAAAGGACTGTATCTGCATTCAACTGCACGTAACACAGTCATACATTAGTGTCCGCCGAGGTTAAATAATTAGCTTTGAACAATAAAACGCTGGATGTTTGTGCACACAAGCAGCCAACCCCAATGAAAAGCGGAGTGATCTCCCGGGACTAATGGAAGTGTTCTCCGGGTTTACAGACCTGAGTTTGAGGTGTTGACACTATCGAGGCCCTGTAATGACTCCTGTCAGCCCCCTGCTGGTGGGGATGGGGATCCGCGCCTGTTGTGGCGGTGGGCCTGACTGGTCCTTAGCTGGACACCAGCAGCAGTGGATAACGCTATGTGACGGCTTCCTGCCGATTTCAGCCCCATGGCTTCCAGCACTGAAACAACGTGTCAGGATTCGGCGGACAGGTCGGATGAAAATCGCCAGATTCTGGAGCACCAGAGGGTTATAATATAAGACAAACTATCTAGGTTGGCGCCTCTTTTTTAAGTGCTGAGTTGATCAAATTGTGAAGGTATAACTTTAAAAGGCCAAGCCTTTTTAAATCTCCTAAACAAACCAAAAAGTCATCCCTGTCTCCCTGTAAATGGACAGATCCTCTCTTGGAAAATCTGTCTTTCATTTTATTTTAATTGGAAAATTAGAGGAAATTCAGGAGATATGACAGGAATTACACAGAACATATGGAATATGGTCAAGCATAAAGAAGGGTGAAGTGTCCCTCCATTATCCCACAAAGCCCAAACCAGCAGATTATCACCGTTGCATCTCATTCTTTATATCATAGCATTTATAATGAAAGAGCTGCCACTATGGCAAGCAGGAGAAACAAACGGGGGGACGGCAGGCGGGGGGCGGCGGGGGGGGGGGGGCTGCAAGGGAGCGCCAGCGCAGAGGAGAGGCGAGTAGCGAAGGTGCGCTTCAAACAGGAGCGCTAATGGCAGAGGAGGTGGAGGAGAGAAAAGGCCAGCGTTTCTAACTATAGTCCACAGACTGATCCTCTACGCCCCCCCCCCCCCCCTCCATCGCAGCCGCCGCCGCCGCCGTGCGCGCATCCACCTTGCAGAGGGTCCGTGAGTGACAGGCTCTGTCTGTGGCGCTGACCTCTCCCCTGCACCTCCCTCTGCGGGGGGGATCCCAGACCACCAGGCTTCCGGGACGCGCCCCCGCTGCGATGGCCAAGCTCGCGCGTCTCCTCCCCCCACCCCATCCCGCCACCCCCCTGCCTGACCTCTGACACGCTGAGCCGGGGCTAAGTTGAATAAAGAGATAATGGCCGGGACTCGTCCTAAATGAAGCAGAGGGCTGTAATTGATGTGGCAGAGACGTCAGCATCAATCTGCGGGCCCCCCTTGCGCCGGCTGCACGGTTAGCCCCTCGTACGGATAGCTCAGAAACCACGACACACGCTCTGCAAACTGTTACTAGTCAATTACATCTATCTTATCTGTTCGTTCTTTTTTTTTTTTGGTGAATAATCTCTAGCTGCAAACCCCCCCCCCCCAACCTGTGTAGTTATCTTCCACAACACATTCAGGGGTTTTTCACAATGTGGTCCTCTATCTGCAAATGGACAACTGCAAAATATCTACCCCAACAAAGGATTATGTATGGTATGAAAATTGGCAAGAGACGAATAATTACATAGTGATATGAATATCTTCTATCGTCCACAGACCACCCCATGATCCATAGAGTGTGAAGAATATAATAGCCCTTTAGTGGCGTATTGTCACCCCATGTCTGTACACCAGTACAAATTTGTGTAAAGTGCTGAAGTATGTATCTCCTCCAGCACGTAATGCCAGTTTGAGTGCCTTTGGCTGACTGGGTCCACAAGAATTTGTGAAACCAGTTAGTTGCACAAAGAACACACACATGCCTGAGGTGTAAAAGCATGAATGGATTTCCACTGGTTCTCCTTTAAAATGAACATTTCCACTTGTTGTCCGTAATATCCTATACTGCAGCTCTTTTTCTTACTGCAAGTGGTTTAAACCTTTTTAAATACCTCTTGTGTCCAGTCAGTTTTGAGGTAAGTCTGTCAAAGGACACGTCAACATGTCTGGCAGCGCGGTATTTGAACATTTGAACAAGTGAACTGATAGAAATATCCTGTTACGGTGAATTTTCACATTTTCATTCTGTCACTTCTTCATTTGCCTGATATGGTCCTTCCAGAACTTGTAAAACGGACAGTACTGCCATGTGAGTGGGTTTTCAAGAATGGAGAGACCAGCGGTGACGTACGACACTGCCATCAGGTTCCATGTGACTGCGAACACTGGCCGTGTATTGGTGGAACCTGGTGGCTGCCCCCATTCTGTCTGAAGTCATACATTACACAGACGTAGCCCTGGCTGAAAAGGGTCTCTGAAATCGCAATAAAATGCCTGAAATGTGACGTGAAGTCTAGATTATCACAGAGCTAACATGAAACATTTTCGCATGGTCGAACTGTCTTGTTACAGTTCTAAAATGATTAAAGAAATTTACAGGTCACAACAACTGCTTTGTGAAACAAGAAAAAAGAGACAACACAGAAGATCTCCATAGTGATAAAAGCAAAAATATGGTTTAAAGCAGTTGCAGGGTTGTTCTCTGCAAACATAAATGAATACATAAAAAATAAATACAATAAAGATTAAAAAAAAAATACTGAACTTATGTTCTTAATATTTAAAAAAAAACAGTATGTACACCAAATTGGAGATTTAGCTTAATTTCATATCTGGAAAAATAAAATAACATATTTGAAAATCAATCCCAGAGAAACTATGACTTTTGGACCTATGAAACGCTCATCATGCAGAGGGCCCTTGCAATGTGGAGGGATACAGGTGCAGCCTGCCCTAGCGAGCGTGTTCCCTAGGTTTGCCATTGCACTGTAATGTGACGGGACACATGACGTGCACAGTCCAGTGAGCAGAGAAGCAGAGCGATTCATTAACTAAACCGTTCCTGAAGACGGCCTAATGAAGGAAAATCTACATTTCTCGTCTACAATCCTTATGGGGTAGGTTTCCAACATTTAAAGTAGGCTGGGGAACAGATTAAAACATCTAAATCTAAATCCAGAGTTCCGGAGAAGCCGCAGAGGTACCTCTCACATGGAAACCTGAAGACACCTTCTCTCTCTCATCATTTTCACCTGCTCGCTACTTTTCCCGTTACGGTGTTGGAATGTTGTATCATATTGCAACACGTTTTGTATTGTCAAAGAAGCAGCGCATATTCTTAAGGGTTAATGGCAGGAAAACACACAAAATACTAGTGGACAATGTTCAATTAATGTGCATTCTTTGACACGCACATGCATCTGTGTGAGAAATGACAAATGACCAAAAGTAATCCAATCTAGTAGGTTATGGGGTTTTTGTTGAACCTAAACATTGAAGTTGTCTGTCCCTCCAAGTCTATGGCTCTTATTAAAACATTAATTTGGACAATTGTGGAGATTTGCGCTGGATTTTTAAAATTAAAAATCTACGCAATTTGAGAACCACACACTGCCAATGGCAGGGGTACATAAGTCTCACAGAAAAGGCTCTGTAAAATTGAATGCATAGCTTCAGAGGGAGAAATGATCAACATCCTCACAGTGAACTGGGGTCTATAATCCCAACCCCATGTCCCAAAAGACATGTCCACCTCAATAATGAAGCTGTTTACCATGTAACCTTGTGGTCAGTATGGAGATACATCTCTGTCTCGCTCTGACCACTGCCTCCCTCTGCTCGCCTTTCCCAACGGAATAAAAAAAGAATGGCACTTGATACCGTCCATCTTCTCAGATGATGAATGAGACAGAGCCAAGGAGCATAGTGCCATTTACATGCATTCCTGTACACTGTGAAGAATTGCATCGTTTTTAATCAGTCCCTTTTAAAATAAAAACGTCTATCTGCGGGGGAATCTGCACCACGTATATACAACATTACAACAGAACCCTCTTTATATAACGCACTGTAGGAACACACTTCTTTAAAAGCTGTATAAAATGTATTAAATAAACATTACGAACATGTGCCAGATTGCAGTTTGCTTCAATCTTTTCCAATGTGTAAAAAATCCCGAAATAAAGACATCTTAAAACAGTAGATTATCTGAAATGCAGAGTTAAAAATATCTACTGCACTCAATCAACAAGAACAACAATACATGAAATTGCTTTTACCCACATATAAGCCCTGCACAAAAATATGACTCAATTTATTGGTCTTCAGGCAGCAAAGAGGTCTACTGTATGACAATATGGACATCTGGCTTATGAAGGGGTTACATGTCTATACACTGTCCGCAGCTACATATGAAATATATTGTGTGGCAATACTGAGGGTAGATAAAAGTAATTTCGTGTATATATTCTGCACTTGATGTCTGAGTGCCATATCAGATTATCAGATCTCCACAACACAAATAATCTGTTGAAATACTTTTTTTCAATGTTTCTGTCTTCTTTGTATGTTATTATCACGTTTGAGACATGATCATTTCTGCAATTTCTGCACGCATTCATTTTGGGTAACTTTAGCAGACCAGAGCTGCATGGATAAATGTCTTAGTGGCTTGGTGTGGAGGAGTACCCATAAAGTACTGCACAAATTTTATGTGTGTTTACCTCCAAGCGGAGTGAGCCCCAACCACAGGCAGTTCATTATTAATGCCCAGATATTCCAACCTAACACTCATTATTTCACAAGGAAGGGGTCAAGGTAGTGAAAAAATGGATTGAATAAAATAAACCCTCAGCCTCTCTCCAAACAGTGTTTTCATCCTGGTGCATGTAAATTTATCAGAGGGATAGCCACAGAGAGCACACCCGAGGTTAATCTACTATGACTGTTAAAATTTCCATGATATGCCAGTTGAATAAAGAATTAATGTGGAATGAACCATGCGGTTTATCCAAATTATTATTATTTTTTTTTGGAATTCCACCATAAATGACAGACCTTTTGTTACCATGCGAAATTTTCACATAAAAAAAGCAAACCATATTTTCAAGTTGATTCCTGAAGTAATACATCTGAGAAGAAAATTATCTCAAATGAGTATACTGGTTTATTTTGTTATTTATTTTTCCTTCTTCAGAAAAACAACAAATGCTCCATCAAAAGAAAACAGCTGATAAATATGACTGATGCTATCTTATACCTTAAGATTGTTAGATCTGATTCAATCTTTATTGAAAAATGCTTAAGAGCTTCAAAGCCGTGAGAGGCTTTTGTATAAGGTGTATTTTTACAGTGAATTAAAATGGAGCCCCCTGCATATATATGGAAGTGGGAAATTCATCACATTCTCATCCTTGAGCAAACTCACTGGCAAACATTGACAAGCCTGCCTCGTGGCCCGTCTCATATTAGACAAACTCTGACAGAAACTGCATTTTCCTCCCATACAAGCCTATTGATTAAACTGAATTATATATTGTGAAATGTGATTATGCATAAACACAGATATGAATGTTGAATAGGGGCCGTGAGTCTTTTGCAAAGGAAAATAGAGGATTTCATCCTGGGCCACGGAAACACATTGCCTCTCGACATGATTATCTTGTGTCAAGCTCTGTCCTTTACACCACCAGTGGATGTAAATATATCCTTGGGGAAGTGCTTTTGCTTGTGCAGAAACATACAGATTTTTCTGATAAACGATAAATAGCTGAGTTTTCAGGGACATCACTGTGTTAGATTGAAAGAGATCGATATGACTGGTGATTTCATTCCGTGAAAACCGACTCTACTTCGATGAATGCTTTCCATTAATAACGATTAACAAGCCTCACACCTTGATTCAGTTTAAAAAAAAAAAAACAACTGTCCCCCTGGCCTTGTGATGTTGTAAAGGGACAATTCCACAGTCCATTATCATGAAGTACTTTTGTCAATTCACCCAGACAGTTCTCATCTATACACATACACACACACAAATAAATATATCCCTATATATGGATATTCGTCAGAAGTGTCCATGAACCATGAATTCAGCTACCCGTGATTGGCTGGTTCCTGGACACTTCTGACAAATATCCACATCGGCAGAGTCTTAACCTCCCTTGACGGCTTGCTACGAGCGGCTGGTATCTGTGGTGAAAAGCAGAGCGGTGGGGAGCATGGTCCTTCTCATCTCAGTGCTGATTGAGTGTCTGAATGTGTGCCAGATTCAAGCACAACCTGCGAGAGATCCTGGAAAAAGCAGTCTGATCGGATTCAACATTTATAAAAACATAATGGCTGGTAACAGCTGTGAATGGGCATATAACTGTGGATTCACACGTGAGGCAAACATGGTTATGACGATTATTCTGAATATTCAGTGGAATGAAGAGCACCACAATTTTATTTTGGTTTTACTTCCTGGTAATCCAATCAGGATTATAATCTTTGTATCACTGCAAAATGGTAATGATGATGATCTACATGTGTATGTGATTCATATGTATATGTGATCCATATGTGTATGATAGTAGCACCAATTGGTAAAGAAAAGCTTCCGCAGAACAATAATTTTCTGATCATAACCAATTGGGCTTAATAGACAAGTTGAATATTGTAGTATTGTGCGAATGTGAAGGGCTAACCCTTGTGCCTCCACCCTTGTTGTCGTGTACAGTATGCTTATTAGTGTGGTTCTGAGGAAAGATGTGCAGGGGACTGCATAACCGGCCCATGAAACATGAAGGAAAGAGAATTATACTTTTTTGATGTTAGTTCATGTACTGCAAAGATGTATTGTCCCTGTTCCTGTCCCTACATCCTTTCCGATATTTCTGCATTGCAATAATATCAAAGAAAATGTACTAAATGAATACAGAACATAAACAAAATCAGCTAAGACAGAAATCTCAGAAACAAAAACAGCAAGTTAGCATATTGCTAAAGAACTTTACCAGTGTTTCAAGAAGAGTAACTTTGTGTTAGCTATCCACCAATTTAAAATTATAATGATAAAATATTCTAAACAAAAGGGAACTAAATATGCTAGTGTAATCAATCAACAAGATAATTTTGATCTACTCACATTCCGTATCTCTTTTTCCCCCTCTCCAACTATCTAATATCTCTGTATATGCCACTATTTGTTAAATGAAACAGATTATGTATGTATGACAGTATGAAATAAAAACAAAACAAAAGCAGATGCGTACATACACACACACACACATACACAAAGGTGGCTAAGCACCAAGTCAAGTCATTGCTAAGCACCTGGAACATCTAACACGGTGTCCAGCACAGTCGCCATTCACGACAGCACATAAGCGGGCGATTAAGTCATACAGAAGCATCTGCAGCCGGGTCACTTCCTGTCAATATGTCAGTACAGAGGAGTGAGGAGGACCAGAGCGGTGGCGTTGGACCCGGGGGGGGGGGGGGGTGTTTGACGGGACCGCTGTCTCCGCGTACGCTGTGTGGTGCGAAACCGCCTCCCAGTCAGGTTTGCGGGCAGCCATCTTTAAATGCTCGAGCTGTTCCGCGCGTGCGGCCCATGACATGATTCCCAATTCTCTCCGTTTATTTACACACCATCACCCCAGCTCCACATCACATCAGCGCGACGTGGTCGCGGGCTGACCCCGGGCTAGGCTCTGTCTCCACTGATCCAAGTGTATCCTGCTCTGGGACCTGGCGACCGTCATGCAATACACAGCGCAGGCACACCATTTCATGCTACACTACAGCCGACAAAAAGGAAAAAAAAAGAAAAAAGAATAGGTGGTATGTGTTCCTATTTGGGTTTTGCAGTGACTGCTTCTTGAAAAATCCATCAGCTTTTTAGTTTTTTTTTTCATACAAGAGCCTGCACATTAGAAATACCAGTGTCCTTTGTCAATGTTCTAGTTTAATTCACCTGAAAAATTGAAATGGAAACATTTATACATGTGGAATAAAAAAAAAAAAAATGAGGCACTGCATAACATAAATCCAGACCGCATTAGAAAATAAATATAGATATTACATTTTTTTATTGACAACTGATTCACACAACTCATGTTTAAGAGGAAGCTAGCGTGAATAATGTTGAATAACTGTATGAGGCTGAGGTATCTGAGTACGCCTAATACCCACTGTCATTTGAAGCACCGCGAGCCATCAGTGTTGAACACCAAAAAATCCCAGACACATCCGAGAAGCAATTGTATTACCAAACTAAAAAGCCCTTAAAAGTGTCTTTTAAATACCAAACCGTGGTTTAAGTAATAGCCCATAAAGGGATATTTAAGTGGAGTTTCCTGCACATCTCTAATGGCTGCTACCGCCTTTTAGAGAGGCACGTGTCTCCCTGTGACTGGTGATTATGAGTCACAGGTGAGGAGGTCTGGCGCACGGGTCCGCCTGCAAGCCTCACTTCCAGCTGCCAATCTTTACTTTGCGGGAGAGTCGGGGGGCCGCGTGGCACCTTGTCCCCCCCACTCCCGCGACACTGTCATCCCCCCGGGCGGTAGCGGCAAAATGACTCCCACAAAAATGCTGCTTCTTTTCCCTTCTTAATGCCTCTGAGAACTGTAAATCCTGTGCATTTCCTTCAGGAAAAAAAAGGAAAAAAAAACTTCAGGAGCCATTACAGGCAACTACTGTATTATTTTCAACATCACTGGTGCAAAATATCCATCATGATTGGACCTGAATCTTATATATATATATATATATGTGTCTGTGTGTGTGTGTGTGTGTGTGTATTTAAATATTTTTTTTAGATTATATATATGTGTGTGTGTGTGTGTGTATATATATATATATATATATATATATATGTATGTGTGTGTGTGTGTGTGTGTGTGTGTGTGTATATATATATATATATATATATATATATATATATATGTATGTGTGTGTGTCTGTGTGTGTGTGTGTGTGTGTGTATATATATATATATATATATATATATATATATATATATATATATATATATATAAACAGCGAAGTTTCTGCACCAAACTACATTTGTTCCCTTGAAATAACTTTGTCTTAAACTCAAAGCTTCCAGCTGGAACGCGCAGCGTACTGTAGCCTCTCCGGGCACTGTTAAATGAAAATATAGACATGGCCATTTTGGGGGAATTTTATATTACTCGGGGACACTCATGCATGGTGCTTTTTGAATTTGGTATTATGTGCGGGGTCAGGGGGTCGAAAGTCAAGAAGTGCTGTTAATTTCACAGGGTTAGGGAACGGCAGATTCACAGGGAATACAGATCACTTAGCACAAACGAGCGAGCACCCTGAAGTTTGTGAGATTTTCTCCATTTGTTAAGCACATCCTTGGGGCCAGTGAACCGTTGAGACCGGGGTTGGTCCCTGTTGGAGAGACTCGCCATGGAGCAGAGGAACAGCGATTCAGCCTCACCAGTGCATGTGTGCCTGTGCTCTGCCTGTCTGATCACTCTCCCCAGCGCTAAGAACCGGGTGCCCACTGCCCCTCATTCTAATTGTCACAGCATATCTGTGAATCAGTGGGGTGAACACACAAACACACACACACACACACACACACACACACACACACACACATACACACACACACACACACACACACACACACACACACACACACACACACACACATATGCACACGCACACACAAACGCGCACATAAACTCTCCCATACACACACACACACATATACGCATATGCACACGCACACACAAACGTGCACATAAACTCTCCCATACACACACACACACACACACACACCTCCTGTCATCTCATCTGAGGCTGCAGTCAATGATGAATATCAGGTGTTTCACCAAAATATCTCCTAACTTGACCTTTTCTACTGTCTTTTGAGGTCTAAGGTTATGATGATTAAAAGTTTTCCAACAAATGACTACATTTAAAATATATGAATCGAGCAAACTACTCTAAATGCAGTTAAAATGAACTCAATTTGATGCACCATTGCTTTCAGCTGCCCAGCTCCGTTCTCAGTTCCATATTAAGATAAAGGTTGTTATTTTTGTGTCAATATTTCATAGTAATATCTTATTTTCACTATAATCTGCTGCCATCATTGAATTTCTGTTCAACACATTTTTGTATATAATTTTCAAATCCAATACTGATATTGATAAAAAAAAAAAATCCAATGTTTTTTTCTGTCTGAGGGAATAACAGTACATTTCCACACAATCTACATTGTCTCACATTGTTAAATAAATGGCTGTAAAAGAGCTTACTTGCCAAAATTTAAAGAAACAAAAATTAAATATGTATCATTTTACAATCCCATAATCTTTGAGTTCTGAGCTTTTAATTTGATTAAAGTGTGTGAAAATGGAGGGCAAAGAATGTCTGGAAGGATTACATCACAAACACTGTCTCCTTAATTGGTGTTATAAATTTACATATGGATTTGGGTTTGATGTTTAAGCAATCTTTAATCCAACTCGCTCTGATGTCTGGCAGTCTGAAATTCCACAGCTTGGTCACGTGGTGCACGCTGTTAATACATTAATTCTAATGTTCCAAGTGCTGTTTGGTTTCTCAGATAAAAAAAATCTTGTAATTAGATTTCTAACTGGTTTGGTGGATAAGCATTTTAGTCTTGGTGATCACACTATCATATTTACCTACATGCTGAATTTGAAGCCCTTTTTTGTTCCTGGAATGGGTTTGTCAATCCTCTCTGCTTGGATCCTCAGAGGACTCAATCATATTATCATAGATTCAGTCTAGTGCCGGCCTTGGGAACTCACTGCTTGGCATCTCTTCAAAGCTTCCCTCACAGGTGATATCAATGGGGCTTCTTCAGCTGTCTCTTTAAAGTACATGAAGAAAACGGCTAATGATATTATACACTTATTTGACAAAAGTTAATGGGTTAAAAGTAGCACAAATGGTTTTACTTTTCATAAATGTCACTGGGGGGACATAATTCTGTACCACAATAGTGAAGTTTGTAGGAGCTCAGACAATGACGCATTCAGGTGAAATCTCCAACAAAAGCCATTTGCCTATTCAGTTTGTTACAATCGACTTTTCTACATCTTAAAATCTGAAGTCTAATCTCCTAATCATCAGTGCAACAACATAAATATCCTGTATTCAGTGTTACAGGTGTGAAATACAAACTGATGTTTAAGCTGTTTTCTGTTTCCAGTGCTTACTTTTGTTCTCTAAAGATTTTTTCCTCCTTTGATTCCCTCTGGTTTACACCGAACTCCTCCATTGTTTGTTTTCCAAAGCCGTATTTTTTTTTCTCTGTTTTAATAGGCTGAACCAAATCATTTCCACTTTTTACAGGCCGCTTCCCTCTTCCCACAATGCATAAATTGCAACTTATTTCCATGAAATTCTTAGATGACACAGATCTTTCTTTTGCATAAAAGCATGAAGAATGTGTCTAATATCGGCGGAATTCATCTGCTAAGTGGACATTTGCATGGGGGCGAGGGACAGGGGGAGAGGGGGAGAGGGGAGAGAGGGAGAGGGAGAGCCACTACCCTCCCGCGGTGACAGCCCGGCGCAGGGATGACATCTGACAGCTGTGACAGGACTGAGGGGGGACCGGCTGCGCCCATGATCCAATTACGCGGCCTGGCCCCCTGTCAGACCCGGCAGTTTGACTCCAGCCACTCCGAGGACAGTATTGATCTCTTGTCAGGAAGACCAGTTGCATGCCTTACAAAGCCCCGCGTGCCACTGATCCTTCCACTTCCAACCCCACCCCTCCCCCCTTCAAATCAACCTCCGCCCGCACCACCCCCTCGATCTCCTCCCCGGCAACCCTCTTAAGTGATCGGAACAATCGGGTTCCGGCGTTCAGGTGCGGGGAGGGAAGAGGTGAGGGTCAACGGGCAGCGGGCTAAACGCTCCGGCCGCCAAAGAGGGGGCCTGGTCCGGTCTCCCTGCGACTCGGGCGGCGGCCTCGCTCCGTCCGACCCGCGGCGGACTCCATAAGCGCTTACCTCCCCTAATGGTCTGGAGAGAGAGACCCCGGTTCCCGTCCGCTCCGCGGAGAAGCGGTTGATTCGAGATGATGAAAAGGCCATTGCAATTAGTGTGCTCCGGTTAGTTTTGCCGGGTGACAGCGGAGTGTTTGATACAATGGCAGCTGCCAATAAATTCAGCTTACACAGAGCAGACAATTAGGCCTCCACCTGTTACCACTGCTAGTCCCCGAACTGTAGACCTTTTATACTGGCTGCAACAACAAGCGGTGGCAGGTCAATAGGCAATGATACTTTGAAAAGCTTCAGTCCGGCAGAGAGGTTAATCAGCCCACATCCACCAGCGGCACATTGCGTTCAGCGGCTTTATTATTCCTCTCACACGGACTGAAAAAGGCTGAAAGGAAACCGCAAGAGAGGGTCCTGTTCTGGCTATGGATTAATACACTTTATTACATTAACGGGTATGCTGGTGCTTGCTACTACAATTGGAAAAAAATGTTCCTGTTTTTCCTGATTGCATTCTCTTGTTGCTGTGAGTGTCTCTACGTTGTGTGACTTTTTTTTTTTCTTTTTCAATCTACTTGGTTGTTAGTCAGAGTTAGTTTTGAGGCAGAGATCAAAAGAGTTTATTTGCTTTTGTGAGTTTTTTTTTAGCATTTTCTGTACAGAAGCCTCTATGGAATTATTCTATTTTGGGAAAATTGCTAAATAAAATTTGATTACTTGCTTGATTTCCTGATTGTACATTGAAGGCAACAATGAAGTGGAAAATATGTGAAAGTGCTCCTTTCCAAATAAATCAATCAATCAATACATAAAACAAAAAAATGTATCACTTACCAAAATATGACAAAATTGAGAAATGGGACAGTATGCTTCTTTATCTGGGGAGTGCACGGTCTCATTGACAACCTGCTCTGCGGCTGTGTGATCGCTGGCAGTTCATTGTCCAGCACAGCGTGAAATTGGGCGTTCTCTGGAAAAGAAGCTCACCGCCACGTTCATGGTACACGCAGTGTGCTTTAGATGCACAGTGCAAACATCACTGGCGCTGCTCATGCATTCATTTGTGACCCAAAAAAAAAGAAGAAGTGAAGGTCAGGGGTCACTTGCATCAGAGCAGGACGAGTAATTTGTATACTTCTTACAGCTTCTTCTTTACACCCACTGACGGTTTGCTGGGGGTAATTCAAGACTACCTCAGATGAAAGAATGTCTTACCTCTCAAAACAAGAGCAAAACACTGCAAAACATACTCGTCTGAACTTCTGAACACCTCAGGGTCGTCTTTGCCTAGGGGCATACTGTCTTTGAATCGGGCCATTCGCTGGTTCAAAATGGGTGAACGTATACCATTACAGGAACGCGTGATGTCTTATGAATAATTCAGAGTCAAAAAAACAAAAAGGAACACAGATGGGACATGATTAAATACAAAAAAAAGCTCTCCGGGACACAAAGGCATGATTATTTCAAAAGGGGAACTTTTGCCATTAAACCATCAGCGTGTGAAAAGCGCCTCTTTAAGATGTCCGTGGCACCTTGACAGGGGCCGCTGCAGCTGAATCATCAGCCGAGCATTCCGCTCAATACGTCCTCCACTTGAAACTGAATACAAAAGTAAGAGGAGTAATATCAGCCATTGGGTACTTTAAAATTGAATTATTTAAATCATACTTAAAGCGAAACATGATTTATTCTCGGAGAGTTCCGACTTGGACTTTTTGACAAGTGATTAACCACCCCATTAAATAATCAATAAATCAGTATAGGTTCTGACTCTGGGAAGAGAGCAGGAAGGCAGACAGAGAAATGGATCATCTCTTAGATGCGCCAACTTCTCCAAAGTGGAGAGTCCTATTTTAGCATCCAATTTAAGCGCTGTTTTCATTACGCGACTATTCTGAGACTCAGCAAGAGCAGAGGTGGAAACGGGCTACGTCTGCAGCCCGTGAACCACAATGGGCTGTGGTGAAAACAGCCAGACATCAGAGCAGCAATTGTGTTTCCTTCTCGAACGAAGTAATCACTCATGTAATTAATTTAGGGGGGAAACTTGTGAACAAAATAACCCAGATCTTTCCTCTGAGCACGGTTGCCCCACTGTGATATTTGATTTAATTTATTCCACAACCACGGATGCTGAAGTGGGCGCGCTGGCCGTGCATAAATCACTGCTTCCAAGAGTACTTCTCAAGTTGGGTAGCAAGAGAGGACTTCCCTCCATATTTTACTTTATAGATCACAAATTGCTTCTCATATAGCATGAATAATGTGCTTACTTTGTCATTCATTGTTTGCCGGTCATTATAGTTTTGGGACAAGCTGATATTTCTGGAAGCTGTAATTGTCCTGTCTAATCTGAAGTGGAACACCAGCCCTACTCGGACCAGCATCAGGGTTAGGGGAGACAGTAAGCATTATGGTCAGGCTTTCTGAAAGGTAGTGGGTTATAATTCTCAGATGGATGAGGGAATTTATCGGTAACGTGATTAGGAATCTCTATTCTTGTCAGTTTGAACTTTAAAGATAAGACACACACACACACACAGACACTAAAAACATCAGAGAAAGTGAAACAAAATTTTGCTAGCATTCCCTTAGAAAGGATTAACTAAAGAGCTGATGAGCTATTTCACATCAGTGAAATCAAGGTAAGTGCCAAGGACAAGTTTGTCTGGCTTGTTATTACATTCCACTGTAATCCATTCTTTTAAAAATGTTATTTTCTGTTAAAATTGGAGCAGAAGCCTAAATGATGTTTTGTATTATTTTTAGGGCTTGATCACATGATAAATTAAATTAAAAATAAAATTACTTGAGAGCACTGAGAGAACTGGCTGAAGGGGTAAAATGGGGGAGAGCAAGTTATTATTCATTAGTATAAATATTAATTAAATTCACACACAGGGGGCAGATATATGGGTGTGTCTTCCAATGAGGTCATGATCTATTAATGAAATAGAAACATTATCTCATTATTCGAAACAGAAAGGACATCCTTTCTGTGTTTTGTGTGATATTCACTGTAAATGCATTTTTTTAGGCAGGACATGCTTTGACTATACACACACACAGACACACACAAAGACAAAAAACCCTCATCAGTCATGAGAGACTGTACCTTGTATGATTAGGGAAAGTAAAAGAAAGACAACCAACCGTTGGTCACTGGGTATAATACAGTTGGTTCCTAGTCACTGGAAAGCAACCTACTTTCTACTGAAAGGCTGCCTGTACCCTTCCCAGGCCAAGTTAGAATAAAAACACGTGGTGGCATTATACAATTGCAATATTACCAATTTAGCTTAATAAAATTATTAATACTTAAGTTCTTCTCTAATGTTTTGTCAGTGAACATTATTCATTTGAACAAATACTGAATTTGCACTGCATGAAAATGTTTGATTTGTTTAACGTGTTTAGCTTTGCTCAACCTCACAATTAGGCAAAACTGCTAGCTAGTTAGCCTGCTCCACATTAGCTACATGGAAAAAAGAGGCCTCTACAAGCAGTGCATTTTTCTGAGCTGGTTAATGGCAGAATTTTTTTTTCTTTTAATGATGACCGACTCACTTAGGAATTTGTCATTTGTAAAGTGAGTATTGCAAATTAAGCTGTGTTGAATTTGAATACAGCTGAATGTGGCATGGTCATTGCTCATGTAGGGATTCACATTTCACATTGAACACATTAATATGAATCTTCTCACCCTGTTTCAGGTCTACATCATATAACAGTTATATACTCAGCACTTGTTAGAGGATTTCACAGCTACTCTTTACACACTTATTGCAATGAGGCATTCTTTAAAAAAAACGAGAAAGCAAACAAACAAAAAAAAACAATTCTCTTCAAATTAGTTGCTCCTAGATTGAAAAAAAAAACAGTTGGCAATTAAAAATTATGTTCTTGACTGGAGTGGGCCTTTAATGCATTACATTAGAATTATAATGAGCCCTGACACTGAGAGTCCTAGATTTCCCCAATTGCAATAATCTTTGTGGCAGTGCCAAGACTGGGGAGTGCTCGCTGTTTTTCTATGCGGTCTGTGCGATTACAAGTGCCACAGACGTGTGTGACATCCTATCTGTGAAAGTGCTACAGTAGCACTGCTAAACTACAATTTGAACTACCACTGTTCAGCACTGACTCTCAAGCAGGCCCAGAAGGGAAATCAAGGACTCTGTCTGATTAATGTACACAATGAATGTTCCCCCTGTCAACATTGCTTGCTTTTATCAGTTTTTTAAGAACGTTTCAAACGAGGCACACTGAACAGTTCTGACAAGCCTGACAGAGACTCTCATTGGAGCATCTGTCTCCTTTAGCTGTTAAATAAAGTATAATATTGTACCTTTACATGTCAGTTTAACTGTAATTAATGAATTAATGGATTATGTCAGGGAAACGCAGCGCAAATGAACGCGAGTTGAGGGAAAGAAGCATCTCACTTAACAGAGGGTTTGTTTATCAAATTGTGGAAACATTCCTGAAAACTGATTATTCCAACATACTTCAGGCAGTTGAAATATTTTCTCGAATCAGCTTTTCCTTTCCCCCAAATATTTCTTGATTTCTTTATTCAGTCATTGCTTCTTTCAGATTATTTTTAATGTTCTTGTCAAAGTTTTCTGATTTTTGCATGGAATTTGCATTTATTTTTTCCAAACATGAGCCTCATTCATATCTCCTCATTTCATCTGTTAACAATAAAATTGTAAGGTTTGCTCTTATATGACCTCTATGTATATGCAAACGATGGGAATGGTGTATTACAATACCAGATACAACAACGGTCACTGGACCTAAAATTATCTGACATATGACCAAAAATGACAAACGGCGACAATTTCACTAACAGACGATCCTACAAAAAGTAGAAATGTATGTTAAACTAAAATAAACTGTTTAGCAAAACAGTTGACTGCTTTCCATCCTGAATTGTTTTTGAAGTCAGCGATTCCTAGGGATAATGCTGTGTGAGAGGTGCTCTGTAAAACTGTAATATAAAGGCATCAAACGGACTATCTAGTGATGTAACATTGGTAAGCTGGTGAGCAAGCAATTGGTAGTTCATTTTAACCAGCACATCAGCTTCATCATAAGCTAGCTAACTAGCCAGCCACCTGGATATTGAGCAAAGCTCTATCATTGCAATACATCTTAGCATACTAATAGTGGCAGTATTACATCTAAGGAATTACTTGCACAATTACTGCTGTTACAGTGTTACAAGCGCTAAAAAAACTGTCCGTTGTCTGGCTATCTTTGAGGAAATGTGCACTCATGAGACAGGAGTTTACCATAACTAACCATTGTCCCTCCTGAACAATAGTGCTTCTTTTATCTGTGAGCAGACAAGTCAAGAACATGAAGGCATAACAATGAATTTCTCTTGTTTTTTTTAGAACACCGCTCACCAAAACATCTCACTTCAAAATCAACTGTCTGCTCAGTAAGCAGCAGCAATTTAAAAATCGTTCCCAGTTCCCATCCAGTGGAGCAAAGACTGTAGCTTCGCTGGCTCGTGAAGAACCTCTAATACACAACTGACCTCCCCTTCCTTACCTTCTCCCCACCACTAATGTAAAATTACGCACCCCTGTTCCAATTTATTTCACAATTTAGTTAGAACTTTACCATGCATTACACCCAATCAGACCAACACACTGGAAAGGTTTTCAAAAAGATAATTAATTATTCATCTCAGATAAGGAAAAAGATCTATATTTATACCATCTTCTCTGCCTGCCATAAACTACCTGACAATTGTTCGTTAATGATTCCCAGTAAATTCCTTAAAATGGTAATTTGTCATCCTGTCACTTCATTTGTGACCTAAAATTCCTCACTCGAGGTATCATCAAATAAATTAATCACTATCCGGGATCCATTTCTCTCTCACGCACACTATTATGGCCCCGCTCTCCTGTGTTTCTCTTCATTTACATATATTTAATGGCCCAGCAGTGGTTAGTTGTGCCACGCAAAGCGCACGTCGCGTGTCAGGTAAAATATTCCCACTGCCTCCGTCACTGGGAGACCGGGCTGCTCCCCCTGCTCTCAGACTCCTAGTTCTGCAAGCCGGCGACGATTCCACAGGAGTGAAATGTTCACGTCCGCTGCGCATCCCGATGAAATAAAACTGCACTGGAACACAGAATTTTGTGCCTTAATGGATGTACATAAATAAATACACATAATGCATTGTAAGCAAGTATTGGTTACATTTTTTTTTTTTTTTTTTCAAAAAATTGTCTGGGTAGTGACATGGTCATATTGTACTACAGAGAATCTGAACAGGCTATGTGCGGCTCAGGATTTAAATAATATAAATAATAATATAAAATACACTATGTATATTTAATGAATTCTGCTGAAATGTAAATCCTCAAAATAAATAAGCAAACTACCATTAGCACTTCATTTTGCAGTATCCCAGTGCTAAGTTTTGTGATGGAGATAAGTTAGATGGTAGCATGATGATGACAGAGTTATGATCTGTGCTAGGAAAAAGAAACAAATTATCAGTTTACAGTCAGTCAATTCATTTTCTCTGATTAAAAACACCTTGCATTACATGTAGACAGATGTATAACTGGCGTTTTGTCATTCAAAAGAATAAACATAGCATATTTGTACTGTGATCAGAGGGGTTGTAGGGTTTACTGATGGAAAGCTTGTTTTACATTTCAAAGGTTCCAGCACATCTCTGAGAGTTTCCCAAGCCTGTGAGATATAAGTGAGATGTCAAACGGAGGCAGTGTAAGCAGGGAGAGGGAATAAACAAGGTAAGGCAGTGCGGTGTGAAACTGCGAAACTCGCAAGACTGCCTGTCCCTGAGCTACAGCCGCATCTGCAGGGTTGGTGTCAGGAAGATCCAGTGCACTCTCCACTCTCCAGTCTCCAGTCTCCACGCCACTGGCCTCTCCACTCTCACACGCTGTCTCTCAGGCTACCCGACCCCTTCCGCTATAATTGTAATTAAGGTAATTGCAAGAAACCCCCCCGGCTCACGTTAATGAAACGCTTTTTTCCTCTCATCAGTTTGTCTTGCCGTGGTTTCTCCCTGCACGAGCCATCTTTTCCCGGCTTCTCACCTGAGTCACAGTCAACTAGGATGGCTTTGCAATTACAAGACATGCCCCCGAGTGTCGGCGTTATTATCAACAGCGAGGTCTCAAGTATCGGCAAATCCACACTTCTAACAATTCCACCCCCCCCCCGAATCGCATGCAATACTTTTTCTAATTATCTTTACAGGATGGAAAACATGCTATATTTGGATTCCTAACACCGCTAGAAGTCCCTAACACTTAGCAAATATGCGAATGTGCTGGGAGCATTAACACATAATGTGTCGGCGTGTTCACTGGCAGACTGGCTTTGTACAGCTGCTCTGTTAAAAAAAAAAAAATCCCACATTCCATTTCAAATAAAATTAGCCTAATTGAAAATTAACATGCATTAATTGTTGGGTTTGATGTAAACAGCTAATGCACCACTTAGCACTGTCACTGAATGCTTCGGCTCATACTATTAAAGGAAGTTGTATAGCACTGGGGAGAGTGGGTGGGGGGGGGGGGGTGTCATGTGGATACGAATGGAAATGAAAGGGAGGGGTGGGTGTGTGGTAGAGTGTGTGTATGTGTGTGTGGGGGGGGGGGGGGTAAATGAACATGCATGCTTTAATTGTCAAGCTTTCCTGGGCCACGTGCCCAGGCGTCTAACAACAAATCAGCCATGGTCAAAAGAAGGAATTTGCTTTGCATCACAGGGCTGAAAGGAAAAAGAGTCAGGGCGCTTTTTTACGGTAGTGACCATGGGAAGAGAGAACCGGGAAAGAAAAAGGGAAGAATAAAATGGAAACGTTAGAAGTAAAGATTGAGTTAATCTGGATATTGCTTTGCTTTGGAAGAGGCTCTGGCATTTGTTGGGGGAGGAGGGGTCAAATGGGACAGGGGAATGGAGGTGGGGTTGGGTGGGTGGATAGGGAGGTGGGGGGGTTACCTTTTTTGGAAGTCAAAAAACCTGTCCTTTTTTCTTGCACTATGTGATGTAACAAGTCAGGGGAGATCAGAAGAAGACTGTTAACGGATTTTCAGCTGCCTTGACGTATGTAGCAACAACAGAAAACCTTCGGGCGTAAGCCAGCACAGTGCACACAATGGACAACTGAGTGTACTCTTCCCACACATCCTACATAAAAGAGTATTAATGCAATGAATGAAATACAGTATGTTTGAGTCGCACTATTTCAGCTGAATGCGCAGGACATTTAGTTAAAAAAAATGTTTTCCTCTCAAATACCTTTCACCATTGTATGATGAACTGGCTGCAGTTTAAAAGTCAGTATATGGCACATTTAATCTAATGTTGAAGTAACATTACATTAGTACACCAGCATTTGTTTCTCAGCCAAAAATGTAAGCATCAGATTCTCTTCATCTAGCCAGTTTGCCTCATTACTAATTCCAGCATTTAAATATACATTTTATTCTTCGCTCCAGTTTGTATCTGTTTTCAAATTGTTTACTTGCCTATATGGTCACTGTACTCCTATTCCAATTTATTTTGCATTTGTCGAATCACAAACTTGTGATGTGCCATTGTTCCCAAAACAATTTCATGCTTTTTGAATATAAATATTTATAAAGCTTTTTCTGTTACTAAGACCATTTGCAACTTCTTATTTTCTTGCAACGTAATAGAGCCTTAAATTAAAAAAAGGACTACGGAGCTTTGAGGTTTTCCACATTAATCTAGATTTAATATTCATTTCAAAATACATTTTCCTATTAATTAAAAGTAAACCATGTATTGTATGGTACATTATCCCTCTAACAGCCCCATGTGGTGATTATGAAGTGGAAAACTAATGGTGTAGACTTTAGCATTTAGTTTTCGCCCGAGTCATTTACATATCTGTAAGAGGAACCCCCGACGTATGTGCAAATAAGCAGAACTCCACCTAATCAGGGTTTTTGCTCAGTTTGCTATGGGAACCAGAAGAGGAGCGTCTCTCTCTCTCTCTCTCTCTCTCTCTCTCTCTCTCTCTCTCTCTCTCTCTCTCTCTCCCTCTCTCTCTCTCCCCTCAGCCAGATAATGTAATGCGATTCTGAGGCCTCTATTACTCGAGGTGGAGGGATCTGATTATTAAGGAGAGGCATGTGGCAGTAAGAAAAATCTGTTTGTTTTTTATTCCATCACCCCAAGAAACAAAGGTGACCCTGCCTACCGTTCATTAAATTTCGCCTTCTCTAATTCATCAAGGTAAACTATCATAGGCTTTCTTGCTGAGCTATCAAAAAACCAGGGAAACTTGTTAGGGGTGTGCACTACCAAAGGACACGTCCAAAGATTTGGAAATAATTTATACAGCGTTCTAAATGTGTTTCTTTCAACATACTTTACAGTCAGTCCCATTCTGCATCCACTGCAAACAAACTATAACTCAGTGCAGTTTTACATATTTGTGTTATTTGACCACAAGCTTAATGAAAATACGAAATGAAATATGTTTTACAAACAGCAGTTTTCAGTATTATAAATGTACATTTCCTGATATTTGCTTACAGTCACCTAAATCAAAGGGCATTCATGTTGATTGTAGGCATCAGAAAAAAGCTTATAATTTTTTATATTTTTAATATATGCTTAACAGACTTCCTAGCAAAATGACTACCTTGAAATAAGCTTACTGTTATACAATATCTGGGTATATAAATAAAACTAATTTTACTCATTTTTTCTCCAAAAAGAGTAATACATCCATAATAAACATATATATATGTTTAATGCTGTATTTATCATACCATCGATCTATATTCTATCATCAGTTCAGGTTGTAGAGCAAATCGTTGGTAGATAAACAGATTGTGGGTCTCAAGTGGATCCCACCTATGCAATACAACCAAAGCACATATTGAAATATAACCACCACCTTCCCATTCATGGACCCTTGCTGAAACAATGACAGTGAATCAGAATTGCGTGTATGCTAACAGCTTATTCGACAGATATAAAACATTTGTGTAAACAATATTTAAAGCTGCATTTGATTGTGGCAATGGCATTCTGAGGTTTGGTTTTCACATGGAGGGGTATGCAAGCGCTACTCATGCCTTGGACTTGGTTGGCTCAGGGTAGTGTATGGTCTCAGCCTTTATTAATATGAATTTCTGTGGAACAGCATATTTCAGTGGATCTGTGTGTGGGGCTGTGACCGGGCCCTCTTTAAATACAGGTCGGATAGATCCAATTACAGAAAGAATTCAGCTATGATCCAAATGTAAAAAAAAAATCACAACTACCAGTTACCAAACTCAAGTGGTGGACAGCTTGTCAAGATGTTCCCTGGTTTGCTGGGTCAGTTTGGTCAGTTGTGGTCTCTTCAGCGCTCTTTGTTTGGTGGCTGGTTCTTGAAACTATTTTTACGCATTTTCAGAGGAAGATGGTAGACATATGGCAGTTCTGTCTGACACTGTAATAAAGGGTATTGTTAATGTTTATTACCAGTAGGTCAAAAGGTGGAATAATTTTTATTTGTTTTAAAATATTAAATTGCAGCTCAAACCATTGTCCTTTTTTAATGTTGGCCACTTTCAATCTAACTGCAGTATCTTTTTTCCTTAACTTCCTTAAGTTCTGAAGTTATAGTGTTCAGCTTAAGATGCAAGGATGGCAGAAGTCATTTCTTGAAATGAAGGGCAACCACACTGAGGTTAGACTGAATCCTTCCCTGACGCATGCAGACTGCATTTGACCATTCATTTGATCGTTACCATTCATGAGAGAGTATGTCGCCATTCACAATCCCTTCTAGACTTTGTTGCATTTTACTTTTAAAGCATTTGCTTTTGGAAAAAAAGAAGTGATTAAAATCCATCATGACTGTCTGGTTACCGTTAATCTGAGCTATTCCGGGACCTTTCTGTCGTAGGGGTAGGCCCTGAGACGTTTGAAATGTCCCGCACATCAACTCTGTGTCAGTGCACCTAGCCTAACCATCATCGACTGCTGTGCCTACTCCAAAATGTCAGAGGGATTCGTACTGGCCGGGACACGAGGGGGGCCCACTGGGTAAACGTAAACACACGGATTAACGCTCTGAATTAAACCCGGGCTCTCACTTCTACGTGTACATTACATTCTGTCCCCTGCCTTTAGGACTCCTGCTCCAGGTGAAATGGATCGATTAAAGACCACCTAGAAGAGACTAGGGATAAACTAGAATTGCAGTTTCAGGAGAGGAGTGCAGAGAAGGTCATAAGTATGATTTATAACTGACATCATCATATGGAGCTACTCACTGTGTTGGGTGAAGGCATTATTATTATTACTATAATTATTATTATTATTGTTGTTGTAGTTGTTGTATAACAACAACAACAACAGAAGAATAAGGCATTTTTGTTTTTATTAGCTAGCCTATCTGCAGTATTTTGTTAGGTAACTAGTAAAACATGGACAACTAGGTACTGCTAAGACAAGGATAGGAGGCATATGAATATTAGTGCGGAAACAAATGAAGATTTTGTCTCTTTATGATTGCCTCTTTATTCTTTGTGATGCCATTGTATGGCAATGCCACATCATTACTGTCTTCTTCACAATTGTTTATGGAGTTAAATCTTTCCACAATCATTCTGGGAAACACACAGGAATATTGTACATATACTCATGAGACCACTGGACATAATTGTGAGAATTGCATACTTTGTCAAACTAAAGATCAAATTTAAAAAAAAGAGAAGCCTTGAAAACTTACAATTCACAATCAACTAATTAAAAGGTGTTTTAGGTTAAGGGCAGAACTGTCAACATCAGCATGCTATCCTGTGTGGTCCTGGGTAGCTATATGCTGTTTATTTATATTGATTTAGATTGGATTTTATATTGATAGCTATCATAATACAAAGGAATAATGTCAATTAGAACACAAGCAGTGCAAGTTTACACTTTCAAGGCCAAAAAAAAAGAACACAAAGTTATTATCTGATGGTGGTATTAATACCTGCTAAAAGTAGCAGTCCAACTTCCTGATCCGTTCCAGCGTTTGCCCATTAAACACAACGAGAAAGTCTAATTGGTACGCTTTAATCCTGTTGCGAAATGCTTAAACTCGTCAGTCTGCAGGTGCGAGTGAGAAATTGGTATTTATTTTTTGTACCAGTAATCGCACCAGCGACCTATCTCCGCTGCCTTTGCCTCCTGACGGAGAGCTTGATGCGCTCAGCGGGCGCGGAAAGCTGTGCTCCCAGTTCAAATGAGCCGGTTTAGCAAGCATGACCGCTGAGACCCTCACATGACAAAGCCCCTGTGTAATTAATATGCACGGTAAAATGCTCCCCGGACTGCAGCTAAAGCGATTTAAATCATGCACATGAAAAATGTAATCGGGAATTTTGCACGGTGGACGTTTGCAGTCACATTGCGGCTGATTGTGAGGAAGGTTCCAAGTGTGTTTTAAATGTCCTTTAAGATTGAGATTAAGGGTTGTTCTTACGAGATGCATATTAATCTTAAAACCGGACGTTTTTTCAATGTCGGCACCCAGTGGGGGAACACTGCGGCAAGCGAGAGTTCATTTTAATCCCAGTGGGCAATTACACTTTGAAATAATATCCTTAAATTAAATCATGTTTACAGTTGATTAATTTAAACACAATTTAAAGACGCAATTCTTTACCCATTTTAAACTTTTGATATCATATTACTGATGATTAAAAAAAGATGTCACAGATTTCTGTTTATCTGCTTCAGAGTTTAAAGCTTTTTTAGTGGAATTAAATGAATGGATGCAACAGAAATACTTATCTTTCACAGAAAAAAGAGAAAAAAAAACATAGCAACTATACTGTTACATTGTTGCTCTGCTTTTAATTGCCAATACTTCATTCTGTATGTTTGGTACAACGTTGACTCATTGTGACCTGACAAATGATTAATTATTTTAAAAGGCAACATATTTACATGCTCAGTTTTGCTGCTGAACCAACATTAGTCATAGAGGAAAAAAATCACTGTCTTAAAATGAGACAGTTTTGTCAGCATGAGACACTTTTTGATGTATTATGCTTCCTAAGGGCAAATATTTAAAAATCTTAAGACCACCATGGTACCTAAACAATGTAAATCACAACAATGGAAAGATCTGCTAACATCTTACAGCAGTGTTTATACATCCATAAATACTGAATATCATTTTTCAGTCCATGTCATAGTTTGTTTATGAACAGCATTTAGTCTTCTTTTATAAAGCATCAATGCTACTGTACTGTCACTGGGTGTGTTTGGATGGTTTAATTGGAAGACTAAACAAATAAAATACAAAAAAGCAAACCAAAAAATGCAGCCCCTGTAAATATTTTGGTAATTGGTATATATTGATTGCTGTTAATATGACGTCTTAGTACTGATTGCGTTCAAAATGCAGAGAACCCATTACTAAATTAATCGTGCTGTCTCTATAATGAGCAGACGCAACAGCACATGGCAAAGACAACTCAGTTCCTGGAGGCTAGAATTGTGTTTCCCACCTGAGTGCTATCTTAGCCCTTCTCCCTACCTTAACCACGGTCATTTGAGTAATCTGCTCTTTGATGGGGACATGCTCATCCGCCGGGCCCTGCCTCTGAGGCGGCGGAGTTACACAAGTGACCTACTGGAGGTCGGGGCCGGATACTCGCACGCGCCCACGGTGCTCTACTCTGTCCCGATCAATGGTGAGGCCCCTATCACAGCCCCTGCCACGCTCCCGCAGACACCGGTTGTGACAGCCGGGTTATGCTGATCAGATAACCACGAGGAGTCATTGCTTACATGTGTCACAACCCCTGTCCACGATCGCATCGGCGCCACGCTGGCTTCGGGGGCGACACTCCTCTGGACCTGGTTGGGGTTCCTCGTGACATTTTAAACCGGCGTTGGGGGGACCGCGGCGTTTCTTCCCTTCCCCGCACACCGGCTCCGCCGCTCCTGCTCTTTGCTGAGAGGCCCGAGGAGAGCGATACCCGTTTTAATGTGGGGACACAGGTGCTGCCAGCCCCAATCACCTTTATTGTGCCTCCTAGAGTGAGACAGGTCTGAGCACGATTTTCAACTTTTTTTTTTCTTCTTCCAGGGACTGTCAGACTGGACCTCACCCATGTTAACAAAACTTTGCATGACGCTATTTACAGACACCAATAGCCAGACAGTGAATAGCTGAATCTGACGCCAGAGAAAAATATATTTCACATGAAATTCTGAGAATGGCCATTCAATTTCACTATCATACAAACAAACTTCCATGGTCTATGCATCACCTTTACTTTCCTTTCTGTCCATTGTATGCTGCTTAGAGTGATAAACCGGGTAAAAAGGAACATTTGTGATGTCCAGCTTCAGCCTATCGACAATAATTCCTAAAGCATGGTGATACATAAAATACAGAAATGTTTCCACAAAGACCATTATCTGAGATATTTTTTCCCCAAAAATTAAAACAAAGACCTTGACCAGTATTAAAAAAAAATAAACCACCCATCTGGATACATACAGTAAATATAATTGTCAATGTAAGTACTTATGTACTCAAGGAGGTTAAATACAATTCCCTGTACTGTGACTGCTAAAACCTAATTGATTTATTGGTCTTTGGGCTGGACACTATTACCCTTCCACTCAAGGGATCTGCAATCTCACCAGAAAGGACTAAATTCTGTCACATGACCAAGACAAGTAAACTCTTTCACTCATGAAGCGTCCTCCTGGCCAAGTCATTTTCTCTCAGAGAGAGGCAATATAATTGCACCCAGAGGATCCAGCAACCTATATTGTGAACTTTTGTGTTTGTGCCTGAACGCAAGCCAATCAAAAAGAGAGGGACTTCAGGGAAGGGAGGGGTTTTATCCAATGGAACCATAAATGTCTCTATAAATGTAATTCTATAACTCAAATGTGTCTCTGTGTGACTGTAAATATTTTAAAAAGCTCTATGTGAACAAAAACAAATACATTTCATGCCCCTTGAAGAACTTAACAGAAAGACATGTACCAGTGACCTAAACCTAAAGAGATTTTAAAATCAACAAGTAAAAATGTCATGTCGCAGTTTAACACCTTATTTTCACTGAAATGAAAACAGTGCAAGGGTAAAGCAGAGGGATATGAGGAGAATTACAATCCTGAACCGATTACATTCACATACACAACAGTTTAGCACTTTACCCGTTTAATCCAAACTGAAGTTAGTCATCTCAGATCACCATCACCTGCTCACACCAGAAAACACTGTTTTCTCTCTTTTATCATGTTTGTGGATAATAGAAATCATTTCACAGGTGAGCAATAATATAGATGTTGACACTACACCTACACCATTTTTATATCGCAGAACAACTCTCAGTAACAATTTCCTTTGCCAGCTTGCTCTACTCTCCCTGCACTCTGTGACAAAAATGTATGTAGTGGCAGCAGATAAAAAAGACTTCTTTCTTTATTTTTCTTACTACTTGATTAATCAAATCTTATCAATCAAATCTTTATTTAGCCCGTCAGATGTTTACAGGTATGAGTAGCTAGCAAGCTGGCATAATGACACTTACTAGGCATCTTGTGAAGTTCTTCACTGATGTAACTTTTGTTGTTTTCACTTCTGAGAGTTCAGTCAACATGTGCATTGGTCTGCTTTAGTGGTTAACATTTTTCTTTGATTGTTACTTATAAGTGAGGATGCATATACACTAAATGATACCTTCAGCCTAGATCTGAGAATGTGTGTTTTCTTTGGTTTGTGAAGAAAGGCTTTAAAGATGAACATCTTTCTCAAATGAAGTAACAAGGTTGTGTTTTTACAATGACTTATTGTAATACATGCCGCACCTTTAACTAGATAGCTCCAGCTAGCTACTGTAGTATGACATCCATATGACAATTCCTTTAAAAGTTGCATTTCCTGTCATTCACAGACTAAGCTCTGGGCTGGAAGATGCGAGGCTAATTTAACTCACTATCACAGTCTGAACCTAGCTATGTGGAGGTAAAACTACAGTGCGTTTGGATAAAACATCTTTTCAGTAATACGCAGCAACATGAACGAACAAAGAAACGATCACAGGAAGCCTTCCCTTTCCTTGAAGATCCCCGAGCTCTCTACTTCACAAAGAAATTAATCTGCATCCCATAAAGCTAAACAAATAAACACGCAGCTCACAGGAGGCGGAGCATGGGGACAAAGGACACAAGCAGCTACAGAAAACAGGGTGCCTGCATGTGCACACTGCACACAATATTAAAATACATAACTCATAACTCAGTTTCCATCAATCAGCCCATATTATTAAGGATGATTTTTAAAACGTTCATACTGGTTAAAAAAAGTGTAACAAAATGTAATGTAAAACAAAACAAAGCCAAATCGTTTATTCATGTTTGTAGTTATAAACGCTGTCTCGATTATCCCAAATAGGGTTATACAGGTGCATGTGAATCTACGCCTGCGTCTTCCTATGAAAGGTCAACAGTGCGAGCGGGTAGGGACAAAGGGTAAACAGATCCACGCAGCCCGCTGTGGTTCACACACAGCTCTCGCAACTTTGTTATTCTCACTGTCATTGACAGTCAGAGAGGGGAGATTGTTCACTGACCATTAAAGCACTCCTGCATGGTAGACTGGCCTGTCCGACTCATCTCCGAAGGTGCAAAGCAACAATTCTATTTTCAAAATAACATGAGAAATGGCCCCGGCGAGGCTCGGCTTGCTGTGCTGGGAGTTAAAGTGTCACTTAACGGAGTGCAGATAAGGAACGGTGTCACGCTGTGTTCCAATCATTTCAGCGGGAGGGATCAATAGGTCTTCACTCCTCCAACACAACACTCTCCTCCCCGTCCAGCGTGCCGCGCGTCACCTTTAGCTGCACGCTGACTGCTTAGGTCACTGTTACTATGCTGCCCTCACAGTTTTCTGCAAACACAGTGGGCCAAGTATTAAATTACTTTATTTTATGATAATTAATAAAAATGAAATAAAAACCTGTCACATACTGCATTTAAATACTATGTGCATATTATGCATTGTGTCGTATGCGTGCGCGCACACACACACACACACATATAGATACATACATGTGAGTTCTCCCTTGCAATCAGTTCTGAGGACAGTAGAAGCCAGTCTTCGAGAACTTGGCTGAATGCATTTAGCATGTTCATACATAAAGCACCTCCCACACTAATGTAATTAATTCCCTGTGATTAAGGAGAAACAAAAAGATCTGAATGCTCTTCCACCTGTTTTTTTTTTCCAAAGGTTTTTGAAGATGTGTGAGGGCGTGTGTGTGGTGTGTATGTGGTACGTGTGTGTGTGTGTGTGTGTGTGTGTTGGTTGGAATGGGAAGGTATAAATGAGGTTTCCCTGCATTTATGTAATGTGGAGAACATCTGTAGACAGGATGGAAGTTTAACCCTTGATGTCTCTGCCCTCCTTCAGTTTACCTCCTGCACCCCTCTCTTCTCAGTGGGGCAAATACAAACAGAATTATTTATGCTCAGCAAAACACTCCTTAATTACCCATGAACCACTGCTCACTCAAGCTCAAATCATCCCTTACCATTTATCAAAAGGTGTTAAACAGTCACTAAGACCTATCTGAAGCTGGCACACTTGAGCCTTGAGGAAAAAAAAATTGCAACTTTCAGATATAATTTGCATATGTATAGTGCCTGATATTTATGCTTACCATAGTATGCGTCCCTGACGGGGCTCTCGTAATACCTCTGTCCTCTGGCTTAGAGACTGCAAATCGAGCAGGTGATTAATTCTTGTACCCCCAAGAAAGGACCTGGCACTCCCAACGAGCCGGCTAGATGCAATTGTAAAACAGCATTTATGTTGAACTGGATTATTTTCTATCAGCTCTAAATTTATAATGGTGCTCTAAAAGGGCTAAAATGAATAAACTGTGAAAAATACATTTTGTTCCCTTTTTTTCCATTGGCACTGGCTTAGATTCAAAACGTGGGGGGTGGGGGAAAGGAGGGGGGGGGGCAACAAAACTTGAAATCACTGTAATTTCTAATACGTGGGACACACTTAGACATTGTACTCATCTTGTTTCATGTGTCAAAACATTTATTTGGATACAGACCAGGCGGATTTACCTGTGCTGTGCCTTCCCCTTATCTGCGGCAGATGAAATTGCTACATTTTCAAATGGTGTTGAGCATTATTGAGGTCCTGTGCCGCAGACTCTGGGACAGCCACGATAAGGGCTTTGCTTCTTTGTAGCAGCCACAACACTGAGATCAAAGTCAGGAAGGAGCAGCACTTACATCAGTTTTGTTTGGACCCCCAGACATGTCGTGATTTCTGCACTTGAGATGCACTCCTGGCACAATTAAACAATACGCATGTAAGCGCCCAAGAAATGTAGCAAGAAATCCATGTGCATTGTTGATGATTGTAAATAAAATATTACAAAAAAAAATGATACATTTTTAAGGATCTTTTTATGTTATTTCCAATTGTCCTATGTTTCATCAAAACATTGTCATGATTTTTTTTCTATTTTTTGCATTTTATGTGCATGATTATTTTTTTTACATAATTAAGATTATTTTTTTCCTTTGTTCGACTTTAGAAAAAAATCTTAAAGAGCATGATATTCAAACTTAATTGCATGTAAGGCCCGCATTTCAGGAAAGAGAGAGGGAGATGAGGTGTAAATGAAGACAACACAATAAGTCGCGTTTCTCATTGGGCCACAACTCATTGCCGGTACCTTTCAAATTCTGCACTAATGAAAAGCAGTGTTCCCCCTCTTCCTCTTATCAGACATTCATTAGGAGGCCTACTGAAAGCCTGGTGCTCTCACATTCCGTTAATTACATCATCAGATCCTAACACTGTAACAATCAGCTGCAATGTAGGTGCACGTGACTCAAACCCCTGCTTCTAATTACTGTTTTAGTCTCTTTTTCCCGATGACACGTTGGTGATAGATCATTATTTTTCCAGCAATTTGTTCGCATTTATATGCAATATAATTGGATCTGATTAATTATTATGATTAATGGGAGTGGAGTTTGCATGCAAAGCCATTAATACCGCTGGTATCAAATAGAAGACATGGACAAATTAAAGGCACAGGAGTGATGTTGCTTGAACCAGTAATACACTAGCTCTATTAATAACCATTAGCTTTTACACAAGATCTTTCACACATGCACTACTTTACTATGTGTGTACACTCAAAGCATGGAGATTCCTGCCTCGAGCACGAATATGACAAACAAACTATCAAACGAAATATCAAACTAAAAATAAACTTGCTTGCTTGGTTTTGTTGACACTGGAGGAGCAAATACTGCATTTCTGGAACTTTGTTTTGTTTTTTGGAAGAATCTATGACACATGGATTCTGCCAATTGCATTAATCTCACTAGGGACTGACCAGGTTTAGTATAGCACATATATTTCCATGAAAGTCAACGTAAATGTGATAATATAAAGCCATATCACCTGCTACTAGGACATCTATGTACAGGAGCGATATAGTGCAAATCTACACAAATAACCCGCTTGCCCATCAATAAATCTCATCAACGGAGTTGACCAGCCTATTATAAAGCTACTATGCTTCTATTTATTTATTTTTTTATCATTTCTTAATGAAGAATTACATTTCACCCCTCTAGTATTTATGCCTGTAGTAATCTTGTCCTCACCCCAAAAAAAAAAAAAAATTCGGGCAGTTATTGGGAGTTTGGCAGCAGTCAATTCATCGCGCATGGGAATGGCTCATTAACAGGGCGAGAGAAGCACGGCAAGTCCGCGAACGTCTCCGATTGGCCGGGCCGCGCACAATGGATTTATGGTGTCACTCAGCGCTGGGGAAGGACTAATGAGGGAGGGGGAGCGCGAGCGTTCATCGGTGTGGGGTAATTCCGCACCCGATCCATCCAGCTGAGGGGATGTGCCTACTCCAGGGGAAGAGATCGGGGGGGGGGGGGGGGAGACAGAGAGAGAGAGAGGAGGCATCCCTCATTATGTGTGTGTGTCTCAGGAGCTTTCTTTAATATTTTAATAAATAACAACATCAGCCCCAACAAGAAATTAATGAATAGTATCATTAATAATGAGCCTCGGCCTTGTAGTGATAGGACAGATATTAAATTGAACCACTGTGGGGGGAATCTCCAGAGACTTGGGATTTTTCCAGAAGCAAACAAGGCCAGGGAATGAGGCGGCCGTCCCTCTTTGCCAGCAGCTTTCACAACAGGTTGAAAGTAATAAAAGAGGATTTTCCCTCCGATAGAGTTAAGCCCTAGAAAATCTGCCGGTGTAGATCGGTGTGAAAGCACTGCCAAATGTGATCCTTAATTAAACTTTACTCGAGATAATGCTGTTTGCAGTGGAAGTTAAAGCTAAAAAGCCCCCCCCCCCCCCCCCCCCCCCCCGCAGAAAAAAGTTGTCTGCTGTCCCTTTCTCAAACCAGTGAACGGAGCAGGTTCATACTGTAGCGGTAACACGTCTATATTGTAGCAGTTATAGCGGTGCACTCCATGCATAAGCTCTATTAGATTAGTAGATGATTATCAGTTTATCATATTGGAATCTCCAGCCTTTTTTTATTATTTTTGAAACACTTACAAGGCTTTCTTTGCACTTTTTTCATAAGCATTGCCCAAAAAAACAAAAGGTATCTTGGGGACAGGACCCCTACAGTCAACACTACACTATTGATTGAATTTGCAATTGAAGTAATTATTAAAAAGTTGCTAATCTGTACTTCAGGTAGTGAGCCAGGTGATAAGCAGAACAGAAGAGAAGGCAAACTGAATGCATAGTGAAAGTGTATATTAAAAAGGGAAGCCACCCTGCTACCAAATGTAATGAAGACACATTAATTAAAACCACAGCTTCACTGAGCACTTCCAGAAAATTATACTTCATCCCAATGATCTCATTCAGGAAGACAAAGTGACATCATAATGTACTAATTGTTGTCTTGAGATAAAGATTATGATAATGACACATACTATATTTACATAAGATATTTGGACCAGTTAAAGCCTGTTTTTGTTAGATACATTTTAGTCAGCTCACCAACCTACTGCACCAAGGGAATAAGCATTTTAGTTTCAGTAAAAAACCCTTTTACGTGTGTGAATTACCCTGATTCTGCCTTCCTCTTGAGGCATTACAACAGGAGAATGGGACACACTTCCCCTAAAGGGGCATTAGGGGCATTCTTCTCCTAAACACTTAGTCTCATCTTTGCCGCTGGAAGCAAAATCGCTGCCATTTTTGGCCTGATCACACTGCCCGTATTCAAGTATACTTCGTCTGTGCTCTGTTGGGTCAGTGCTGTTCAATTTTAAGACTTCAACTTAAATGAGGAAACAAAGTAACTATAATCAAAAAAACTCTTTTTTATGCTGTTGCTATACTGTATGCATACACCTCTGATTTATTGGTAACTTATTTTTCTGCTGCACAGAGATTCCAGTTAAATTCTTATTTATTAATAAGATAATAAGCTTTTAGCAGCATCTGAGGTTTGGCCAGGAGAGGCTCATTATTGATGATATTCAAGAGTTGTGGTATATTAATCTAATCTTTGTGTTTGCGTTGGGTAGTTACACTGGTGTGTGTTGCAATTTGGCATATACACGCCAGGTGCATCCATCTCTTATCCCTGGCAGGTACAGAATAAACGTCAGCGTACTGCGAAATTTCAGAGGCAGTAATCTTTTTAGTCATGTTAGTCTTGTGCTTTTTACTTGAAACATGAAGCAATGGTTAGTAAAGTCTACTTAGCAACCAAAAACAAACCATTTCAAAACATAATAAGGTATCATCACAGTGATTGTGTTGAGAAAGCTAGCTAATCCATCACTGTATCTAGTTATCTGTACAGCTAGCTAACAATATAATGATGCATTGTTGCACTAAATAGAAATAATAACATTGTCATAATTTGTTGTCTCTGCTGTATAATATCATGTTGACATCATCACATTTTGCAGGTTTAACCACTTTATGTTGTTGTTTTTCAACATATGGATCAAAAAATTGTTTGTATGAATGTACACAATGCATGTATGTACTTAATTATTGTCTGTGATCTCAAAGCTGTTTGTTTTTAAATTTTTATTGAAAAATCTCATTCAAACAATGTCTGCAACAATACTTTGCAACAAAAAAAAACTGTTCAGCATAATATTATAGCATTTATAACACAACTTTCTGAGCTAGGTTTTACAGACATGCCCGTTTTTTACATTTGTATTTTTTTAAATTTCACTGATATGTTTATTTATATTGGTTTCACAGTATTATTACAAAATGGTGACACTGCTGAGCCATGCCATTACTTTTAGTTCTGGTAACTATCCATGAGCCATATATGATTACATATGTCTTCTATCTGTGTAGAACCCTGTAGAAGAGCAACCCCTTGGTGCTGTACAGGTAAGAAGACTGTTTACAAGCCCCATGCAGACACCACCCTTTAAAATGACAGTTCCAACCAATTAAACAAAATGATTGATTTTCTTGTGAAGTGGCGCCATACCAAATTTAACTGCAGATTTTTCTCTTTTTTTGCTGTACTACATACTTATCCTAAGCCACCTCTGCATATTCCAATGTTACTTTATTTCCTAGGAAATGTTAGAACTGTTGTAATAATGTTGTATAGAATTACACCAGCAAGGCCTCACGCCTATATAAACCAGTGTGCAACGGTTGGACTGTAAGAGGTTCATATAGTATCAGCATCATCGTACTGGGATTTCCTTTGCATGTAATACATTTTGCTCTTTTAGCCACTAAACCCAGGATATACCTCCCTTTTAGCATATTACATAAATGGCTTTTTGAATGCGACACGTCTGATCTTAAAGGTAAAATGCATTAATTTACAGTGAGCAGATTTGGGTCAAGTGCATTTACATAGTAGTATACATTATGAAAACAGGTAAACAGAAACAAAGACTTAAACACTGGTTACACTCGATCATGTATAAATTACCTTCATTGCATGAAATGTGGTCTAATTTATCTTCCTGAGATGTTGCATAAGCATTATTAATCCACAAACTACTTCAGAGCTTCCATCTATAAGGTGAGTTCAGAGGGAAAAAAAATGTAGCGAATGTCATTGACATAAGAAATTTCTTTGGTGAAGATCAAACCGGATTGTAAGATTTTATTTATGGTGAGATAAGAAATAATTTGTTAAAAAGAAACTAAATGAGATTGATTTGGGTATTTAAATTTTTAGATCAAGTTATTTAAATAAGTGCATCCTGTTTCTGAAAAGCAATGCTATGCAGATTTTTTTTCACGCTCATCCAGGCTCTACTGCATGTCTTTTTGTTCAGAATGATCATGCTGATGCTCCAGGTCTCCTCATCGTATCATACTTATTCACTCCCGTCTGTATGCGCAAACACAGGCAATTTCTTCATAATAAAAAGTGGATTATCGTGCATCACAAGAAAGTGTCACCAGCTGTCACGGAGAAATGAGACCATCCTGTCCAATGCTTCTGATGATTAAAAGCAAATTAATGAATTAATGGCTCTGTTCTCTTAGTTTTATGGGGAGATTAATATCGCTATGTACCCGTGAATAAACAAGTTTTGGGTGGAACTTGCATAATGGGCAGTGTGTGTGTGTGTGTGTGTGTGTGTGTGTGTGTTGGGGGGGGGGGGGGGGGATGTTGAAAAAATGAGAGAACAAGATACCTGTACATCAGTGCTGTGGCTTTCTCATAGTCTGATCTGTACCTGTTGAACTGCTGTGCACTTCGGCAGTAATCAGATATAGAGTGAGTGAGCATAAAACTGAAAGTACGAAAAACAAACCGTTGCTTGTTTTTTGGTATCAGATTCATAAACGAGCACTTCGTCTTCTGATTTCTGATTGGTTCACCCCCCGCCCCCTGCTCCCAGCTCTGCTCTCTCACTTCCGGAGCTACAAAAGCAAGTTGGTTTTGCAACAAGCTTACAGCAAGAAGTGTTGCAAAAGTCAAAGCGCGCAGATTTGAAGTTGCAGGGACCGATTTGAGAGGTTGTAATCAGCAAGTTGTGGTTGTAATCACCGAGTTGTGGTTGTAATCACCAGGTTGTGGTTGTACTGGAAAATGGAAAAAACATAAATAAATATGAGTAAATGTTGGATTACAAGTTTGCAGATGCCATTGTATTTATGTAAATATCAATCTACACATTTGTGAATTTCAACATACAAGTTCACATTTTTTCTACAAGTGTAAAATTTAAACATACGAGTTCAGATTTTTGTTCTACAAGTTCTCACATTTTGCAACACAGCTCTCAGTTCTCAAAATCAAGCCTACAAGCTCTCGCATTTTGCAACATATTTACCTTCATAAGTGAGTGTGTGTGTGTGTGTGTGTGTGTGTTGGGTGTGTGGTGGGGGGGGAGCAAAATATATTCCTGTTACAATACCTAGTTCCTTTATGTTATTAAGTTCATGTGTTGGGGTATTTCCCCTTGCATTTTACTTGCAATAACACAGTATCCCCTGGGTAAAAGTGAAATCCATGCAGTCTGGATATCATTCATTTTCACTCATCTAAAATCCAAATGCTCTGGTAAACACATTATGATTTAAATAGCAAAAACATTTCAAATCCTATGGATGAAACAAGTCACTTCCACAGCGGGGAATGGACAAAAGAAGAATTGACGCCCCCTTGAAATCGTTATGAAATGACACTTGTATAGATTTTTTCTCCTTCAAAACAAACAGCCATTTTAGGCACTTAAATAGCCTATTGATCATTTTGATGGCAGCCTGCCTGCTTTCCCCTGTGATGCAAAAATATCAAGATGTCATTATTTCTATAAAATATGTATGTTCTCGTGTGTATATAAAATGTCTGTGTGATGGTCCCTCTAATCACAGTTCTAGTGTTTGCTGAGTGGTCATTATATGAGATTAAAGTAACTGAATCAGCCAGAGCCATGTATGCTTTTGAGGATCTGTTTTCAGATTTTTAACAAGTAGGCGCAAGTCCCAAAAGAAACATTACTTTGACACACTTTTCTGGAGCATCTTAGGCTCAGGAAACAGGATAGATACTGTAGCTCCACAACTTACGTCTTCACTGACCACCAAGCTGCCAAGGAATAGCTTTACAATAAGTAAATCTGTAACTGTCAAGTGACTGTTGAGGTTTTAAAACTGTTAAAATTGATTAATAAAATGAACTGCTGAAGCTAATAAGGAGAGAGATGGAACTACCCTAAAAGTGTTTTGTCTTTATGCTTGGAAGTTTTATATCTTATTATATTTTACTTTACATTATTTTTACAGACATACAACTGCATGTAAAATTTTACCAGGATTCACATGGAGGCCCAGCGTCAACTGAGAAATTGTACAAATTACTACAAAGGGAAAGTGTGTATCATTCTGAGTATACAAGCAGGTATAAGACTTGACACAGACAAAAAGCCAACACAATCACCCTGATTTAGCTACAGGGGTAGTTGGCTTATAAGAATGGATTATAGCCCTATAATTGCACATATCCAATCATATTCATGGCTTACACTGCCTAGCAAACTGCCATCTATACTGAGCCACAAACAGCCACATTCATCAGCTTTGCTATAATTAGCTGATATATTAGCTAGTTAGTTAGCTACCAATGTGGTCAGGGTTGACTAGTTTGCTAGGTTTGGCAGCAGAGATGAAAGCCCTAAGACAGCCTTGTTCACAGTTTAGCATTAGAAAGCCGATACTAACAAGCTACATAGCTAGCTGCCAACAACGTACATCCTCCTAACATGTAGCTAGCTACTAACATTGACATTTTAACCCAAACGAGGTCATCCATAGAATTCTGGATAAATAATTATACATATGAGCCACAGTTTTATATCTTTGGTGGGAAATTGTACCCAGGCACCTATGTAGCTGTTTTGCAACTTCTTATAAATCAGTGTTAGCAACCTATCTAGCTACGGGAGGTCTGCTGTCACCAATAAACTCATAAAATCAATACATTTCATGTCAAAAACTAACGTGAAATGAGCTCATTAGTTCCTCTACTGGCTAGTCATATGCACATACAGTCAAGAAACACTGCCCAGTTATGTTGACAGACAGATGCACAAATTACAGAAAATGATTTCTTTCATGAAATCACTTTGAATGGTTACTTACAGTATGTTGTTGTATTGGAGAGTTCTTATGCTGTTTATTATCAGTACTGCCTCAAAATATTCCGTCTACATATTGAACATATTATTGGACGAAGCACAATTTTGCAATTGTCATCCCCTACCTTCACAATGGGGGGACAACTGTGGATTTTTTGTACACGGTCCCCATTTTCAAACTGATGGACACTAATAACTTCGGTGGCAAGATGGCACAAAGGTTATGCATACACCCCATTGTGTCAAATGGATGGCTGTGGCAATGCAAATAGTCCACTGAATAATGTTCATAATTTTGATTGCTGAATTAGCTACGTGTTCTGAGAATGCCCTGGCTGTTTGTACTGTATATTTAGGGAGGGCTTTTTCTAGAATTAGCATCTGACCACCAGTTATGTATTATTCACTTTTCTGAATGGCTGTAACCTGGTATCAGTCGTCTGAATGCCAGTCGTACAGATTTGCGATTTCTTCTTCTGATGGACAGACTCCTTGCTGTGTATGTGCATTTCTATACTCCGTTCTATGTAACAATTCAGGGTATACCATCAGCATGGAGAAGCATGGGAATTCATCTGAAGTCTCCCTCCTGAGTGTGATCTCATTAATTTATGTCTGAGATTAAACAGGTACGTGGAGCATAATACGTAGAGGCACGTCTTGAAACAAGTCCACCTTTGCTTTGTTAACTTTCATAATGTGTTGCCTCACCGCCACTGCCCTCACCACCTGAAAAATTAGCGTCAGAATTTGACTGATTATAGTGCCGCTGTTGCTTGTTCTAAAAGGGATACTCAGCAGAATGTGTATTTTTTTCCTTTCATTTTCTGCTGTCTGCATGAGTAATTACCTCCCTGATTTCTGAGATGCAATTGCATAGCTTCCACATTAGAAAAATCCAAAGATTGATAGAGGCCTCTCTCCTAAAGGATTAGTTTTCTGATGTAATTCCACTGTGTAGGTCACTCAAAAAGCAAAATGTTAAAAAAGTTTAATTTGTTCATGTTTTATCAGATCATCCCCATAATCTAATCCGCTCCAAAGAAAGCTGCATATCTTAATTTCGATTTCTCTCTCTCGCAGTCTGTGTTTTTTTGTGAATATGTGGATCTGCGATGCACACTGCATTAAGGTAGCCGTGATAAGATAAACAAATCAATTCCTTAGCAAGGATTCCTATCTCAATAGCTCAATAGATCTGTTAATCATTATGACGAAACAATGGGCATCCGTGGGGTGTTAATCATTATGACGAAACAATGGGCATCCGTGGGGTAATGGAGGATGAGCAGACCTGGCAGGTTCCCCTTATTTCTTATCAGATATTTTATCAGGATGACTAATGCATAAAATATCATGGTGCGAAAAGGCTGCCCTGAGGTCAGCAAAGTGACACTTAATAGTTTGCTTTGTCATTTGTCACTTCTCTTAAATTTCATATCAAACACCCCTGTTGTGCCATTGTCAGCTTCAGTCCTGAGTCTGACAGAAGATCTTGCCTGTGTCATAATCGAGATCAACCTTCTTCTCACGCAGAAGCACAACCATGCACACATACAGTATACAAATTTATCATTTTTATACTGCTATGATGTTATAACATTATAACATGTTTTGTTATTATAGCATATTACATTATATAACATTATAACATGTTGTTTTATTGTTTAAACTATCATTTCTAATACTCATCTAAGTTGTACTTATCCTCAACCTTTTCTTCTGATCTTCAAATCCAAACACTATGGTACCATTTATAAGTTCAATGCCATTAAGCTCAGAAAATTTAAATAGTTATGCACCATACAAGGCCAATTGGCTACCATCGCAGTTAAGTTCTGTTGCAAATTTTCAGGTTTATTCATTTTTATAATGACAGATATGGTATTAATAAGAATCTGTCTGAAGCAAAAACAATAAACAACAAGATGGAATAAAAATAGCTGTTAATGAGTGCCGCATACAAAAATGTGGTTACAATGGTGAAAATCACAATGGAAATGACATTACAGTCAGTACTATGATGCCAGAACAAACTGTCCAAGGTGCCATGGTAAATAATGCCATGATGTCATAACAGAATGGTGATGATGCCATAATCAAAATAGTGACAATGGTAAAATCAGAAAAAATGGAACAGGAAAAGACGCATCATAAACTATAATAATAAATGTAGCTGCAAGTGGAATTTAATAAGGAATGAAACACAGACAGCAACACTTAGAAGAATGTCCAGCCACACTGCCTGGAATCAGGCAGTATGCAACAAAGCATTCTTGTTAAGTTATTGTAACAGTTATAAAGCACTGTCCTACAAGCGTTCACAATTGATTCTGCAGCCCAAGTAGAAGAAGCAGAACTGTACTTGTGTGACATAACCTTTGAACCCAAAGGTCAACAAAGGAGTTTTAGAGTTTTTTTTTTAAGAGTGGAAGAAGTGTACAACAAACTGACTTTCACGTTGACTACCTGTTGAAAAAAGACCTACACACAGTTAGGCGTTAAATCGTAATACCCATATCATAAAATAAAAGTGAAAGACAGATCATTTTAGCTAGTCAGTTAACTAGCTACTATCATCTGTAATATTTGGACAATATAATCAAAATAAGGAGGAATATATCAATTGGACCAAAGACATTTATAAACTCCTTGACTGAACATGTCATTGTTAGGTGGCAAGTTCGAGCTATGAAGTGTAAGAGTAAAGATAGGTCCTGTGATAGCTAACCTTAAATATACAATTTAGGATGGCAGTCACTAAACAAACAAACACATTTTACTTGGGTAGCTCTATGTAGCAAGCTGGCAAGCAATGTAGGCATTGAACTAGTTTATCTATTTATCAGACAGGGTCTGACTGGAATCATTTTTACATATTTAAATAAAATGTAGTTAGCCAACCATAAGCCAGCAGCTGGATGTGGTTAACCACATTTTAATACATTTCACATATGTCTGCAAAGTGATTTTGAACTTTATTATTAGACTTATTAGAACTTTTATCATGAATAAATAATACACAGCACCTTCTGCTTAGTGCCAGTATGCATGTGTGGTTGTAGCAGTACACAAGTGTCCACACACTGATTGTTGTAGGACCCTAGATTTTTTAATGCTAAAAGTACACTGCTGTTGTTAGTAGCAATGTTAAAGAGAGTTAAAAGCTAAAATATATAATGTTATTTTGTATATTAGAAGCGCTTGTGATTATTCCATGTCTGTACAGGTCTGTGCCTGAAATGTGTCTAAGAATTAAGCAGTTACAATGTCAGTTTCCCAAAGAACTACAGCTAGGTGGAATGTAAGTTGCTGGTGTTATGTTCCTAAGTGATATTAACAGTATTTAAAGATTTTGTTGAGCTGGCATAACTGTTCAAAGAAAGCTGATCACAAACATCTCCCCTCCATGTAAATGTAATGATCAGGGTGTCCCTGTATAGGGTCAGTACGCCTCGCCTTCACAGCCCTGCTCCAGCTACGCAGACAGATGACAGACTCTCTCTTCTTCTGCCTCGGTGGGTTCCCTAACCGTCCTGTTATATTGAGTAAATTTAAGCTGTCACTTCCCATGCCTGAGGAATGACTCAAACACCACATGTAATAATACAGGAAAAGTAGGATAAAATAATCTTGTCAAGGCTGTAAAAGTGATTGCTTGAAGTCACAGCGTTCAATCGATACACTAATTCCACAATTTATACTCTCTGAAACTGAAGGGGAAAGAAGCCGTGATATGGTATTTCTTGGCTCAATGACCAACTTTGACCTTCTGTATGTGTGAGAGCAGGATTAGCGCGTTGCTCTGCTTAAAGAAATCACCTATAAAAATTGGGATGCAAGGCTTGACATTTAAGTTCAGATCCAAAACCTAAACTGATTAATTCCACTGAGCACCGGTCCTTGAGATTTTGCTATCTTTAAAGCTACAACCCCCCCAGACACACTGCTGAGCGAGTGAAACAATATTGCTGTTTGGGGGAAAGGGAGACGGTTCTTCTGCGTGCTTCCACTCAAACCACATTCTCAGAGCTCATTCTCTTTCTCTCTCAATTACGTTACAGCTCCTGCAGTACTGATAATCACTTAATATTTCCCAAAATGAGTCACCGCTGTACACATTAACCAGGAAAATAATGTATGTGTGGTACGCTGGCAATACTGAATGATATATTTTCTGTGTTAGGTATTTGGGGGGAAAAAGTTGCAATGCCATATTGTGTTCAGGTCACCTCCTTATAAACTATTGTACATATTTGCCTCTTTAACACATGGAGGGTTATCTGAGGTACGCATTTGCTCCGTTTATTGAGTGTTGTTTCAGCAAAAATACAGGGTTTTAGAAATCGACTGAGTAAGTTCCACACTATCGACAAATCAAATCCTTACATTGCAGCCCGTAATCCTCACTATTCTGAGCGCTCAAAGCAAGAGAGATATTGGTTGTAATAAGCCAAAAACAAAACACAAATAAAAAGTCTTCAAATTTCTCCTCCAGTGTCACAGAAAATGGAATGATCACTAGAAAATTAATATTAAAATGATTTTTTCCCTCTCTAGTATCAAATTTGATTCTCAAATGTTGTATGCAATAAACGCATTGGCCCGTTAGAATGCAGTTTCATAAACAACTCCTGTAAAAGCTTCGGAAATGCATGTTTTTCACAGTGATACCACTCCTCATCGACAGCGTGAGCATGAGCTCAGCTGCTGAGTACACACGTGCAATAATAACAGAACAGTAGTATACACACCCAATGAGCTTTCCAGTAGATTGGAAATTGGAATATTTCACCAAGTTTTCAAGGGGTGAGGTGCTCAGGCTTAAAAGCATGGCCACAGAGCACTTTGCCATGGTGGATGCAAACTTATTTACCGAGAGCTTAAGTAGTTCTTATTCTTTCACACATATGTGATGTGCGTGTGTGTGGGTGTGTGTGTGTATAAATAAATACACATACTGTATACACGCACACACACACACGCGCACACACACACACACACACACAGGGAAATAATGTCAGTCGTGGGTGGTCTTGTGACACTCTCTGACAGTGACAATCACAGCCTGTTCCACCGACTTAAAGTCCCTCTGACGACAGACACGCTGTAGCACACGAACCTGGTCCTCAGTAGAGGTCAGGGCTGAGGGTATTTTCAGTTATTAGAGGCTGCTTTGTGCTCTGCTCCATTGCTTCAAGTTGGGTGCGCTTGGTGAATGAGTGCTGGTGAGAAAATAAATAAATAAATGGACACGATTGCATCGTTGTCTTTTCCTACCTAGTGTTACACAGTAGTCTGAGATTTATCCCACTGTGTCATGAAATCAAAATTGGCAGCATGAGCGTAGATCCTAATTGTCGGGGGGGGGGGGGGGGGGGATACACAGTTATCACTAATCTACTGTATATTTTGCCATTTAGCAGTTGTTCGTGCCCACGGCAACTTACAAATAAAGAGAAAGTGTGTGTCTATCAATGCTGCATGAATGACAGCACTTATAGGACAAATCTGACCACATGTGTCCGCTGCTCACACGCTGCAGTGTTAGCTAACACACACATGCTTCCACACTTTACAACACTTGCTAAAATAGAACTACACAAACTAAGGGAATGTGAGTTATGCTTAGGTAGGGGAGACTGAAGAGATGGGTCTTCAGTCTGTTTTGGATTTTAACACTGTTGTCAGGTACCAAGAACACATCTCATTAAAATGTTTCTAACAACTCTGTGCTCATATTTCCTTCTGTTGAACTAATAATGCAGAATTAGTAGACACACCTATTTCTATTTCTGTAATAAGACTTTATTCCACAGACCCATCCTGGGCAGTACTTCTGTAGACACAAACACAGAACTGGTGTAGGGCCAGCCTCACAGTCTTGGGTTACTGCTTGTTAACCTATCTTAATCATTTGATAAGTGAGTTACAAGTTGTTATAAAATAAGACTATATATAAGCCTAACAGCTTATATGTTCAAAAGTCAGCTAATCTCAGAAATCACATCCAATGACCAAAACAACAAAATGAATTGGAGATGAAAACCTCATCAAGAGGCAGGTACATGACATTTTTCATTTTGTTGCTGCATTTTCCATGGAAACTTCATGTTTAAAATTACCTAGCTGGCTAGATAATAGTCTGTGACCGTTATCTGTGCTTCAGTTGAGATGGATTACAACTGGATTTGGAATTTCAGAGGAGGGGATAGCAGAAATTGTGGTTTTCTAACTAGACAATGAGCACAGATGTTGGATAGCATCAGAATATGGCAATAAATACAAATGAAAATATTGTGTGTCCAGGACTGTAGTTACATTGTTTTCATATATTTCTCAACATGATGTATACATAACTCAGAAAAAAATGAGTGTTCTGGCTTCTGTGCCATGGCTTCTGTGTCTCCAATAGGAACAATCCAATTTTTACAATTACTTACAATTAATTACAATGAAAACCACATATGCTGTTACCCACTCCTCTACTGATACACCAATAAACTGCACATGGTGAATGTTCGGTTCAAAAATAATGAGAGTTTACAGCCTCACTGTCATATTGAATTACACTATCTGCAAAGGCTGTCTGGCATGAGAAGGGTTAAGAAAGCACTGATTTGCCAATCAAAGGAGGAAGGCGGAAATGACAGCTGATGTCATCAGTGAAAAAGAACTTTGAGCAGAGTCAGTGCCCCAGTGCATCGTGGGGTGGATGTCAAAGCAGCCCAGACCCAGGGTGTCGGCGCCAATCCTTGCCAATTAAGTCCCCCAATTATAAAATCATATTGACTAGGGTTGTACTCCAGTGCTCTGTTACTCGAGGGACAGAAAGGGAGGAGGGGGTGGAGAGGAGGGGGGCGGGGGGGCGGGGGGGCGGGGGTGTGCACGGCGAGGGGAAAGGACCCCCACAATGTGACAAAGGTGTGGGGGAACGGGGGGTATGTCATTATGATCACTAAATGTCCATGCTGGTCAATTACAGAATGAGATCGGCAAGGAAGTTGTGACCTTTGCTACGCTGACCTCCTGGAAAGGGCTTCCCTGGGTGGCAAAAAAAAAACAACACTGAAAACACAATTTTGGAAATCCACCCTTTTTTTCTGCCTCAGTAAATCACACGTTTGATTCCACCAGTGGATTCCGTCCCAGATCGCCGGAGGAAGTGATGTCATTGAGATCTAGCACCAGGGTGTGATGTGACACAGTAAGTGGGAGTGTCCCTGACCAGGTGCTAAGGGCCTGTACCTCTGTACAATGTCATGGAGACACTGTAAGGTAGGCTGTGAGGTAGCTGTGAGGCAGAAGAGTATAAGGGTCTCATATTCCAGGCTCAGCAGAAAATTAAAGAAATTACATCAGAAACAATCTGCCCTTTTCATTCCTTGAGAAATAAACAAAGCACCATGTCATCATTTCTCTAAGCCTAAAAAAAAACATTTTGATGCTTCAGCACCGTATGATACAATATTGTAACTGACATTTAAACTGGTAGAGTGTTCAAGGGAGTTCCCATGATGGTAGCCTCTTACTGATCTAAAAATTTTAGATATAGTTTTAGGTTTAATCTTTATTTGCTCCACTGCTCGCTATTTTATATCATATCTAATCCAATTGTATGCTCTGGTAGGTGCACTATAAACATACCATAATCACATTAACTAGTAACATGTAACTGCTATGTGAATACACACCAATATAATTATATTAAGGTTTACGGTTAGGTCTGGAGTCACAGACAGTGGAGTGGGGTTAAGGCAAGTTTTTGAGTTAAGTTTATGGTGAGGGTTCAAGGGTAACTTACCTGACGATGTGACGTGTTCTGAATCGAAACACCAGCTACAGTTTCATGTTATGAAAACAGGAACACCAGAAGGATGCAGTCTGCATATAAAACATGTTCAATGTCTGTGTCTTAATTCTTTAATGTAATTTTCGAGTTTAATACAGATGCATGCATGTGAACAGCAAAGTGGACAAAGCGGGGAGAGGGGAAATTATATCCAGCATGCAACTCTATACTCATGCACAACTGAGCCATGAAAAAGCATAACCCATTACAGCACTATGTTTTGTTCAATCTCAGATTGATTTTCATACTAGAGATGTCATTTCAGGGATGGTATTATATGAGGAAATGTTGAAACTGCCACCTCATGCTTTTCTGAACGTCATGTAGTTCGTTTATTCTTCCTGTCTGTGTGGAGGAATGGTCCACATTGTTGGGCCAAAATGTGGACCGAATTGACAAAATTTCCAACGCCAATGCAAAGGTTTTAGTTCTTCTACTTATTGTGTATTGCTCCCTGCACAATCCCGCTATTTAATATAACTTTGGAAGATATAAAATAAATTTCACTTTATTGCATGTTGATGATAGAGCAATGATGATGATGATGATGATGATGACGATGACAGTGATGATTCTGTGGTTCACTTGTAACACCTAATTAGAAGCATGTCAATTTGGTCTGTCTCTGCAGTGAAGAGGGATTAACCCTTGATTAGTATGTTTCACTGATTGTCAACACACACACGCATGCATGCACGCACACACACACACGCACACAGTTAAAGAATAGTTAAAGAATAGAGGTACACAACAATAAATTAAATTAGCATTTGCTTTGTGGTTCCAAAGGAAAATATTGCAACAATGCATTATCATTGGGAGAAGACTTGAACAATTATTTCCATTAGATCAAAATAATATACACAGATTGGTAGTTATCTTAAATTTGTTGTTAAAGTTACAATATCATATTGAAGATAACAATTAAAGCTTCTAAAAAATTCTTAAAATTTAACTTGTCTATTTACACGGCATTCTATAATAATATAAAAATTAATTTGATAGTCTAATCTCATTTAATCCATGAGAGCGTTCTCTTTTTTTCTTTAGGCCAGGGATCTTTTGTCAATAGATTCTTGCTTATTGTAAACATTATTTATTTTATTTGTGTACACAGAGGAGGTTCGAGACAGCTGTCAGACAGAATCGGGTGAAGACAGACGGTCAGACACACAGAGCATTTGTAAACCCCCTCCAGGGCCTTCTTGAGATAAATATTGATTGCGGCCATTTTTTAATTACTTCCTTAAATTGAGCAATTTTGGTATTCCCACTTGGTTCCCTGTAGATAAGCCATATAGGACCCTAAACCATCAAAGACTAAAAGAAGAAAACATTAACAAATGGATCCTACTAAAGTTGAGCATGTACCACCATAAATCACCCCGGATACATAATTCATTTGTTGCTAGTGGAAAAGACAAGACAAGCAGCCACTGCTTTAGATTATTGTAAATAACATGTCCTGAGATTTTCCTCTATGCATTGGCAGCCCTCTGCCTCAGTGTTCAAATGGCCCTTGTGTTTAACAAGGCTCACAAATCTTTCTGCTTAGCTATTTGTCCGTTGGGGGAAAATGCCTTTGTACCTTATCAAAGGTGCACGATATGCACCACCACCAAGAACTTTACAGAGGAATTACACTTAAACATTTCACTAAATGTTTCAATTAGGCTAAATGAGAGAACAGATACACCACTGGATGAGATGTGTGGCATATAAACTCTACAGTGTGTGAAGTGTTAAATGTCTGCCAATTGCCATCTAATTAATCTGCTATGCAAATTCTCATAATGGGATAATAAATTCACTAAGTGATGAAAATAAAGTCATTTTATAATAGCTTAAGGTTCACTAATTACCTTGTGATTGCTGAGGGTAAACTATTATCATGCATAAGGAGGACAAAATAACAGCCGGTTTGAAACATTGGGATTATTACAAGTCCAATTAAATTTATATATTCTTCGTTTTTAATAAATGACGGCATGAAAGGCCCACGTGGCTTACTTAGATGCTACCTGGAAAACAGTTATTAGTTTTGTAAGAAAAAAAATTCCAATTCTCGAATTCTAATTCTAGAATTCTAATTCCATCAAGATTCTGCCACGATGGTTTTCTGCTACACTGTGTCTCTGTGTGACTGCAGCCTCTATGTGGCACTGCCCACTAGTGCTGTCAGACTGACCTGCAGCAACCAGCCTGGCTCAGCCCCGCATCTGCATCAGGGCCTGGTCCTGCAGGGACACGGCGCCTGCAGGCTCTCCTTACAGCCAGGCACTTAACCACCTGATTTAACCAATAATCATCTCGACCGGACCAATTTAGCATCCCTCCCTAGTCGGGTTTTAAAGAAGGTCTGGAAATCCCACTGGATTGTGGCCCCCCAGGACAATGGAGGAGAAGCCCTGCATGAAGCCTCCACTGGCAATCTGGTGAGAATCTGCCTAGCCCCTCCCTAGAGAGGAAGCTGTCCATATAATGTTGTTCGCTTCATATGGTACTATGGTGCTAGTGAGGCTCAAGTACTGGGGATGATGGTTTTATAAAACCCAACCCAAGTACATGTGAAAGCTGTGTGAGATAAATTCTACTAAGAATTCCTTGCAGATACATTGAAGATGCCTTGTTCTTTCAATGCAAAGAGGGGGAGAGCTCGCCAGTATTGTGAGACCTGCTCAAAAGCGGGTTTTCACAAATGACCACAATAGAGAATTCAGTTGAAATACACCTTAGTCTGTATTTATCACCCTTCAATCTGTTTTCAGTCAGTGCTTTGAGAACGATTATTTGTATTGTATTGTTCAAAAGACACAAAACATACAGTTTTGTGTAAAGCTGCAAGGAAACAACTATAAGCAATTAAGCAAAAAATAAAAAAAACTAGGTTCAAAAGGGATATCATTACTTTTTCTGGAACACATAGAAACAAGGAATGCACATTTAAACGTGTCAACATCACTGTTGTTTCTGTTAATCAAGTGCGGACATTGGTGAGAATCTGCCTTTGATTAGGCTTCATGGATGCTACGCAAACATTCAGGTTAAATTTGACTCAAGATGAGGTTGGGTCATTGTGCCGAGTCTAATTTAACAGGCAGTTATTGCAGAAGGAGGAGTAGGACTGGTAAGCTGGCTGGCACCGGCCCATTTTTACTTAATATACGTTTATTTTCGTTGCATCCTAGGAGTGTATACAGAGTGAAATTTTTAAAGCAGATAAAATTCCAGTAACGCACCGTCCTAAGTTACAGGAGTTTTTGTTGTACTCTGTTAAGCCTCCGGGGATAACAGGTTCAAAAGGATTTCTGATTTAAATGTGCATCTCCATCCATTTACAGTGACATTAAGACGTTACTTTAAAATGTTATTCTAAATGCGTAGCAGTGCCATCTTCAGAGCTTCTCAAACAATGCTTCTCGGCACCGTCTCTGCTGTTATTTATTTATTTTCCCATTGTTATTTCTAGTATGTGTGTCACAATCACTCATTTCCTTAATGGTTTTTTCGACTTGCAATGCATACCCATCAGACGAAAAGTGGAAAAAACAGCAATTCCACCACTTCAATTTGCATTACGCAGATGCCCTGTAGACCACTGCCCTCTCATCTCGCAATAGGTTTAGGCAAAGTTTGCACTTAACTTGCAGTTATATTTCTGTGTCAGTAAAAAGTCAGTTCACTCATTCAGTCATGAAGTTTTTCCCTTTTAAAAGTGTGAAAACACATGGAATTATTGTCTAGTTCTGCTAGCATTATTGTATACTGAGTACTAGATCACTTCAATAAATGCAGACTTCAAACACTTTGTTAGTTAAACTGTGGGTACAGTTTATTCTTTCTAAGCCAGCCTGGTTTGTGTCTTACTATAAGGGAGTTGAGTTCCTGTTTTTTTTTTTTCATGCAATACCCTTGAGCAAATATGTAAAAGTGGTGTGACCGACGTTGCAGTGCATTCTGGGGGCTCAAGGAAGACAGGAATAAAACAAGACAGTGTACTTCGCTTTACCAATACACTTTAACGACCATCAATAGCTCAATACCTACAATTGCCTTGAAAGCATATGTGGAAATACATATATTTGCTGAAATCAAGCTGCTATTCACCTGAGATTCATGCATTTAAGAAAAAAAGCATGCAATGCCATGTTACACACCAGAGGGAAAAAATCATCTGAGGGAAATGGAGATTATTTTACCATTCTGATGTTCTGAAATTGGTTCTCTTCTTTTCAATATACACACACAGCAAAGGCAAGGAAAAACAAGCAGTTTTACATTTTTGGTGAACTAACCCTTTAAATTTGAAATAACAGGCCTTGTCTGACGTGTCTCATGCAATTTATTTCAGATTAATGACATGATGCAAGAAATCTGAATCAGCAACTCGGCCTCATTTGCATCCGCTCATTTGTCAGGGCTTAGCATTCGGCAACGAGCACATATCACATTTTGATTGATCTGATTAATCTGTTGTAATATAATCTCCACATATTTGCAGTGTCACAATCTCATTGCTGATTACAAAAAGACACTTGGTTACAGCAATGAATGCATGCGTTTTATTTGTTTGTTTTTTGCTAGTTCGTTCACAGTCGCAATTCGAGCAAGGAGGATACGGCGTGTTACATTATGATATTACTGCAGGCACATGGGGGGGCACCTGAAACAGCCCAACAAGTGTCAACACGTTGAGCCATGTGAAGCGTCCTGCAGAAAAGGACTGTGCTTAAACAAACCACAATGAATAAATAATATCTCAGAGAGAGCGGGTTCGGCGATACATAAATTACCTCCGGCATGCCCAACCCCCCCCCCCCCCAACCACCACTCTGAAAGCCTGTGATTATGTCCCTTCCTCTTTATATGTTTTAAAATTGACATCCAATGCACAAGGAAAAAAAAAAAGAGGAAAAACGCAGGCCTGCTATCTGAGCGGCACTAGACGATTGGTGGAGGGATAGGAGGCTCAGGCTCCACCTTTCATCCCGGCCCGTTTTTTTTTTTTGACCCCGCAAGCTGCTGGCAATCGGTCCCGCGGACGCTAATCATTTCCCATATGTGGACTGTGATAAGTTGTAGCACCTTCAGCGGCGGCGGATGGGGGCTTCCGCTGCCTCCGCGGTTATCGCGGCGGGCCCCCTTCAAGAGCAGTCGCTCCTCTTCCGCGAGCTCAAAGAGCCCATCAGCGCCTCTCTCCTTCCCCTTTCATCTGGAGGAGGGGGGGGGGGGGGGTGTGGGGGGGAGAGAGAGCCCTACATAAGCCCGAGAAAAGTGGAGTGTAAACGGCTTGTCTATCTCCCGTATTGTGATGTTATAAATTTGATTTAGTCGTCACAAAATTTAACAAGATTGTTTTTTTTTTCTACCCCTCTCTCTCCTCTTCCTTTCATTTTTTTCTCGGTCCTATCCGGAGCATTAAATTGGCATTGTGCAATCGACAGAAACATTTTCATTGCTGTTACTTTAACGTTTGTGATAAGAGGGACACACTATGGTTCCATAAAAAGCACAAAAAACCCGAGGAGTGCTTTTGAGCACTGGGTCTTGGACAATGTGAAGAGCATTTCTCCTCAAATTCCTTTGTCTTAAATGGCATTCATATACTTTAACATGTTTTTTTCCCAAAAATCTACATGCTCATTGTATTGCTTGTATTGTCAGCTCATGTCATAGCCCTCATTCTTAAAGCAGTTATATTGTTGACACATGAGTCATAATGGAAGGATTTCATGCCTTTGTAGTACTAGTAAAAATGCAACGTGTTTGTTTTGAAATCTGCAAACTAAAAGGGAACATTTCATGCAGCCTAACAGTGTCTCTTTGCTTAGTTTGGATACTTCGGATAATTGACTAGCCTATCTTCCTGTGACCTTTGGGTGGCCAGAAGCGGCATTAGACACTGATTACATCAGACATTGATTTTGACACATTCCAGGATATTAATTACCTCATAGAGATGGCACACAATCAAACATTGACACTGCTTTGTGGAATAATTATGAATGTGATAAAAAGCAAAACAAAGAGCTTTGTTAAAAAAAAATAAACTGTAACTGGAACCTAGGCCCAAAAGTACAGCCAGAGTAGCTGTAAGGTGCTTATTTACTGAATTCCATTGTCATAGTTACGGTAAAGCATTTTCCAAGTATAATGTTTCATGAATTCCTACACGTAAATACATATCTGCACCCATTTAAAAATTGTAAAAGAGATAATTGCAATGAAAATGGACAATAAATTCCAAATTTACTGCAGAGTCATAAGCAAAATATGTCAAGTGTGTGCTGCATTTCTCATGCCCTAATGTAAAGTAGTAAAACAATAATAAAATCACATTGAATCTTCTAATGTATTCAGCGTACTGTGCTAATTTCAGAAAGCCAGCTATAATATTCCATGCAAAATGAATTCTGATGCAAAACAGGTATTTCTCACACGAAGACATGTCTTTACATTTTCCTTCTTTCCTTCTGCGTTCTGTGTGTTTATTAAATCTGAGGTGATTATGGAGTGCATTAATAGATGCAACAACTGGTAAGAAATTGTCCTCAAGTTCCATGTTGTTTTGACAGTGATGTACGGTAAAGTGTAGCCTGGAGAAGTAGCAAAGGATTTTTTAAAAATGTTACGACATACCGTTTAAAAAAATTTGGAGGATAATAACTGTTTCTGTAGACATCATACTAATTGAAGTGCATTCCGTTTCAGCGATATAAATGCCCGCCCTTTGTTCCACTGACGAACGGCCATTCTTTTATGGTCTGTGTCCTGCACTTGGTAACCGCGGCTCCCTGTCAGACAGGTTTCAGTCAGGAGGGCAGAGAATCACACGTGCTGAAGCTAACAGCTGTTAACTATAGAACCTGCGGGCTACGAACTGCAGCTTTTTCCCCATTGTCAGTTTTACTGGTTAAATATTCCAGGAGGAATTTGTTACTACATGGTGATACATAACGGTTGAAAACCCCCTACACCAATATTGCTCTCAAATTGGCAGCAGGAGAACAAGGGACAAGAGAGATGCTTCAGAGCGGTAACCTATCCCTCTTGGCCTCCTGGGAGCCACTTGGCCAGCTTTCATCCTCATAATTATAATAAATTTGACATTTCATAGATAATATTGATTTCTTTATTTTAGCATTTCACCATAGGTGACAGTCTAGCGTCAAGAATGAAATTTCTATTGATCTCCCACGCATTAATCCCTCATGTGTATGTGATCATTTTTATAAGACCTTTTACTGCACATAAATCAATATTTCATATTTCCAGCTATGCCAGAGGAGATGTCATATTTGTAAACTGCGAGTTGACACCTGCAATTCCTTTCCTGTTCAGCAGCAACTGTGCAAGACCAGTCAATTTGGGGTTGTGGTAGGAGTGCAGCTGGAGTGAGAGCAGGTAGGAGCGAAAACAGAATTTTAACGATTCAAGCTGTTGGTTTACTAAGTCCATTCCTGGGCCTACAATTCTAACACTAATGACCACATTTTATGCTCAGGATTACTTAGCGAGCATTGTGTCTTGATGTATAACAACAATTAATTGCCTGATCATTTAGATTGATTATCTCTGTTCTACATTTAAGATATTGACCAGTTCTCATGTTATGTTGTTTTTGCTTCTTTTGATTTCTTTTCTTTTCAGAGGAAATTAACTATATAACTGTATCCCTGGCCTTTATCAGACTGATCATTCATTACCCTCCCTCCGATTTTTGTCAGTAAATTTGACAACTATCATAAGTTGTTGCATGTGAGTTCATTAAATGTTAAATGCACTGTAAATTCTAAGTGGATTTAATATCAAATTTTATTTATGAAATAGTTAAATTATATTTGTTTCAATAGTCATATACTTCACAGCCATAAAACTGCCATATGAATAATGACATGATTAGTTTTTATTTTCGATCGCAACATAGATTTTTTGTTAAAGAAAAAGAAAATTTCAGTTTTTAAAAATAATTGAAATGAACCGCCTCATCTGTATAACTTCAGCATGAATCTGCAGTACTCCTTTTTAATTCTCTGCTTGCTCCCTTCAAAACATCATTTAAAAATACACCCGCAGAGTGAGTGAAATGCGCTATGATAATTTCAAAATCACTGTAGATAAGTGTACTGCTATCAGCTCAGATGTGACATGACAATATCTGTGAAGAATGCACAACTGTTTAGTGAAAAATATTATCACCTGAACTGTGCAGACATCTGACCTTTTCTGTGTCTTCTGTAACATGTCCCTTCCATACAATCTCTGCATAAGAGCGTCAGAGGAAAGGCCAGTCCATTAAGAGAATATGCTAATTTAACCATCCTCTCCTAATTGATGCCATTTTACCGAGTAAACAGGACTTCTGTCTACGATGGATCTGTTTCTGCCAGTTAAGAGGAAATTTCAGATCTACTTTTCGCTGTAATTTTCTATCGAGGAGCTATTGGCATGCCATTATTGCAAATTACAAGGCTTTTTTATACTTGCGGAAATGCTATTCTTGCCGATTTTTTAAAGGCCATTCCTTTTTTTTTTGTCAGTCAGCAGAGGGTGTGTATTCACGTAAAAAGGTGTCAGTGCGTGACTGTTTGAACATGATGACAGACACGCTGTGGAAGTGTGGGTGACTGCATGCTGTCGGTCCGGCGTGGGACACCGCGTGTGTCTGAGCTCTGAGTGGCAGAAAGGATTCGCCTGAAATATCTGACAGGGCCGTTTCACATGGCAGGCCGAGACACTGGCGGACAAGTATCTTCACCCGCGTTTCAGCTCCTTCAAAAGGGTAGATTTTTTTTGCGCAGTCTATGATGTCGCCCGATACAGGGCCGGGTGAGATTCATCTCTCCTGTCAGGTACATAATATTTCTGCCAGCTTGTTTATGCAATTCGAGTGATGCCGATAAATTCGCATTTCATACTTCCTATGTTTTAATATTTCATCATTTCTGTGACAGTGTCATCTGTCACCATTGCAAATATTTAATTTTAACAGGTATGAAAATAATGCATTTATGGGACATTATTATTATTATTATTATACATTAAAGGAACAGCAATGTATGCAATGCTGGAGTTTGCAGCGGCTCTGAGCCCTGGACTGCCAGTCTGAATGCTGTCCATGCTTGAGTGACAGGTTTATACAGCAAAACAAACATAGCACTTCCCTCAAAGCTATTCCTTCAGTAATGGTTGACATTTTTTTCCTTTCAGTTTTTGAATACACTGGAAAGATTAACAATGTGAGATCCAGACCATAAATAGCATGGCAGACTATGTGTTCATATTTTATAGGCATTTTATAGGCACTGTAGGCAAATTATAGATACTTTTTGGCACGAGGTCAATACCCAAAGAATTTATAGTTTACATGTAATATGTTGTTTCAGCAAATTATTTCTGTAATGTACGTTTTAGTGAGACTGCTATGTACACTTTTGTCTTTAGTTATTAATAGTATATTGAAAATGAAGTGAAATAAGGGGCCACTGACAGAAGAAGTACAAGGCATAAAGAGGTGTTGTCTGAGTTTAAACAATATGTATTCATCATAGTCACAATTTACCATTCAATAGTCGTTTTTTTAAGCTGTAATTACTGTAGTTCTAAGAATACTTACCATGTCTGATCAGTGGATACACTGAAAGGATGCATTCATAACGACCCTTTAGCTTCTCTGTTACTGATAATATGTTCATTTTCATGCTTAAGTGTCTGTTTCATCAGAAATAAGCCAGACAAAAACACAATGGAGATAAGAAGCAATGGCTAAGTGATTTTTCATTGAACACCATCTGCAATAACATGTGTTAAATACATCCTGTTCTTGATTGGTAAGGTGACTGTATTTTTATTATTATAATGCAGCAACTAATATCCAAAATGTCCAACATGAGGATTAACACGAATGATTAAGAATGCTGAAAGCTTGTTTTTGTTTGTATCAAATACAATATGATTTATAAAGTTATACAGTAAAGTTGGCTGATGAATATTTTGATTCACGATTCACAACGAGTAACAAGAAAACGTTTGCCATGGAAAACAAATATCTTTCCCCATTAGTGGCCTTTAAGTAAATGTATTCTGACATCTTTTGAATGATCCTTGAGCATACCAGCGGCCATCAGTGTTATTATATATTGTACAATTGCATATTCCCAAGTGCTGCGGTTTGCCTTCAAAGTTACAGAGAAAATGCATGTGAACTGATCCTGGTTTTGATCCTGGTTTGAATCAAATCAAATGCTCTGACCTTTGGAAATGTAATTCCTAAAAATATAAAATGCTGTTTTCTTCACTAAAGGACAAACAACTGTTATAAATGGGTGAAACAGTCATTGTAGATATAGGAAATATTTAATAGCAATGAATTAACAACCTATGTGGTTTTGCAAGATTCAATTAAAGGGCCGTTATGCTATCTCATGATACATGTAGAGAAGAGGAGGCACAGACAAATATATTGATTCTTTTCTCCATAACTAAATAAACGATATGTAAATGGTGAATTTTGGGGCAAAATTAAATCAAAATGCACATATTATATTGTTCACCTCAGAAGAATGACAGCAATTCAATTTGGCAGGGAGGAATTTAGTTAAAGACTTAAGGCCCTTCATTCCTTTTTTTTTTTTTACAATGCTGTCTAACTCTAAAGAAACGACAGGCAAGTGTGATATTTTCCTCTGCTCTGTGCAGCCAGGCTTTTTGCTGCCTTTGTCTCTCTTTTGGGTTTTCGTCTCTTTGAACAAAATTTAAGAACGTTTTGCAGCCAGCGTTTGCTATTGGCGTGCTTCTACTAAACAATAAATAATGACAAGCTTATTTGTATGAATTAATAACAATTAATTTTTTTTTTCCTCTTCATGACTCTAATTGACACTTAAATTTTAGATTTTTCCCACTCCCTACTTCAGACCCCTTGTGCTCCTGTCAATCCTCCTCCTTCTAATAAGGCCTCGTTCCGAAGGGTTCCACGCATTCTGATGAATCAAATTAGAAGGCCGGTGACTTAGATAGATTGCGCCACATAATTAGAGAATCTTCAATGCATTAGACGGTGCCACTCATTTACAGGGGCCCTTTGTTAGTTACCTTTCCAGACCCAGCATGCCGCGGCGTACATTTGCCTCCATTTCCCCCTTAAATTCCTTCGTTATGTCACTCGAGAGACAGATCCCAGACCATTTCTTGTCACCCGCTCGAGCACACGGTGCAATGGATAGCACAGTGGGATGGCTCTTAATTGGAGCTACTTGAGGTAGTAAGTACCCACGTGTCAGCGCCGCGTGGTAACAGGGACATCAGCTGACAGCGGGGATCCTCTCCACTTCCGTGGGTCTGGCAGGGCATGTTCCTGGCACATTGTCTGTGGTCAGTAGTAGTGTCAGGCTCACTGTCAACCCAAGACCCCCGTATTAAATCCCAGTTTTCACTGGTGTCTTCTGTGTGTTCAGAAATGTAGAGCTCACTTCGGGCGAGCTTTGCTCCTTAGGGGATAACTGTGCGCGCGTGTGTGTATGTGTGCATTTGCGTGTGTGTGCGTGTGTGTGTGTGTGTTTGATATTTCATCTTCACGTTAATTTAAGGGCAGCTGTTGCCATCCTGGAAACAATACCTATAATGCATCCTTCACAAGATCAAAAATTACATACGGATTATTTTAAATGCTTTCAGCAATAATTTCTATTTCAGACACCTTACCTGTATGTGTACAAATTTCCAGTCCCTACACGAGTATTTATGTGTAGTCATCTACTGATTAGCAGCCACTTCCTAATATTACTATGTCTCTTCATGCGGTAGGTTACACTGTATCTTCATTTTAAAATATATGAAATATATAAAATGTATAAAATCTGTCCCCTTATGTGCCAAATGCTATTCACCCTGATGGAGGGATGGATGCCGTGGCATGAGAACGCCCAGCGTAAAAAATGGAGCTGCCTGACCGGTGCCGTTCTTTCCCGGTGGCCCTGTGTGGCGGCTCTCGCAAGCCCCGCTGATAGCCCCGGCCTTTCCCTTCCGAAAGGATGAATGAAGATAAAAAACAAGACAAGAGGAGGCAAAAGAGGCATCGCTTTCCATGATTCATGACATCCCCCCAGCCAAGGCTGTTAGACGAGTCCCGGCTCCACTCCCTCAGTGAATAATGGAGAGTTACAATGCGCACGGTGACACTGTCAAACCATCAGGAATTGCTGATTATGGTGCTAAATATTGATCTCTGCTTCACACGTGTCAAAATTCTTTCTTTCCTTAATTAGAATTTCCCCCTGGCGCCGTATAAGAACTAACAGAATATATGAGCTCAGGGGAAAGGGGGGGAGCGAAACTACCAGGATGTAATTGTGACCTCTTGTCTTCTCCCCTTTTCTCCTGAGTTTTGAGATGATTTCCGACTGTCTGTCTGATCTCTCCCAGCTCTGTGATAATCATACTCATCTCTCCTATCTTACTACAGGAAAATGTTTTCCCTCTCTCTCTCTCTCTGTCTGTCTGTCCTCCAGCCTGTCTCTTGCTCACCCTCTCTGTTCTCTCTCTCTCTCTCTCTCTCTCTCCATTTGTGAGTCTGCTTCTTGCTCTTTCTATCTTCTCCTCCTCTGTCTCTCTCCCTCTTTCCCCCCACGGCTTCTGAGGTGGCATTTTTTTTTTCCATCACGGGGGCCTCCTCAGGCCAGCCTTTTGCGCGGCGGTGAAAGTTGGGGAGTGCCAGGAGGTGCCTTTTTCTATTTGTTTGTTTCATGGTACGCTGCACCAGCCACTGACCTGTGGTAGCCGTGTCGCGCGAGACGCAGACGGGTTCATCCAATCAAAGAGAGGCTGGAAATTAACACTGATCTTTTCATTCCGGGAAGGGGACCATGGGAAGGCCAATTTCATGGCTATTCCGAGACCCAAATATTTTATACACATTTTGCTCTATCTCTTTCTCTCTCTCTCTCTTTTACACTGTCCTTTGTTTGGTTTAGAATAAACTTCAGACACTTCGACAGTTTCACAGTAAAGAGCATACCCTTTTTGCTTTAAAACAGGGTCTGCATCTTTGGTTTATCGTATAAAAACTGATGGTGAAGCCCTTTAGCATTATTGTGAATTCCTGAAAATAGACATGGTACTGCACATTGTGTGAAGCAATATTACAGTGCACGATCTTTACAAAATACACTGAACAAAAGGCTTGGGGCTACTTCAAGAGTACAAATTACAAATACTGTTACATTAAATGTAAATTATTGAACATCAAATATTTCATTTTGAAATTTTTGTGTACTTGTTTAAATTTAAAACATGCTTTGAGTCAAATCAGCAACTTAGGGAAAAAATAAAGATTTTCAGACATATGAAACATTTATACACTTGGACTTCACACGCAGCCTATAGTGGATTTGGCCTATGATGCTGTAGTTACATATTCAGCATTTATACAATATTTATGTTTTATTCTATGCATATTATTTATTCAGGAAAATTTTGAAATTGGAAAGTTCATGTACTAAATCAGTTTTGAATGAACTCTGTGTGTGTGTGTCCTGCGAATCTTAATATTTAAAGCACGCTGGACTTGTCCCAGTCTCCTCTATCCAGCACTGACGATCTGAAGGTCAGTGATTCCAGCACTCACTCTGAGTTTTCCAAAGGGTGTGTTCTTCCCTGGGAAATGCGCGGATTGCAGTAGACCTGATTTCTCAAGCGCTGCCCGTGATCAGGTTGATTGAACTCTGTCCTCGGTGTTGAAAGAGCTCTCTGAAGCCACTTCCTTCTCATAATTCAAACGCTATGAACCATTCAACGAGATCAAAGCCCTTTCAGGTGATTTTGTATATGGTCTGAAGGTCAACGTGCAACACAACTGGTGCATCTGTGCAGTGAGGGACATGTCCTCTCCTCTGTCAACTCTTTCCTGGGATCTTTGTTTCACAAAAATAACATGCAACATAGTCTGGCAACCTTTTAATCCTTTGCTTTGATAGCCTCTCCTTTTCCTCACCCGTGAAGCTATGCTCTGTCCCTCTATATTTTTTTTTTCTTACTGAAGCTTATTTTTTTCTTCGTTTCTTCTTGTTTTACCCTGCTCCAACAGCTGCTGCAACAAACTGATATTTGACTGAGTTTATTCAACTACTATTTACGCAGCCTGATATTAATATCCTCAACTCGAAATTTTGTTAAAATAAATGAATAAATGAAGAAACAAACACGTAATCACTCTACAATGAAGTGCGCCATTGTAGAGCACCACAAAGTCTGCCTGCTGCCTCTGGCGTACTTCCTAAGACTTAACATAAGCAGCCCTTGTTTTCCCTTAGCCATATATATTTGAGGAACAGCTCCTCAAAATAGCAGCAGATACAGCTGTAGAAGAATGAAGCCATTCTCTTTACTGTGAGACGCATGATAATGTGGTGTTCCACCACTAGTGGAGCTTCAATGGGCGCGGCACCCACGGCCGAGCCCCACGGCTAGCAAAAAATAAATTCCGGACTCAGCAGCGTTGGTAGCACGGTATTCACAACACAGTTTGCAGAGCGATTTTCAGACACAAGATCTATGGCCAAGAAATATCAGGCGCTTAACCCGAAACGCTTATTTAATTCCGAGTCAGTCCAAAGTATACACGAGTTGGCAATATATTATAGTAGTGATGTTTCTGCTTCCGATGTTCCTGATGAATACTGCTCCTTTAGCGAAAATGTGCAGAAGTCTGGAGATGGATGAGCTCTCCACTGACAAGGTTTTAGCCTTTCTTATAGCCAATGACATGGATCGAGTGTTCCCAAATCTGGCTACCCTTTACAAAACATATAGCGCACAGGCAGAACGTTCCTTCAGTCGCCTTAAACTGTTAAAAACGTACCTGCCTGCCACCATGGGCGAGGAGCGCCTCTCACAACTTACGTTACTTCTTATCGAAAGAGAATTAGCTGCAAACACCGATTTGGATAAGGAGGTCAACATGTTTGCAGGAATGCAATGTCGCAAGGTGAATTTGACAGGTTGATGTTGCTACAATTAATATGTTGAAAATTAAATCTGATCTATGTCTTTTTTTTCTTTTCTATACCTTTATCCTACGTCCACAGTTCAGTTATTTGCGCTTGGTCATGATGATTATGGCTACGGCCCGTGTGTGCTGTAGCATATGTATTTGCAGTAAATAACGAAAACTCACACGCACTAACAGATGGACATAATAAGCTAGTAAAAATGTTGATTTGAATTGTGGAGCCTAAACTATGACTTAATTAGGACAGCTGCAGTCTAGAAATAGCATACCTCAGTTTGCAAACAAGTTTTCCTTGGTAGTCTATAGACTACCAGGGACAGAAAGTTGTGTGCGTAAAAAGAGCATCCACTGTTCCACTGATTCTAATCATTCGCACCCATCGGCAGGAAGGGCAAGCTCCGCCCCTGTATTCCACATTAGCATAGCCTAAGTGGTAACGAACGCGTACAGCACATTGCAAAGAAAAAAGAGAGCATGGACTTTGGAGCATTCTAGAGTCCATTTCAGAGGGGGCTAAAGAGAACCCCAACGGTGCAAACTGGGTGCCACACACAGTTCTGCATACCTGTGTGTTGACAATATCCTAAGCCAACAATGTAAGATCTCCAAGTTCTAATACACGATCAGGGCAGGTGCTTCACTGTAGTTCTTCTCAGCTGGGCTTGGTGTGTCTCCGGTAATAATCTCTCCAGGATATGCCAGAGCTCAGCTAAACCTCAAACACGACACCTCCCATTCAGTGTGATCTGCCACACCCTGGTGATACTTTCAAATCAACGTCAGCCCAGAGCCTCTGTGCTCAGAGGGGCTCCTATCAAGGGTGAGGACAGATACGCTCCACCACAATCAGAAGCAAGCTACTCATTCCAGTTGTATTTGAATGTCCACTTCAAACTGAAAAAGAGATGCCATCATGTGCAATGCACTGTACCTCTATCTCCACCATGAAACAAAGCCCCACTGACAAATACATCGCTCCTTACTTCTCCTGGCTTCACACAATAGGTTATAGCATTACCTATAAAACTACAAGTATATTTGGATTATGTAGTGCTTCTTCTCATTAGTTTGTGGATATGAATGGAGATAAAAAGAAGTAGAACTATTATTGTAAAAGAAAATTCCATGCTCACCATAATATTCCAATGATGCTTCTGCCTATACATACTCCAGCAGTGTGTTTAGGTGCCGGCATGATGTCACAGAGCACTGAGAGTTCTCTCCATAAGCATTATTTATTAGTCATAAAAATAATGCCGACATCTAACCCGGCAGCCTTGAAAACACATGGGTACAAGATATACTGTAGTTTTAAGCTCTGTTTGATGAATCTGAGCCCAGATCCTGTGGGATAGATTACCTTAAACCTGCTCTTTTACTTTCTAATCCTGACTTGATTTGATTTGGACTTGAATACAGCTGCCTGGAAACTCAACAGCAAATAAAAGAGTATCTGGCTGCTGGTGTGGGCCGGCCAGCCTCCCTCCTCTCAGGAACAGGGGGCATGTTTTAGGCTTTGTTTTCTTATTTATTGAATGGGTGGGCTGGAGGCCTTGTAATGCTCATTATAATTGGTTTTCTGCTTGAACTTTCAAAAACTGTCATGTCAAAACTCGGGCAAGGTTTTTTTTTCCCTCTCTGTTTTCCTTTAGATTTTGCCACGGGGTCTGTATCCGGATGTGCCACTTGACAAAGTTGCAACAATATCCCAGGGGCTCCTTTTTGCTGAGTTTTTCCCTTTTGTCTGAAAAAGCCTACAAATTCAGCTATATCCTGACAATTTATCACAGCTCTTAAGCTTTTAAACTTGAGGAGTGTTGTGTCATGAAGTGACATTGTGACAATTCTTTAGGACTGCTGAAACCTGTCTTATGTCATGTATCCTGAAACAATGTCCATACTCCCAGAGACTTATTACCATCTTTATATGAATAAAACAAGTACACAGGTGATCAGTTTTGACAGGTGATGGGTATATATACGATGCAGTTTGGAATTTACATTTGTTTTGATGAATCCATAAACGCAATTCCACACAAATATCTAAGCTTGACTGCTATTGTTCATTGATTGCACCATTCCCAACGCCATTGGGGTATCTTCAGGTGATTTTTTACAGAATGACTAAGGGTGTGACGCTACCTATAATCCGACACCTGGAACACTAAGGGTTGCAGCAAAGACCAAAAATGAAAAAGCGAGCATGAAAATATCCAGTGAGGGTGGCCTATATTTCTATCGTTTATGTGCCAGTTTATCACTATCAGCTCTCTCAGATTGTCACTGACTGCAGGCCCGATGCACGGGCCTCTTTACCCTTGATGTGCCAGAGTGCAAAGGCTGCAGGAAATGCATTGGTTCAGAAATGCTGAAAAGACGATTACAAGGCAGAAATGAAGCATGCTGGCAGCGGCCGTGCGCTCAGAGCTGGAGCAGCGGGACGTGAAGGCATGCACAATTTACTTGGACACGTCAAGAGATTAGATGTCCATAAGTGTGTTTGGGGATTCAACCCACGACTGATTAATAAGAAGAAGAAAAATCTTCACACAGGTTCAGAGCAACTGTGCTTGGGCAAAGAGCAAACAAAGAAAGTTACTTTTTTAAAAAAAAAAAAGCCCTTTGACATTTTGCACCATGAAATCCCACACAATAACAGTTTGTTCCATTTATTCAATTTAATCAAAAATTTGTTTTTAGGAATTCTTAGGGAAAAAAAGCAACGGAATACACATAACTGTTGCTACGGCGATAGAGACATTCCACCTACGACAGAGCCTTGTGTGATTAGAGACGAGTAAATTTCACATTGACCACGTATGCGTCCGTGCTTCCGGGTCTGCTGTTCTGCGTTTGTGCTGCCCCTCCTCAGGCATCGCCCCACGGATCCTAACGGACCATTTGTTGGTTATATTATCCAGTGCTCTTTCCTATTGATTCCGACCAACTAAATCAACGCAATTTTTTTTTTTTACCATTTAGAAAAGCGCACACACGATATTCTAAAGCCCTCTTCTTCAATATCTCCTTTTTTACCATAGGGCATTTATTGCTGTTCTTTCTAGTTCAGTAACCAGTGAGCAGAGGGTTCATTAAAACTAATTGAATCGGAAACATGTCTGCCTTGGGAAATGTTAACTCTTTGTTTGTCTTAGAAAAAGACAGAATCTCCTCCTCTTTTATGCGGAGGGATAAGGTCAAAAAACGAAGCTAATATGTGCAACATCAGAGCATGCCACATCCAAAATGTCCCTCTCGAATGCTGACTTAAAATTAATTCACAATCTGTTTGTCCTGCCATCCAGTTAACACTTTCTAAGTGCTGACAAGTTAATGCACAAAGTAGACAATGCTGCCAAAGGAAACACATTCAACTGAATTGACACAGACAAGGTTATGAAAAAGATGTGTGTCCATTTTTGTAAATATGTGAACACAGGAACTATCTGAATCAGTGGACTGTCCATTGTAACGATAATGACGGCAATAATTCCCGGATAACACAACCGGGCCCTTGTCCCAGACACGGAATTGAGCAGAGTGTACTGACCACACTCGAATTAATAATTCGACAACATCCTGTCAGAAATCAATGCGCAATAACAGACAGCCCACAGCTGCTGTTATGAAGTAAATATTTATGAATGATTTGACTGCCCTTCAATACTAGTCAATCTCTTTTAAAAAGGATCTTTGCAAATCATTAACCTCCTTTTTACTGGCCCTCTCCCAGTTGGTAAAGGCCATTAGTGCAGGGGAGCAGAGGAAGACTGAGGGATTTGATTTTTGGGATCTCATTATTCACAGCTTATTTGTCTGTTCACTTCATTCTTCATACATGGCTGGTAAATTGATTGTCGGTTTAGTCTTATGAATGATAAAGAAGCCATGCCAGTGGGGTTGAAAGCAGTCATTCATTTCTAAAGAAGATTTGGGGGGGGGGGGGGGGGGGGGGGGTTCAGCTGTGTCTCTAAATGATCCGCTCCCTAACTGTATTGTACTTCATGTTGTATCTGTAACAATATTCACAGTGCTTTAAACTTTACTGCACACACACACACACACACACTGTGGCATGTAGTATAAACTGACCTTTGTGATTTTTCTGATGATGGTACTACACACTTAAGGGCTCAAGAGGTATAAATAACAGGTATATGTATAAGCGTATCCATGGATTCAGAGCTTATTATAAATATGATTACCTGAATGCTGACGTAAAAGAATCTTGTTGTCAAGGTAGGGCCAGCCAAAACACAATCATGTTATTAATAACACAGCAATGACATCAAATTACTTGTGTCAGTAAGTCTCTATTCTCTACTGTGAATGAGGATTAGCTTGTGAAATACTGTAGCCAAAACGGTGATAATTCAGTCTATTATGACAACGTAATTGTGGTATTCTTAACTTTCACCTCCAAGGTCAGGCAAGGTTTCCTCCTTTCAGTTATTTCCCACGGTTTTCCTTAATTTCAGTGAGCCACCAAACTTGCAATGTTGTATGAGGCATAAGAGAAAAAGGAAGACAATTTCATTCAAATTGTTCCAATTCAAAGTTCAGAACAAAGAGCATAACCTGAGGGTTTAAGAATAATCCAACTCAAAGATTACAAAAAAAATTACATTGGAAAAAAAAAAAATTCCAGTTTTAGCAGTCAGCTTGCAGTATAGCCTCTGTGCTTCATTGAGACGCAGGTTTAGCTTGTGGCATTCTAACCCAGCACACTGTGATTCACTGGATGCACTGAATAGTTTAGGACAGGGTTAGACAGACAGGTCACCTACCGTTGGAAAGGACTGGTACACTGCTCTCAAAAAGTACATTACAATTTGTCCTATGATGAAATATTGTGAAGGATTATATTATATCCAGTCTGTTTTTTTAGTCCACCATGGATGGCACAGAAAATTAAACCTGATTGGATATAGACCGTCTGTGTACACTGCACTAAATACAGCAAATGGCCATTTTTTATGATTCACTAATGCCATGTAGTTTAACCTTTCACATGCAGACCAGATCTCCAAGTTACCAAACACTATGTTTGTTCAGATGTTCTGAATAACACTTCTTACAACAAGCTGAACATACGGGTAATTATGACTGCTAGAGACACAGACTAAAATGGCATCTAGGTCCTTACATAGGCAAACTTTTCTTCATAGCAAGTAAGCCAGCACAGGAGATAAACGTCCTGCACACTATACCCCTTGCCTCTGCACCTTGTATTGTGCTCGATTTCAGGGACTGTGAGAGGGAACATTCAACATGACCTAATTTGTTGGCATACACTGTATGAACATGATGAACTACTGTATGCACCTCTAGTCATGCAATTGCTACCTAAATTGGGCTTCCCAAACCTACTACAAGGGCTGCATGTGTGAAATTGCAACACAGACATCCCTTCCATTACAAGAACCATGTACTGCACATCTTAACAGTTTGTATGACAAAAAACTCAACACAAACAACAGAATTATTAATTGTAACTGCTCGGCAGACACTCTTATCCAAAGCATTTACATAGCTTACAGTTTTATGTTATTTGTCTATATGGCTGGAAACTTACTGAGCCAATTTGGGTTAAATACTTCACTGAAGAGGACACCAGCTGTGGATTCAAACCAGAAACGTTAAAGTTACAAGCCTTAATCCTTACCACAACACCACACAAATGCCATCACTATGAATGTGGGCTAACTTATGAGTATATCTACTAAAATGAATCCAGTTAAATAAGCTGTATGTAATGATTTACCATAATCTTTATCACACTGTTGTGAGAACTGACGGCTAGGCACTGATGCCACTCAACACACCTTTCATCTCTCCACCGCTACAGTGATTAACTACCCAATATTGTAAAAAATGGATGATTCTGTTTGCCGTCATCAGCCATTACGTTGATAGAACCCGTGCTCCATGTGTTGGTGTAGAGCGTTTGGGGGAGGGGAGGGGGGGTTACCTCTGATTCAAAGATCAGTTAAGGTAAGAGGAAAATGTCAATCTGTTGTGTTTGGGTTCTCAGTAAGAGACAAGGTTCCTTCCCACTAACACGTTCAAGCGAAGACAACCAGTACGCCAGAATCTACAGCTCCCTGTTAGCCAGCACACCAATGACAAAGGCTGAAGTCAGTAATGTAATTCTAAATAACCACAGTTCGAGATTCATCACTGCACACACTCTAAGCCAGTGAGATGCTGCCTTTCTGTTTTTGCAATTTTTTTTCCACTTTCAATTATAATCGGTGCTTTATTTTGGCACTACTTTGCTGTTAATGTTAATATGCATTTGATTCATGGCATGATTCCACTGTGACGAAAGGATCTATGCAGCTAGGCAGCACCCAAAATACAGAGGTCTGGAAGCCGAGCAGAACACCATAGCAACACATGGCACTGATTCCGCTTTCAGCTGATCTTGATTCATGCAGGAAAAGGCCTTATACATCCCCATCATGTACAAAACAGATTATATCCTGTGATATCATGATTCAGTATGAGGAACTGCGGGTCAGTACAGTTTGAGAAGCCACGCATGGTTACATGGTTAATGTAAATATTTTGGAAACATTTTCAACATTCAAAAATCTATCAATATATTACTTAGTTGCTTAAGGACAATTTGCACATTAGTGTTGCTATTTACTGCAATATTTGGCTCAACTTTGCCATTATTCTATAGACTTTCACACCCTCTTGGGCAAACTGCATGACTGCTATACAAATGTCTGCAAGCGAGAAATTTTTGTCACTCATAAAAATCTGTAAAATTATCCCACAGGACTATATATCAATCACAGCTAATTGATATTATAAGCAATACCCAGCATGCAAACATTTAATGACACAAGCACGTGAACAGAAGTGATTTCACAACACTTAAGTTGCAAAAGAATTATCCTGTTTTACAGTATCTCAACTATAAGCCTTTTATAGCAAGTACCTCCACACTGGCTCAGAGCAATTTCAGAGGATGGGACTGCATCCTTATAATTATGAAGCTCTCCTACTACCTCTTCAAGCACTTAAGAAAGAAGACATACGCCGTCAGTCCAATTTCTTTTGAAGACCACGGACATGTCATTTCTGCTACTTTGTTCCTTTATGTCTTTATTTTTAGAGCTATGCAGGTGAACAGTCAAAGATTATGCTCTGGTGAGGATTGAGGTGACAGGTAAGAAGAACTGTGATTTTTTTTTTTTTTTCATCAAGAAAATTGCCAGATTGGTCAAAAACATGCAGGCTGATTCCGTTTCTTTGCTTTTTAAATGGATCCATTTGTGTCCACAATAAACAGACAATTAACATCTGAGATTTATATGTAACTTGACTCATTTTCCCTTCACATGTACATCTACTGTCAAAAGTGTTTACAACATACATGTATGCGCCGTTTTGAATCGTATTCCTCCCCAAGACTTGAAATTTCAGTCAATAAGGATAAACTTGTCATCGCTTTAATATAGCAGATTTTCTAAATGCCAGCAAACTGCTTTTGAATGCAATTCTAATCTGTCCAGGAATTAATATATTCCAGTGAGGATCTAATTATTTAGACAATTCTTGCCCTGTATGGTCAGCTTGTTGTCATTGTAGAAAAGATCCAGACATAGCCTAAGAGCCTGACATGATTTCTAGTTTTGGGCAAATTCAAATGAACGAAATATGACAGTACAGAAAAATGTCTATTCAGTACATGCTGTCTCGTATTCTTAGAACAGTCACTGATTTTATTTTTTCTTCTAATTGCATGTGATTAGTTGAAGCTATTATAGGCTACTCAACTGTCTGTTCAAGAACAGTATCAGCCACATGATGGAAGGAATTCTATCTGACCACATTGGCATTTGTCCTTAACTTTTGAGTAGTGTCTTTAAAATAGTATTACATTATGTCCTCACATCTGGTCTCACACATTAATGAGAAATATTTGGCAAAAATATTTAATAAAAATAATGCTTGCATAAATCCATTTCTGCTATAGCTATTAGTTTCAAAGCTCCTCTATACGTGCGAGTCTGTGTTTGAGTTCACATATTTCTCTCTCTCTCTCTCTCTTTCCCTCTCTCATGCATACATACATACATGCATAGATTTGTCTAAATATTTTGTCAAATAAACACAATAAATTTAAACAGTACTGGAATAACGTTTTAACTAAATGTTTCAAAAGAAGCAGAAAATCTATTTATTTTTAGTAGTTTCCACTATAATCTTTATGCTTTTCTCTCCTTTGTCCATCAGTAGTACACCATGGCAGCGCAAATGGAAAATGGAGAATAGGTGCATCTCCGTTGACGACATCAGAGTAACTCACTGGCACCTGACGAGTTGCTAGAGGGTGCTACAGTGATGTGACGAGGTCCCCGTTGCCAATGTGACTATCCCAGCTCCAGGGGAATGGAGCTAATTATATTCTGCAGCTCCGGACTCCTGGTCATTGTCACCTAATGCCACTGTGTCTGCACTCACAAGAAGTGTATACACCAACTGAGCCATTCTTAGTAAATCCTAAACACATAACACAAAATGAAATCAGGTACTTCAAATGCAATTTCCTGCTTTATAATAACACTCTAAGCAAACTTTGATGCGTGTGCTGCAGTGTTGTGGGTGCAGTGTTTCTGAATACTGAACGATCTAGACTGTTCTAGAATCTGTTCTAGAATCTAGAATGACTGTTCTAGAATGATCTAGAATGTTTTCATCACAAACATTTAAATTTGTTCAGTTCAGGTTCAGTTAGTTTCCCCAATCAATTCTATGCCGTGCAATAAAAAATTTACATCATCAAGTGTTCATTAGACTTAAAAGGAAAATAAACATAAAATTATTGAAAACACGCTCTTTCATTAAACAGCTGGGCACAAAAAATAAAGTATTAACGACTAATTCAAGAAGTTAAGAAAATATAGCTTTTACTTTGATTTAGGATGTAAAATATACATCCCTAGTTCTTCTCCCTAAATGATTACATCCAACATCCTACAGCTTGGTTGTTTTCAGTACTTTTTCTTTCAGCTTGCCAGGGCTGTAACAGATAAGCTCGTTAATATTTCCAGAGGCTAATGTTGCTCTCTCCTGGAGAATATTATTTCAGGGGTGTGGATCTCATACCAAATGTGTGTGTGTGTGTGTGTGTGTGTGTGTGTGTGTGTGTGTGTGTGTGTGTGGATGCCTTGGTAAGGTGCACATATCATCCATGCAGGTATTTTGAATGGCTCTTGGATGGTTAACTCGTGCTTTCTGGCGTCATTCCTTACACCTCAGTCATATTATACGATAAATGACAGATCACATGAGGGTATAAACAGGAATTTTGCCTCGCTGGCCTTGCCAATCTGCTCATCCTCTGACATGGGGGTTTTTGTGTAATTACACTATTTATGTCCTGTTAAGATTTAAAATTATATTTGTGATAAAATCTGATTTGTTACATTTAAGCGTTATTAACATGTTGCTACAATCGCTACCTTACGGCCACACCCAAACGATATGCGTCAGAAACGAGCTTCAACACCAAAGCACAATAAAACATTATGGTAAGGGGAGTCCATCACAGAATGACCCGGGCTTTCAGTGTACATTACCATTCCGATTGTGTTATGCCCTCTGAGCTACCTAGATGTGTCTGGCTTAAATAATCTCACCTTCGGACATGAGGAAAAACTTCCTGCAGCTCCCTCCATGATGCTGACTGATGTTCCTGCCCGCCCTTCCACCTTTAGCAAACGATGGCAAGAGAAAGGAGCAAAGCATATTAGTTACACTAAATAAATAGTCACTCCTGTAAGTTGGGTTGTTAAAATATTTTACTCATTGTCTTTAAAATATGACTATAAAACTCTGACGGTTGAAAAAATACAAGTCAAATGTGGCATTAGCTAGTCTATTTCATTCACCAAAATCCCTTAACTGGATCAGCTAGCTAGCTATGTTTTAAGACCTGTCTGTAAAGTTAGCTAGTTAGCTACAACTGCACACTAACTCTTACTCAAAGTATGAAGCAGTCGACTTAGCCGACTTGCTGAACGCGATGTGTACGCTGGTGGACACAGTCAAAACTCCCAAGAGTGTGGATAGTGACATTTTTCCACAACACACTTCTTTAAACTAACGTCGCCCGCGAAACGAGATCAACTTGCTCGCACTGTAGCCGAATGGTTTAGCCTTTCAGCTACCTATGTATTACAGTTAACGCCAAGCTTTCATTCAACTATCAGTCGTTAATACTAATGTAACATTATTGATGTTGGTTAGCTCATATGGGGGGACAGTGTCGATTAAAACCGCAGAAGTGATTTATATTTACAAACTTGGCATCTAACTACAGGCCAACGCTTCTTCCTAGTCAGGGTAGCTAAAACCAACTAGTGAGTTGACCGTTTCGATGACATTAAAGGCGGGCTTACATATCGCCACCTACTGTGAAGGAGTGTGAAGGGCAGCATGCCCGCATTTTCTCCGCTTTGCAAAAAGAGACGTCATGAGACAAACATGTCTTGTTCGTACACATGTAATATGTAGTCCTACAGAATAGCCTATACCTGCGCTATATTCATTGTTATAAGGAAAGATTTTGCAGAAGGTGCTAGGAGCTACAGATGAACTGCCGCAATCAGTAATTAAGAGAGAAACTCCCTTGGGAATATCAAGTACAGTGAAAATAAACTCATAAAAGAGCAAATTGTTTTCTATATACTAGATAGGTCACCTTTTGACATTACAAGTCTAAGCATAAATAATGGGAATACACTCATTAAATTGATTCAAAGTGTTTTTAGACAATTACCACATACATGCCCCTGTTTTTCTACATAATGAATTCTGTTGCCCCTTGAGATCAGCAAACTCTACTTTGAATTACATTAAAAAATTCTTGGTTGAATTGAACATTATAGTTCAATACATATTTATTGAATCTTTAAAGAACTCAGAAAACACCCCCCTTGGCAAAGAAAAATGCCTTTTCCTTTATGCAGCTGTAGAGGTTGCCCAGGGTCAAAGCCCAGTAGCTGCAATATTAACTCCAAGAAGCACTGGCCTAATTAGGTCCTGAGTCTCTGAATAGCCATGTCAGATCCATATTTCTGTGTGGCCACATATGAAACAGCTTGTTTCATTTATTATATATTCATTTGTTTGGCCTTCATTTGTTTGTAACTGCATACTGTGTTTTTTCCATCAGTAAATCATGCATTCAATGAGGTACAAGTTAAGATGCTTCTAGCAAAAATACGGTAGAATTCATGTATTTTTAAGCACATCAGCTCTTCTCAAGGGTGATCCAAGCTTGGCAACATTAACAATGATCTCTCTGTTAAAGACAAGGATGTTAGCATAACTTCCATATAAGAGTGGTAGGTGTTGGTCATTATGAATGCAAGGGGTTTCAGGATTTCCTGAATCATCCAGCCTTTGTAGTGTCATTCTTAGCATCTTGCTAAATCTCAGACAATCCCATTGCTGTAGCATCACTAGTTGGGAGAGGCTGGTTTCTTGGACTTTACAGGTAACATGGTTTAGCTTGGAACCAGACTGCACAGATCACATCTTCTTTGCCTCCCCGCAGACATTCCAACTACCATGTTGTCTGCGTTGAGTAATTAACTTAATTTCGAGTAATTAATTTAAGCAGGTTTTGCATTTTATTTTTGATACTTAGCATGATGTTAACTTTAGTAACTGTTGAAGACATGATGATGTGTAATAATAAAGAAATACTTTTTTGATAATTTGTTTCTCAAAGATATTGGACAAGGAGCTATAATAGTTATATCTAAGGAACACCCCCCACAACCCCACCCGTATCCCACACCTACCTAGCATCACACACTGCACCCCAATTATCTAAGAGCTTAATTTCCTCCCAAATCACACAAGGTCTATCTGCAGTAAGAAATAGGTTGAGGATGATAACAACCCACCCTCAGTCTCATAGCCCATTATAGGTCAAAGACCAGGGGAACAAATGAAAAGCATCTTAGGGAAGAGAATGTAGGTCATGAAAAAATCTAGCAATAATATCAGTGTAGACAAAGAACTGTATTGTCCCTTTCAGGCATTGCAGATGGTTGCACAGTGTTAATGAAACTTTGGGAACATATATCTACAGCTATCATCTTTATTATATGTATATTTTCTGAGGTTTCCCTTCAATCACTGCCCTACATTAAGTAATGTTGGTATACAGGCATGCTCCTCACAGGTGGACAGATGGAGATCTACATATCTGCTTTCATCTCTATGTACAGAACGAAGTGTACTCAGAACTCAGGATTACAGAGAGAACGGAGGCTGACTAGCATGATTATTGTACATAACGCTCATAATACTTCTTCCCTTATTTATGTCTTCGTTTTTTCGATTTTTATAATGATTTATACTTTACTGATGAAAGTTGGACCTGATTACGTAAAGCATCGTTGACAAAGACATAATTCTGCATTTCCATTAAGATACTTCATGTTAAAGGTAATTTTTCATATAATTTGTTTTGTTTCTTTTTACGAGGTTTTAATGCTTATATCCGCATTATATTCTAATGTGTAGGCACATTAAAAGTATTCAATGTATGCTGTCCGCGCCTTCAGGTCGCCTTTGCACAAAAAGTAAAAATTATTTTCCGTCTATATTTACAATTTCAGCTGCCCAAAAATTTACACAAAGCGTAAATGGCCGCAACAGTTATAGGGGAATTGACGTTTTAAAACCATTAACGTTTAGAATTACTTGTGAATGAAACAGTCTCGCTAAAACAAACAAAACAAGTGAAAGTCTGCATGTTCCTTTTGATAAGAGAAATAATAAAGTTTGTGTTTTTTTCTTAATTGTTAACATACCTACTTCTTATTCGCGATCGCATTGACTTAATATGCGATAACTCTAATCGTACGCAAAATACAGTTTTACATTTCGCTTTCTAAATAGGCAAAACTATGCAAAGCAAGAACAACAGCATTAATAAATATACACTGCAGTCGTTGATAGTGAGTCCTTGCTGAAGCCAGAACTGTCCTTTTAATGGCGTAAAGTTCTGTATTCACAAAACGTGCACTCTGTGTTGGGTGGCAAATAATTGGATACTTATTTAGAAATTCCAAATAAAGCATGATGACAGTAGTTCACGACAGTAGTTCAAATTATTTTAACCCAGTTATTTACAGCTTATGTCATCATATATATTTTAGCAGTAGTATTATATATTGCTTTAAATTACTGGTCTTTTCACACATGTGACTTTAAGTTGCCCAAACTTTGGGAAGCCAAAAAAAGTTTAAATGTATCTCTGCATGCGTGTTTAATCAAATGCGCAATAACTGCATTATTTTTACCATTCTGTTTCTGAATTGGGATATTGAAAAATTTTCGATCGTACGCAAATTATAACTTCATCTAAAATTCAGTCTGCGTATGTAGGCTTCACAAAGTAGCAGAAAACCAGAAGAAAGTGTCAAAAAGTCAACCTTATCCGAAATGTTGAGTAGACGTTGTGACATCATCAATAATTGATTTACAGGTGAGGATGTCCAGATTAGGATGTTTGCTACCGTCTGGCTGCTTGTAGGCTCCTCATCAGAAAAATCCACAGGGTTATTTTATTTCTAATTGGTGAACGTGGTGCGTTAATAGTTAATAATTCTTGGAATCTGAAGACTTTTTTGTCTTCCTATAATTTGGGTCGTTTGGGACTTGTTCCAAAAACAGAGGTGACGTGGACAGTTGGCATCTGCCTAACTTTGTGTTAAAGGTCCGTAGATTTAAAAACTGAAGCGAAAGCAACGGATGGCAGTGTATGCTTGTCGTCAGTCAAGCCAAGTAACAACACAATCGATATAAGGCCTATTCAAAAACTTGAATATAGGGTTTTGACAACAAAAAGAGTGATGAGCCTCAGTATGACCTCTCTTCCCTTTTCATTCATATCACTTTCGCCATGTCACTTTTTCAACGGATATGAAAACCAAATTTAACACCAAATTAAAACGATTAAAACACACACGTGCAAACACAAACAAGCTTTTCATTTTTGGGGGATGTGCCAGCTGATGACTAAGAACGAATTCAGTTGTGTACAGATTAGGCTGAAAGGATGAGATGAGGGAGTAGAGCGAAGTAAAGCAAATATAAAACAGGAGAAATGTTCTATTTGTTTTGTGCATTGTGCTCCATTGCAAGCGGGTGAAAATGTGTCTTAAAAAATCTACCCTGTATTCGGATTCCCCTCTGCATTTTAATTGTAGTGTTCTGCAACCGTCACTCTCCCACCTAAGCTAACATGAAATGAGCGTGACAACTCGGTGTCTGTCCTTGTTGTTGACGAAGGCGTTTGTCATCTTCCTTTCCACACTTTTCAAGTGTATTCCCTGAAATTCGAATAAAGTTTTCGGCAGATTATTTCAAGAGTTTCTCCTTTGCATCTTGTTTTTTTGTTGTGGAATTCAGGCAGACTTACGAAGCAAAGACAAAAGTGACTCTTTTATCCGCTATTGAGCACAGCGAGGCGATCTTTCACCTGTGTCGTTTTGCTGTTGATAAATTAATTAAATAAATAAACTTTTTAGTTTAAAGATTTTGTTCCCATTTCAGCAAAACCTCTTATTTTATTCTAATATGAACTAGGACCAATAATAATAATCGTCTTCTATGACTAAATTCCATTAAAATAATAATAAAAAATTAGATTAAATTGAAACAATTTGAAAGTTAAGACACAGTTATGTGTCTTAAGATAGCAGTTACATTTAGGGTGTTTTGACAGTTTTGTTTAAACTGTAAATGAAGGTTTTAAAACATAACGGCATTAACGATGTGCGTAAATAGCACTGAAATGAAATAGATCAAAATATAAAATACTTTTGCAGAGACTAGATGCGAGAATACGGTGGAAATGAGTAAAAGTTTAACATCATTTCTAAATATCTTTAATATTTATTCCACTTCGAATCCTATTGGTCAGAATTTTCAATCAGACTGCCGCGTTTATCATGACATATGTATGGCTACTATGTTTACTTTCCATTAAATACCATTCCATGGATTTCAAAATAGAATCAAACACATCAATGGAAACTATGCTGTAGGTAGAGATATTAGTGATCCCGTGAAAAATGGACTTTCAAAATGCTTTCATATATCTACGTCTGCGATTAATTCATTTAAAGTAACTAAAAAGAATGATATATTTGTTTTTCATGCCACATTACATGGGCAAAAAAAATTGTCAGGAAAAATATGTTTATTGAAAAAGATGGTTTGTGTCATCGAGTCTGAGTTTCGTTTAAAGGTATTCTGAAATGAGAAATCATTAAGCAAACAAAAATAATTTAACAGTTTTATTTGTAAACATTAAATATTTCTTTCTCAAAGAGAGATTTTTCGGTATCGGCACGGAATGCATTGCAATACTCAATTACATCATAGAAAAGGCAGTGGGTTGCGTAATGTACCGCACACATCTATCAGAAATATACATTTAAGACGTATTTGTAATTTAAAAACAAAACCAAAACAAACAAACAAAAAAAACACTCAAAGATGAAATGATAATATAATAGCTTTCCTTTCTTCTTTAAGACATAAAATAAAGGCATAGTGTTCGAAAATTCTCAATGAAAAATGGTGCTCTGGAACTTAATAAAATGTAGCATGCAAAATGTAGCAACAAAAATATAGACTTTTTATATTCAACAGCAACAATACCTACAGCACATACAAACAAGGAATGTATGACAGTTTTACAAACACCATGGGTCCCTTTTTACCTACACAGATGAGATATTTTGTTGTCCACATATGTGCCTTGAATAAAAGTTATCCCAATACTACGAATTTTGATTTTTTAAAAAAGCTATCAGACTACATAGTGTCCGGAATATAATGTATAATATAGACATCACTTCGGTAGCAATTGCCTATAGATATCCTACAACATGCGTTTTGAAATACTTCCATCCTTCTGTAATCCTGACAGAAACAGATAAGCACAAAATATAAAAGCAAAACGGAACTTTGCCATTCACGAGCTTTATATACCTCTTATGAACTGGCGCATCGGACGCATCACATAAATGTATTATATATATTCATATATATATAGAAATCGAATATATTACATTATAGGATGTCTTGTTTTCCATACAGCAAATAATTTAGTTGACAGTAGTGGGTGCCATTGCGGGAAAGTGGTTAACTTTTTCGAGAACAGTCCCAGCAAAAGTTAAGTAAAGCATTGTCGAACAGTTTCTCCTCGAAAAGAGGTCGTTGGTTTTCTCAAAATATTTCGAGGGACAATACAAAAAAGTAAATACCATTACGTTTTTCCTCATATGTTCTCTCTCCTTTTTGTTCTTTTGTGATTGTGTGTATCCTTCACCGGAATCTAAAGGACATTTAGAGAGATCAGCGCTCGGAAATGTTTCAGGAGTAAGCTTGCGCTGAAACAACAGTCTTGTCCTCGGTTGATGCAGGCAGAGTCTGAGCAAGTTCTTTGAGGTCGCACGGAAATGTCACTGCCAGCCCTTGTTTTAAAAAGGTAGTGTGTCTAGGAACAGTTTGTCAATTATTGCTGGTGGAGGAACCAAGTCTTCGAGTTTTAAGTAGAAGATACGCTGCAGACCTTGTGTACATAGGGTGCGAAGTTCAGGGAGCTTTCCCAAAAGTTTGGACAAGTAGTTTGGACGATTCAGCCCGCCGCCATTAAAAGTCACTTGGTCTTTCAGACAATTTATAATCTTGTTTTGGAGCTCTTCTACTCTCTTAGGTTCCTTTAGTCCGTGTCTCTCTGTAATTAGAACATTCATGAGACTAGTATTAGAACATGTTTAAATTCAACGGAATGACAGGCAAATTGGCTACAAGAGCGAAAGAGGGCAAAAGAAAAGAAAAAAAGAGAAAACGTTAAGATAATATATTTCTCGCACCTGTTACCATGGCAAGGGCAGCTATGCACGAGAATGCTGATATGTCTATGTTCATGCTCTGGAGGTTGGAGGAAAACTCCACAATGGAGTCAATCCATTCTCCGAACCCGCGGACGCACTGGAGCCTGTGCAAGACCACCCCGTTGCAAAAAATGAGTTTGCCTTCCACTGGGTTGGACCTGCAATTAATAACAAAGTGCCATTAATTACCATGAGAGTAATAAATGGGGGGTTTAAGAGGCGCCTAATTATTGGAGAGCTAATAAAATCCAGAGCAACGGAGCTTGAAGGGGGTTGATCTTTATTGTACTCCACGTAATTTGATAATTGCGTACCTGTACGCCAATCGCAGAACAAAAAGTTCCAGGAAGGCTGATTCGAAGAGCAGATCTTGATCCTGTTTAGGGAGGTCAGAAAAGCCTGGAATCTTCTCTGCCCAGCCTCTGATGATCTCCATGGAGCCCGTAAGGAGATCGTAGAATTGCTGGATGTGATGAGTGTCGTCTCCAGTCATTTGGTAGTCAGGGTTAGCCTGAAACTGGAATTTAATTTAAAAAGTGCTTAATGGGGTCCTCTAAAATATATAACCCGTGAAATTGCGAAGCCCATTTCTAGCAGGGAAGTCAGGTTTTTACAACAATTAAACCCCTCTCTGGCCATTATTGCGTTGTGTTTCAAAGCAATTTATTTCGGTGAGGTATGTTAGATTAAACACACCAAAATGCCTTCTGGAGAACAAAGTTGAGTCCAATGTAAAGCTCGACCTGATGTCCATCATCATCTCTAAGGGAATGCTCAGCACCATTATCGTTCAAATCAGAAACAGACACTCGTCCCTCAGTGGCCACACTTGTTAAGCATAATTATGTACTGACTACCTTCCTCTGCTGAGGTGAAATATTGTACACATTTAGCTGCACCAAAAATCATTGCGATTACAGGGCTATTTAGATATATTCGAGCCTGTGTGGGGTTTTGAGGTTTGGGTTTTTTTTTTCATGTATCTGTCAGGAAAACGTAAAATGAAGTTCATAAATGTTTACATGATTTACCCTGGCGTAATCCAGGCCGGACATGGAGGGGTTTGAGTCCACATGGGCCCTCACTAGAGCACTTATGAGACTGACGGGCGGCGAAGGAGGTGGTGGTTCTTGGGGGCTTTTAGGCTTGGATGGCAGACGGCCTCTTCTCCCTTTTAGACTGGCGGTCCTAACGACTGTAAGAACAGTAAGAACAGAACACCAGCAAAATTAATTCCCTGTAAAATCGCAGTTTTTTTCCAAAGGAGTCAGCACAAAAAACATTTTGATCACTGTTTCCGTTTTACATTGTCTTATTCATATCAAGAACGTAAACGCATTCTGTTTTAAGATACTTGCACAAAGAAATGACGTTTCAAATAAACTAAACAGATTTAAATTCGAAAATTACATAGCCGCTACTCAGACTAGTCTTACCTTCTTTGACCATCCCGACAACAAGGCACTTTTGGAAACGGCAGTACTGGCATCGATTTCTGCGGCGTTTATCAACAGGACAGTTTTTGTTCGCTAAACACACGTATTTAGCATTTTTCTGAACGGTGCGCTGCAAACGACACAAAACGAAATATTTATAAAACACCAAGATATTGTGTAAAATTATAAACATTTTAAAGTCTGCGAAAATTGAACACACAGCTGGGGTTTTGCAGGACAATAATTGATAGTGTTAACACATCAGCCGGCCCTCAAGTTTATAGCCACGTTTTATATGCAAGGACCAGGAGGTGTAGACATTCAGTAAACACAAATCCGTGTGCATTCATATTTTTGTGCTCCTGTGAGACCCCCTCCATTCAAAGTGATACGATTATTCAATCAGGATGATAAAATAAAGAGACCAGTTAATTTTACCACAGGGAATTCTGCCCCACTTGGTTAGCCCATACACGAATCTCCTTCGAATCTAATTTAATTCTGTAGGAGATGGCTGTGTCAGAATGCACACAAGTTTCCTCAATTTAAAAGAATGTCGTGAGAAAATTCTCGAAATGGGGACCGCTCATGAAAACTACCCCAGTTTGATCACCCACAAATTAAAGTGGTCTTTGAATGGATGCAGCCTATACCTTCCTTTTTAATTTCAATCGAGCCGTACATTTATACCCTTCCATCCTTCTTTCATACGCGCTTTTTAAAATAACCAGTTGCAGGTGATTCGCCTATACAAATATTTACATCCACTGATCTTACCTTGAAAAACCCTTTGCAGCCCTCGCAAGTACGCACTCCATAATGCTGGCAAGCAGCGTTGTCCCCACAAACGGCGCACAGACCCTCGCTGGACGGAGATCCTCTGGACGGAGGCGATGAAACCTGGTTGTCCATCAACTGGTGACTATGGCCGAGCTGGAGGGAGTGAGGGAAGCCTAAGCCTGCCTGTTTCCTGATCGCGCTAGGAACCGCAAAGCTCTGACTGTCCAAGGCGCGGTGCGCTCCTGGGGTGTCGGGGTTCATGGACACGTGGAGAGGACCGTCGAATCTCATCTGGCAGCTCGAGACAGGCGTGCCAGGAGGGGACTGCTTGAAGGAGAACAAGGAGAGCCTAGACACCGGGTTCTTGCGCTGATCGATCATGTGAGTGGTCGCGACATAGTTCTGGTGAAAACTGTGCAGGGAACCCGGATCGTCCCACATGTGGTTGGGCTGAACTTGGAAGTTTGGCGTGGACGGAGTGTGGGGCGAGGAGGGCTTGTAGTACATTGGCCCAGAGTGGGATATCATCTCTTCAGACTGAGGTGGCAGATGAGTCTGCTGGTGGTAGCTGTGCATCTGGATGTCCTCCACCTTGATGGAGGACTGCTCACCAGAGTGTGGCATTTGGTACAGACAGGGAGGCTTTACGTCGTAACTGGTGTTGTAGTTGTCCATGAACGTGCTGAAACTGGGGAGAGAAGTCGTGGCTGTGATCTCGGTGTTGGTCAGGTCCATACTAAACTTAACGAACTCTGGTGTTAGGAAGTCACAGCTGTACTCTCCAGCGGTGTGGTAGCTGTAGCTCTGGGAAGCGGGACTGGCTCCTTGTGGTGATGACCCATACTGAGCCTGAACGCAGGGCATGGCTGAAAACGAAAGTGGCACAATTCTCACATGTATATATTGTACAAAATTATCCTCCTGCAAGCCATACATTATGAGCACACCAGAAGATAAAGCATAAACATGGAACAATTTATAATATCATCATTAACAAAAAATGTTAGTTTATTAATATTTTCAAACAGACTTAGCTAAATAATTGTGCTAAACCACTGTTCAGACAAGTACACTAGGACAACCAGGCGTTTCCTTATAGGTATTAATTAAACTGTTGACATGCAGAAATATGTTGCAGTGGTCTAAATGGAAAATATCGCTCATTGAAAGTTTGCGCTTTTGCTGCTTGCAAGTTCGCTCTCTGACAAGCATTTAGTTTCTGGCTAGCAGTAAGTTTGATCCGGTTAATACGAAGCCAAAAAATATGACTATATATTCGATACCTTCAGCAGAGTTGCGATGGTTTTCGATGACACTTAAAACGGACAATGCTATCGTTTGGAGTTCGGGTTACAATAACACAGCTTTCCTCTGGAATCTCCCTCTAGAAATTGAAGAGGAAACAGGCATTGTATGGATTTAATATACATATTTTTCCGTGGTTCTATAATCACATACTCCAAGTATCCAATAACAACAGTCATCTTGCAGTATAGTACGATAAGAACATTTGTACATTCTACACTCAAATCAGCGCATTACAGCAATGGACCCCCATCAATCATCAAACATCAGTCATAGCCATGTGCGCTCAAAGAACAGTTCAACACCAAAAGAAAAAAAAAGACATGCACAAAATACCATGCCGAACTCTTAATAGTTGTTGGTAATGTTGAACGAATGTTGATTTCACTAACAATAAAAAACATAAGCGCAGAATTATTATATCAGTACCTTATTTTGTCACCAATAACGCCGTTGTCTATCCATTCAGATGAGGAGCATATAGTGTAATTTAGTTTATGTGAAGAAAAAAGCCAGAAACCATAACCCACGATTCAACGGTGTACGGAGCGGAGCGGCTTTCGTGCAGCACAGTACGCGACGAGAGCGCTAACTGGCCTTTGCTTCCAATGTGCCTTTGTTTATGTGAGCTGAGAATACCACGGCCCACGTGTCTGAAATCTCAACGTCATCCGCATCGTCAGTGACAAACACCAATCCCTTTCACTTGGGGACCGGGCTTTTCAGCACCGCTGGTCAGGTCCTTAATGTGCTCGTCTGACCAGCATTTTAAGGTAGGGGCTGACTTCTCCTCTCATCCAAATCAAATTTTTAGTGTAAATACTTATAGGAAATATCATACAATGTGTGCCTGCACGTTCTGAGGTATTCTATGTTCCTACTGCTAACTGTCCTTTCTTGTTTTATCCACCTGAATGTAGGTAACTCTGCTGGGGCTTCAGCGACTGTTATAGATGGGTGTGGAGAACACCTGAGGTAAATCAGGGGTCCATATTCACAAATACAAAGCCTTAAAATTTATGCACAATTTGCATTCTACTTAAACTGCAAACATTTCATAAATACAATCAGTAATATCTCCATCCTGTAATAGAAAAGCGTTTCACTACTGTGCGCACACAATGTTTCTGACATTTGTCGTTTGACACCTTTGGGCCATAATATTGTTTCTTTTTTTCGTTTCTTTTCTTTTTTTTGGCTCCTCTTACTTATAGTTATCATAAACCTATTTTCACGTGCTTCCAAAATTAGTTCCCTCAAACGAGTGGGCGTGTCTTGTTTTTACGTGCCTGCCGTCATTTTCCCGGCTGCTGGTGTTGAGAGGGCAGACAGAGTGGCTCATTAATCGCGGAGCGGCGTCGGGTGTCGTGGGCGTACCAATTTTGTCGAACGAAAGGGAAAAAGCGATAGGAGCCCGCAGAATGGCGTGTGACGCAGGGGACGCCGGCTTTGACGTAACTAACAATCTCTGCCAAAAATAGCGGTCTAGCCCTTTATATTTTTCGTGGGTGCTCTGTTATTATTACACTTAAAGTACTAATGCAGGCATAGATTTGCTTCTTATCGGCTACTGGAAACACAACAGAAAACGCAGATTACGTGAACACAGAAACAAAATACGTTTTACTCTTAAAATAATAAAGTACCACTGCGCCAAACTTGGCAACAATACGATAGGCTTAGTACAGTACACTGTGTGTGTGTGTGTGTGGACGGGGATGGATCTGGTTAAAAATGGCAAATAAAAGAGTTAAAAAAAAATAATGTAAATTAAAACAGTTTAGCTATGGGGCTGTGTAACCCAAATAATAATGTTGCTGTGGTGAGATTGAGAGACATTGAAGAGTTATTCAAATGCAATGCCAAATTTGTATTCTGCACTTGCACAGAAGTTAAATTAAAGACCATAACAGTTTATACTGTCCACAAGAATCTGCTGTCGTTCACAGCCATTAGCTATGTAACGGTGTAGTCTGCTTTACCTTTCTGATTACTTTAGGGGATGTGTAGCAGAGCAAAAGAGCTGCACATACTTTATTTCTTTTTATTCTTATGTATCTATTTATTTGTTTCTATCTTTTATTTGAGGGTTTGGGTGGAAGGGGGTGCAATGGCATTGGAAGCAAGTAAGGGATGTCTGGAAAATAGGAAAACGTAGTCTAATAAAACACTAGATAACAAAATAGATTAGATAGGTAGATAGGAATAGGAAAATACCAGTTGATTTTTCTTCCTTAAATGAATGCCCCATGGGGTAGGCAACTGTGGGCCTGTAGTAACATCTTGTTAGTTGTGGCTAGCCTAAATGACCATTGCACAGTATGCTGTTCTTGATTTAGAGAAAGCTCGGCAATTTCAAATCGGGGTTTCTGGTGCTGGAGTAGCCAATATGATCATGTGGTATACATTTCTATACTTCCTGCAGGAAAATTTTTAATATTGCAAAGGTGATGCATGGGGACTTATTCTGCAGCCCATTTTATATCACTCAAATAAGTAAGTGATATCACAGCAGTGTTCTTGTGTGAGCCCAATGTAAATGATCCCAGACAAGGTGGGTTCAGCTTTAATCAACTACATGATACCATTGAGTATATATTTCATTAAGAAGGTCCCACAGCATACATATTCAAAAATGGGAGGTTTCCCTTTTTCAGGAGTAAAAATTGTGTTAATTACTGATCGTTGCTTCCACTGTGTGATTGAATGCTTTCCAGATTATTACTTCAATGCCCATATAACTGATTCAACCATTGTTGAATATGTCATATAAAGGCATTTATGAAGCCATGTATTGATAATATCGTAACCCATTGTTATTAATCTACTAACGACCAGGAAGTGTTTAAAATAAAATTAAGCATTTTAGTTGCTCAAGGAATTGTTGAATTATTAATTACCTTATTGGTATGCAGTTTTCATTGGCGATCATCAGAGGGGAGGGGGCTATTGTACGTGCAATCAAATCACACAGAAGTGCTGAAATACCAGAATGTGCCACTCAGCCATCACATCAGATAAAAATCTATGCATTTAACTGGTATTTCAAATGACAGCCCAAATAATGTGATCCATAGAAGAGGAAAACATGACTTCCTCTGCAGACACGTTCATCTTGTACACAAAGCTCCCATTTGGCAATCTTTGTGACATTTTTTGGCCACCGATAATTGAATCCTAGCAGAGCAGCATTAGAGATTATATAACCACACGCATATATGTGGCATTCTACACAACCTGGGAAGCAGCAAAACTGTGAAAAAGAAGTCCAAATCGCAGGCTACTGAAGGAACACAGGTGAGGGATCCTGACCTTTTGTCAATTTGATACACATTGTGTAGAGCAGATTTGGCCTTCATTTGTTCCAGTTCTGAAGCTATTACCACTTTGATTGGACCGAATGAACCTTAGAATAGTGATTTAATGATGGGTGTGAGGGAGTGGTCTTTTGGACATCATCAATATGTAACTTTAAATCTCAAGTTTAAAAATATTATAGAGCTATGTATTTGATTATCATAAATAATACTATGAACTATTTTGCATGTAAAGCTACAATTGGTCAGTGCTAGATGAAGCTGTAGCATCTCTCCTGAGTGTAATAATTTAGTGCATTAATGCTGGTAATAAATAACATTGCTCACTGATAGTAATTTGCATGGCTGCAGTATTTTATCAGGTCGAAATCCCAGTCAAATGTTGTGTAATGTTAGTGAAATAATAATTGAGATTGTGATTGCATACCTAGCAGAATTCCCTTGGAATTATGTCAAATTAACTTAACAGCTACTGAAGATTACACAAAATATATGCAGTGAAACAAAAATTATTGCAGTGAAGTAGTAGATTTAACATGAAGCATTTTGTTTATAACTCTTGCAGACACAATTAACACAAAAATAGTGCACACACCTCTTGCATGCATTTTACTTTGTCATCTCACATCAAATATCTTGAATATCAATTTGTGCTTTTTCAGATTCAGTCTAATGTCAAGGAATGTATTTCAGAGGTCTACATTTATATGAAAATCATTTTAAGCAGAAGTCACCCAAAGATAGTGGCGGATATATGATTCAGTTTCACTTAAGGTTTTACTCATAATCTGAAAACCTGATTGATGACTTTCTTGAAGGAATGAAAAATTTCTCCATGCATTATATAAAATGCACACACCATTGTCAACCATTCTGTTTAACACTGTTTTACTGAAGTACTGCAATCCCAGCGAGGAATCAGCTCAGCCCATCTGAAAGCACATTCAAATGCAACTTATGGTCATCCTTTGTAATGATGCTCTAGAAGATGGCTCACGAATTTCCTGCTTATAAATCTTACATTTGCCTTAACCATTTATTCATGGAATGTTTGGGAAGGCAATATAAGTGACTTTACGAAAGGCATGTCCATCTTTGATTATTAAGGCATTCTGCAATGGTTTCTGTGTCATCACTAAAAGAGCTTAACTATCACACACAAGGTTAAATGATAATTGAATGATAAATCGAACAAAAAAGCATGTCTATGTCATGTCCACCTCAGAAACTACTGGAAGCAATGACAGTCCTCTCTTTTCCTCAAATTTCAACATTATATGTTATAGAATTTTAATGGTGTTTTAATATTTCAATATCTAAAACATCTGTTATAATACTGATTTTTTTCCTCATCTAAGCAGTTATTGTTGGTAAATTGTGTCCGGCCTACATGCTGTCGATTTCAGAAAATGAAGGTATACAACACATACATACCGATTAACATGACAACGCGCCTACTTTTAATTTCTTCAGCCTTAACACGTCCCTGCCAGGCATTGCTTCCTATCATATTTCCATTCCTAGATCCCTACTTTACAAGCTGAAATGTCTACTTAATATGCTTTAATGCCTGCTCTTTGGAGCCAGAGAGTGCTTCATCACTTTAATACACCTTTATATAACACATTATTAAATAAGTATGCTGAATTGAACAGCTTGTCTGGAGCTGGAGTGTGCTTCCATGGTATGATTGAGGTGCCTGCTCACTGTTCACAATGAGGAAGTTAAATTGGGACAGAGGCCCTGGCAGAACAGCACTTGCATATCAGTCAGCAGCGAGTATTTGTCAATCATAGTGTCATGACACCCTCTGTAATTGGGACCAGCGTCAGTAATGACTCGGCTGGCTTTTTGGAGAGTCTGTGTATTAATTACGGAGGGAAAACATTTCAGGGTCTTTCTCTCTGGAATCGTAATCTGAGCCTGCAGCTGGCTTGGATGACACGTAGATGCAATCAATTGTCCATTGTATTGTTTGCGGATTAGCAGAACCTTCAGCGTTTTCTCTCACTCTCTGAGGGAAGTGGTTCATTATTGTCTGGGGGTCCAGATCCTGAGTTTGTCAGTCTCATTCTCAATGCCGTTTTTTTTTTGGTGAGGTGTTTTATTTGAAGGCAAAATTTCACGGTTGCCAAGGCAGTGTGTTCCAAATTTTGCACTTTTGTTTGCTCACAAAGAATTGCAGGGATTTTAATAAGCAAAAGGCTGTATATTCTTATTTTTAAAGGCATAAGAGACAGTAGAACAGAATTAAAGCGCTTAGTGACATGATGTACGTTAAGTCTTTTCCAAAGCTTTTTTTGTGTCTATTTGAAATAAACCAAAAGGGACCTGCCCTTATCAGGGATGTGGTTTAAGCTACACTAAAGTCCTTTTCACATCCGTAAGAATGTTCAAGGAAAAAGAGGCACCTTCTGAAAATAAGCACATCTGTGCATTTTGCATTTTGTGAGCATGTATCATACACATCTTGGCCTTGGTCTACAAATACAGCTGTGTGAAGAAGCAAGCAAAACCTTTCACAATGATAGATTCTTTTCTGTAATTGTTGAGATTATAATCTTGGTTGTTGCATTCTGAAGGTTATTTAATGTTGGACGACTGTGGTACCACTCCCATGATTGATGTTTCCTGAATTTTGCTTCACAGACACAGGTAGTGAGTCTCTGCACTCACTGCATGCATGTTTGTCTCTGTGAGTGTGTGCATATTTGTTTTTTTTTATCTTATTTTTGCACCACCTGTCTTGAATCTCAGTAACCACACTAATGTACAACTAAAGAAACCAATGTTTAAAAGTGCAGCACTAATAGGATACATTTCTCTGTTTGTGTTTCCTCTCTGACAAGGACACAGAAATGTTCTAGGTTGAAAGTTTTGTAACAAGTTGTGATAGTCATTTGCATGAAATTCGTGGCACTTTACCTGATTTCAGGACAACCTTGATCCCAACTGTCGGTGGTGTTTAAATATTCACATTCTTAGAAATAGACACTAATTATCAGATATTGTTTGCTGTTTAAGTCTAAATTGCAAATGTCTGGGTTCATTCACAAATTTGCAAGTCAAATTCAACGCAAGCTTGGAGGAGATTGGTGTAATCATTTAGACTGAATGCTGAATGCAAATTGAATAAAATGTGCATTATCACTGAAATTCAATACTGATTATGTTTTACGTCTTCTAATTCACTGTGGTTTTTCTTCGTAATTGGGGTTGATTTTAGGGTCCTTTTAAAATTTTCTATTAAAATGAGTAGCTGTAGTCCCTTTGGTATACCTTTTGGTGTATATTCATTTGTACCAGTTCTGTAGCATCTGCATTGACAGTGAAACCTTTAGAAGTCAGTGGTCTGCCAAAGCATGCCATTTATCATTGTATTGTTACTTACTTTGTTAGTGGACATGTTCATACAGAGCAAGGGTTTAAGGTCTTGTATAGGTAACTGATGTGCCTTGATTACTGGTGTAATAGTAGCATCCCACTTGCTACATAGAGTCATAACACCCAGGATTTTGAGTCTCAAGCTATGACCACCATGCTACATGGCACTACAGCCCAAACACCCAAGCACTAATGAATTGGTATCCAAGGCCTCTGATTGGCAAGATGTATGATGGTACGGACTCATGGTCACATTGTTTCCCAGTGATTCTGTCTTATGTATTGACACTTCAAGCCTCAGAAATTCAGATGACTTCTAAATCTGCGAACCACCCAATCGCAGATAATGGCTACAGTTCATTTCTGAATCTTTAGTCTGTCCTTGAAAACCTTTGCTAACTTTAAATTGGATTATAAACATTGCTTTATTTTGAATAATTACACTTTATTTTACTGACTACATGAATTTTCAGTTTATATTGCCAAATATGTTTATATCCAAGCATCTTTGTTGGTTGGCAAAAGAAATGCAGTAATTCCATATTCTGTGTGCTGGCCTCACCTCAGTTATTATAAAGGTGTGCAACTATGTAAATGTGTCTGTCATATGAACACATATGAATGTGCCAAGCATGGTTTTGATAAATCTAGATAAGAATATTTGGTAATGGGTCTCAAATAAATTAGCATGTGATTTGTGGGCCTCCATTGCTTGGTGGTGTCTGACAGTTTCTCTACAGAAAATACATGATTTTGTTTTCCTTAATCCATCATAAAAAATATGAAGACATATGCATAATGATAGACCCACACATTTATTAATGTACACTGTCCCCTGCAGTCATATGATAATGAAATGGATGAAACAGACTGGTTTGTTTGCTCCGATGGTCTAGCTGGAACTGGAAGCAGTGTAGCAGATTAAAACCCCTTTCCAGGACAAGCTTCTGTCCAGACACTCCCGAATCTTTGCCTTGTAGAGCACAGAAGAGAGCAGTTGTTTGAGATGCGGTACCCCAAAATTATTTTCACAAACAGTCCTCTTGAAACTCTTTTCAGTCTTTGTTGTTTTGCCTCCTTGTGCGTTCCTACCTTGCTAATCACTTTCATCTGGTCTCCTGAAAAGGTTCTTGTTCTATAAACTATTATCTTCTTCAGTGGAGTACCCCATGGTGCTCTGCTTGGTCAGTTTTGTATTCATTTCTAGTCTCACCCATAGCAGTATTTTTATTTTCTAATTTACTTAATGATTATGCACAGTTACGGTCTACCCAGAGAGGTTTCCTCTTGAATCATGCCCAACTCCAACATTTGTGCATGAACCTGGATTTCTCCCTGTGCTTTTGATCTTTTTTTTTTTTTTTTTTATGACCAATGTGCACGATGGGGCAGCCAAATTAATTCATCACACCAGCTGAGTCGAACGTTCATTAATGAATGTGTCTTGCAGTCTGTGCCTCCAAGTTTCAGAAGACAGAGAATATTATGCTGGGATTAAAAATTTCATTGATTAGACTAATTATGCAGCATTCTCAAATGTAGCGAAGATAGTGAAATCTTAAATTAAGTATATTTCAAATTGTTTATTTTAGATTAACATCTAGTTACCAACAATGCTATTGCGCCACACACACATAACTCATTCAATCTTTTCCTGCACAGCAGCATTATGGAGGGAAAATAGATTTATCAAGTCAAGTCAGAATATGTTTGATACATATGCGTATGCTTGATAATAATGAGACACACCCCATTTTCAAACAACATGCCCCAATGATGTTATTTGTTTTTTTATTTATTTTTCTGCTCTTTTCTGTTTTTTTGTTATATTTAATAATCATCGCCTGGGGAATGCAAATGACAAATGATCAGTTTTCCTATTGAAGCAGGTGTTTTCAGTGAGAATGTTGTCTGTGTGTGAGCAGTATTTTCTCACAGAAAATAACTTTAATGAAATGAAAAATGTATTCCTTTCTATGTTCCATTCATGCATATTATTGTAAGAAAAAGAGAAATGCATGAAAATGAAATACAGTTTATTCTAAAGACCTTGTCCCCATGCAGACTCAGGTGTCGTCATGGTGCTGACCTGCCTTGCATTCCCCTTTTAGATTTTTACTCTGCCCTTGTGAGGAAAAACAGTTTCTCATCTATGACCAGCAGCCACGGCAGCAAGTTCCTTTACACCAGAGTCAGAGACATCTGCTAAAAGTCATCAGGAAATTAGATTCTCAACAGGTAAGTGCATCATTTACTTCTGTATAGCTAGCATTTATAAGAGGAATTTCTGGTCTGTCCAGTAATATTGTTTTATTTTTCATTCCAGTTCAGTCCATTTTTCATCCAAAGGAAGCTTTGGAATGGATGGGATGCACATGATTTGTGATTCAAAAGAATTTCCACAACTTGGATGGAAAAGAAGAATGTCACTATTATTATCATGTTGAGAATTCTGGAAAAAAAATACATATATACTGACAATTAGATCTAAGTAATGGGAGAAATAAAGCATTCAGGTCTTCTTTTTGTCTGTGTACAGTTAAGAAGAGTCATATAGGTTCAAACTAAAATGTCATCATTTTCTGTTACATTTCAAAGTTCTTTGGGAATCTCATTATTTTAGGCCCATGTTTTCCTTTTTTGTCTTATTTTCTTATCTGTATGAACATAGCCGGGTCTTAAAGGTGAGATGTAGCGGGGACCAATTAGTGTGATTGCAGGAAACGCAGTAACTGCGCAGTCAGCAGCTGTGCAGCAAAGGAAGGTCTCTTTCCATAGGCCTGCAAAGAAATGAAAAGTAAATGATGGCAAAGCTACGAGGTGTATGGGGTGGCTTGCCAGTTTTGGTCTTGGAGGATTGGAATAATTATTCCAGACAACAGACGATTGATTTAGAATTAGAGCCAGAGGTACTTTAATCTCCGTTGAAATATAGACCAAAACAGTCTTAAAAAAAAAACACTCTGACCCTCAAAGAGTAGAACTGCTATCTGGGTATTTAAGCAGGAGTCACAGTATACATTCATTTCTCTTTATTATTATTTTACGAATTGATTTTTGCAAAATAAAATATTCTAATTTGGTGGCTTCCCTCCTACAGTTTAGAGCTATATATACACATATACTGCAGATACACGTGTTTTGAACAGTAAATAAAAATAGTATATGCTAATATGCTAAGCTGAATTTAGAAAATGATAGTGAACTTTTGTCTTGATTTGAGGATTTGTAAAACTAAAAACCTGTCTTGAAGTCATATAATCCTAATTCCCTAAAACTAAGCAAAAATCGAGAGTGAGTGTGATCTCCAGGGAAAAACAGAGCTAGATCTAGGTTTTCTTTTACATTTATTATTTGTCAAGAAATATTTTTTTTCCTCCATTTTTTCCTTTCCTCCATTACATCATGATGAAAGATACATTCTAACTTGCTGGATTATATTCCCAGTAAGAGCAACAATATTCAATAACTTTAGATTTGTCATCATTCCAGTAACAGTCACACAGAAACCTTGACTTGAATGAGCATTTTGAGGAGTAGATTGTGAGTTTTCAATCAATTTAAGAAAATGACTAAAAGTTACTTGGTTTGTGATACAGAATATAGTATAGTGTAGCTGGCTTGTGCCCCTCACAAAAGAGAGACATGGTCACTAACTGAAAGGAAATGACAGAGAAAAGCAGGGGGGACCAACGGAAATGAACAATTGACATGTCATGGCAATGTGTGAAACTGCAGAGAATCAGCCTACAAAAACATTAAAGCTGGACTACTCATATAGTAATAAAACATCTGATATTATAGCTAATGCTGTATGTAGCCATACATTTCACTTATAACACTCACCGAAATGATTACTCATTTTAAGTAAATTTTTTTTCCTCCCTTGGTAAAATTTTCAGAAATCACACCTCGCACACCGTGCATCAAACAGACAAAGGAATGCATCCATACAGGGACAGGCATATCAGATACAGCAAATGTGCATGGTAGTCATTGTCACCTTAATGACGAATATATAGCAATAATACCAATAATATTATGAAGGTATGCACTGAAAGCAGCGTAACTACACAAATTTAAACGAAATCTTGCATTGTACAATTATAATGGTTACTCCCTTTTCATACCTAACAGCCAGTTCCTAGAGATAATTTGGTACTGTACCTGATCCTAGTCCTTTGAGTCATACACAACTTGCATATTCATAGGGTGAATGGGCTTGTGGTTTGTCTACACCTGTTCATTGAGTGATGGGGGATCAGTGTAACATCTGTACGGGCAATTGCACTCTATCTGTGAGATCAGCAATAATGTAAAATTTTTCAGCTTGTTCAGTGTTTCATTGGTGTCTGGGGAAGTAGACATGTAGGCAGTCTTGCCACAGAATTGCATTTGGTATGAAGGACAGAGCACAGGAAAATATGGAGTGTAAGGTTCAAAGCAGCCATGACAATGAGCTAATGCCTGAATCAAAGTTAACATCCATTTTTCCATTTCTTAGTATTATTAGCATACTCTATTAATAATATTTTGTGTTCGTAAAATGGAGCTCCCAAAATATATTAGTTTAAATTTGTAAATTTGATGGGAGCTGGTTGATTTAAATAGTACAGACATCATTAGTTTACTTTAATCATGTTTATAGATCAAGACATTTATTTAGTATTCTTTTCCTAGAGTTCTAGTACTAGAGACTTAAGTCAGTCGGGGCTAACTAATCAATCCAAGCCTTTCGCAATATTGGCCACTGTAGTAACAATGTAATCCTGCGTCTTTGGCAAAGTTCAGTTTCTGTAACGTCTGCTCATTAAAATATCTCACAGCATTGAATTTATTGGCAATAAACAAATAAGAAACAACATACAACATCAAACAGACAATAGCCAGAAGGTATTCAATCTCAAGTAGTCCCTTTCTGCAGGCTACACATGCTCCGTGCTGGCACCAGAAAAACAAAGCATATGTTGCTTGTTAGCCTGGGTGTACATAGCATGTCCTATTTACTCAAGGTCTCCTTTGTGGCCACAAACTCCCAACTTTGCGTCTCAAGGCAATCTGTCAGACTTCATCTAGCATTTGTTGATATGTGGATTCCCTCGTACAGCAAGAAGGCAACAATTTTTTTTTGAGGGAATGTGGCTGCTATCTGAGCAGCGATCTGTCAGCTTCACTCATTTAAGTAAGAGTAAGTGGTCTGTGGGGCTTTACTTTAGAATACAGGGCTTTACATAAGAATAACAATACGATATATATATATATACACACACACACACTTACTCATGCACTCACCTAGTACATATACATTTCTGTCCTATATTCTATAGAATAACTAGTATAACATTTCCCCTCTAGGGATCTGAAAAACATTTCAGTGTTGAACACAAAAAAGAATATATAGACTTTAATGAAACAATTATATATTTATCTTTTTTTTCACAAGCTGTCATTGCTTTTCTTTCCAATTATTCAATGGGGAACAATCATGGCAGTGACATTTTACAATCTGACCTTCTGTATTGGAGATTGGTCTCTGACTGCTTGAGTTCATTTCTCCCCGGACTTTTTTCGTCATCACGTTCGCATGATTTCAGTTTCTAGGCATGTCTGGACTCATACCCTACAAAAATGTGGTTATGCCAAATATATCTTTTAGTCTTCCATAGCACCATTTTTGCCTATTACTCCTAAGCAATCAACATTACCGTATGTATATATGTATCACCAATTCAGTATTTTTAAACAGATATATATATATATATATATATATATATATATATATATATATGTGTGTGTGTGTATGTGTTGTATGTATGAATACAGTATATTATTCCTTCTAGAATGGCAGGGATCTTGTTATTCTTTGTGGAAACAGAAACCTCTTTGTGCCTTTTTTTTTTCCTTTTTTTTGCCAGAGGAACAATTCCCAGAAGCATCGCGGATAATGACGGCATCTCCCACTGTACCTGCAACAATTTAATTGGACAAGTCAGCCCAGCCAAGCATCTCCGGCTCATGACTGGGAGACATGAAATTCATTGTCATTACTGTCCCTGTCATTTTGCAGCGTTTTGTCCTGCCGTGGAGCTCCTCTCACTCCACTGAGCTTCCTACCTCCAGGAGGTGTAGATTATAGTGGAGGTAAGGGTGGGGGCATGACTGAGCCGCATTGTCCTCCAGGGAGATCTTGTATTACATTGACGCGCTGATGTTACTGGGTGCTAGTTCACACTGTTATTATTATTATTATTATTATTATTATTATTATTATTATTATTACTGAAAGTATTTCTTCTTCTTCTTATTATTATTATTATTATTGTTATTATTAATGTAATAATATATTATAAAATAATATATTAATAATAATGATAATAATAATAGCTTTGAGTGAACAATTTTCATGAAAGTATTCAAATTAGCAGTGCTAGGTTTAGCTTAAGCAGACATATTTATGTGAATACTGTTTCATGGACATAATAGCCCTGTCTTATACTTTTTTGACAGAATGCTTGTGAATGTATCTTCAGTCAATGGAAGCCCTCGATGCCTTGACTAAAGGCACTTCCACTATAGATCTGTGAAGGAAAGCTGGTGCTAATTCACAAACTGACATTGTAAACACTTTGAGTTTTTATGTATTTGCTTCGCAGGTAATACAGTTTGCGGGTCCATTTGCAGACGGTGATTTTATTAAGGCAAGCATTTATGCAGCTGGAACTTTTTAACAGTATGTTTGGTGCTGTCCACAAGGTTACAACAGCCCACACTGGAATCCGACCTGAAACCTTCTGGTCGAAGGCCTAGTTTCGTATCCACTGTGCTGAATTGTCATTTGTCCATTTTACTGCGCAAGCGGTGACTCATCAGAGCAAATGTTTAGTGTCCATTTCATGATCACCCACTACCAAGGCACACCACAGAACAAAACAGTCCAGACTGCATGTTTTCTACCTTAACATTGCAACAATTCTTTTGCACAGAATAAGAAATGAACAAGCAGTCTATGACACAACAGAACAGAATGTATACCCCAGTATGTAATTTATTTTAAAATGTGGCCTTTAAATCTCTTTTTTTGCTCGTGGAATTGCTGTAAGCATGTCATAGCATTAACCAGACAGTACCAGTTACTTACCCTCTAGATGTGACAAATGCAAAGCACATAAAACATGCTCTTTCTCTCTCTCTCTTTCTCGCAATGCAGAGATGCTCTTCCTCTGAGCCAACGCTGAGGACCTGAGCTTCCCTTGTATTAATAAATAGAAATTCTCAGGATGAGAGCGGTAGAAGTGATTAATCATCTCTATTCTCCTGTTTCTTGTAACAGGGATTTTACAGCTACCAATCTCCCCTGATAGACAATAAAATAACTTTTTCACCAAAATCTCCTTCATTTTTCACTTCTAAAAATTCAGATGCCACCAAACATATGCCTGGCCCGCAGAAAGATTAAGATTCAGAAATCTTTAAATATCCTGTTTGGCGAACTTCTTTCAGCCAAAACAAACACATCATGAATCACATTCACAATCAAAAGTGACTGTGCAGTTACCAAACAATAGTACAATAATCACAGGGAAAACCCCTAAATAGGATATGTGGGGTGTACAACATATGCAGGGCATAATCCTTTTGAGGATTTACAACAAATTAATCCTTTAATCTTAAAATGACATTTTTACTTTGTAAGAGATTCTGTGTAAGTATTTCAAGATGGGTATTCATTGTTATGGGTTTTAAGTGGGAACAGATTGAATATAGCTGTTATCGGTGGAAGACTGAACAAATGCTTTCACTGATTTCTTTTTCTTTTTGCATCTCTGTCCAGTTCCAAAATCAACAATGTTAAGAGGTGCCCTTTGACCTCTGTTTGACCTTTGTGTCCCTTGGCAGGTGACAGAATAGAAACGTTAGTAATTATATTTGCACAGTGTTATATTTGAGCTCCATTTAAAAGAATGGAATCGGTGAAGGGGAGGAAGGCCTCCGTACATGTTTCACTGTGTAAGAGAACAGGAAGCGTGAGAGTGCGTGAGCAGCAAGGATATTAAAAGAAGGAGGTTTGAAATTTATTTTTACCCTCCGCTTATGGTGAGTTTAACACTGAGCTGGCCCTCCCCGCTGTGACTGCTGTTTTTTTTTTTTGTGTGTGTGTGCAAGTCAGAGCGTCTCCTCTTTCGGGAGGTAGAGGGGCCTCTGTGGCTTTAAATGTGCTCCTTGTGTGGCCAAAGCAGCCATCGCCGTGATGCGAAGTGACAGGGACAGATGTGACATATCGGTTCCGACACACTTCCATACCACCAGTCACTGGCTGGAGGTGACTCACGTCCTCTCCCCTGGTCCTGCCCCCCCCCCACACACAAGCCCCCCTCCAACCCCCCCAGCTGCAGGACAACATAACGATGCTCGAATGAACCTCGCAATCGCCTTCACTGCTGCCAGGTATGGGGCTGCCATGGCCAATTACACTGAAGAGGTGCACCTAGCCAAAAGGACAGATCCCCCAGAACCTCAGCAAGGGCGAGGGGCTGAGGACCGGAGAACAGGTAGCCAGACAGGAAAGCTACCTCTTGCTTTCTCTCCGTCTCTCTCCTCACCATCGCTCCATCTCTCCCCCCATCTCTCTCTCACTCTCTCTCCCTCTCTCTCTGTCTCCCCCTCTCTCTCTCTCTCTCTCTCTCTCTCTCTCTCTCTCACCGTGGGGTGTACGGTTTTTTTTAGTTCTCTGGTATTTCTGCTAATCAGTGCTCCTCTGCACACAGTCATTGCATTTCCAGTGTTGAGCTTTAATATTTTATAAGCCTTTTATGGTGTGTTGGGGTCCTTAAGATCTGGTAGCAATGTAATACTGAATTAGCGTTCGCCAAATGGCCTTACTTCCCTCTTAAATGTCATGAGCAGGAATTGCTTAAGAGCAAAAAAAAAAAAAAAGAAGAAGAAGAAGCAGAAAGAGAGATATACTTCTTAAATATCTCATGAATAACCATGACTCCATGATCTCTGTGCATGACTGCCCCCTGATGTTTCACAAATAAAACTCTGCCTTCTGTAGAGATTATTCAGTTTGGTTTGTAATCCTGGTTTTTATTTCTTCTAAGAAATTCACCCTGTAGTGCTTAAAACACTTCCAATTCTTACTATGTTATTATGTACATACTTCAAATATTTTTTTCCTAAATTCCTTGAAAGAAATTTCTCTCATAATTAATCTGTTGTTTTTATTTATCTCTATGTGTATTTTTTGGTATGTGGTGCGTACTATAGGTTAGGAAAAACCATATGTGATATAAATCAAAAAGACACGTTACATTTTTTTTCAACCTTTTTTGAAATGTTCTTTAAAAAGTCAAGAAACATGAGCCATATCAGAGAAATGACTGGTAGCCTTAACTGATCACTTAGCATCGTCACGTCACCTTTGACACGATCTCCCATAAGAAAGAGCATTTCCCCAGGAAGTGAACATTAAACAGAACATTAACAAACATTGTCCTCTGAATATTAAAATGACTCCTTAACACCCAAGATCTCAGCTTGCACTTTGACATGGAGAGGAAAGAGGAAAATTGGGTACATCCATTCCCTATTAATTACCATCCTCTGAAGTCTCCCATGGTCGAGACAGAGCTACTCTATTACAAGGATGTGTTCGCTGATAAATTAATAATCCGGGTTGTCAGTGGCCACAGATGAATGGGGCCGGGTGATTGATGCTGTTTTCTTTCATAGGGCAGGAATTTGATGTCAGCGCCAAATGTGTTATCAATGCCAGGGGACCTTTTACTGACTCGCCGCCGAAAATGGATGATCAGTGGAACCCCAACATCTGTCAGCCCCTGTGCTGGGGTGCGCATCATCATCTGGAGCTATTGCACGTAACAAACAACCGCCTTGCCTTACGCCTTAACCAGGGCTTCCTTTAGCACAGAGTATCAACCTTAGCCAGGGCTTCCTTTAGAGTGTCAACCTTAGCCGGGGCTTCTTTCAGAGTATCAACCTTAGCCAGGGCTTCCTTTAGAGTGTCAGCCTTAGCCGGGGCTTCTTTCAGAGTATCAACCTTAGCCAGGGCTTCCTTTAGCACAGAGTATCAACCTTAGCCAGAGCTTCCTTTAGCACAGAGTATCAACCTTAGCCAGGGCTTCCTTTAGAGTATCAGCCTTAGCCAGAGCTTCCTTTAGAGTATCAACCTTAGCCAGAGCTTCCTGTAGAGTATTAGCCTTAGCCAGAGCTTCCTTTAGAGTATCAACCTTAGCCAGGGCTTCCTTTTGCACTGTTAAACTCCATCCTGTGAATGCTTAAGTTTAGCCCACTGAGATATTAGACGCTTGTTCAAAACGCACTTGTGGCTTGTATTTCCTCATACAGTAGCTTCCTGATCTCTGTGCCCTGGTGTCATTAGTACACAAGTCCTTTGTATCAGTGTTAAATTGACTCTGTGCTGGGTACATGTATTTTAAACCGGAGAACATGTGTAAGCAATACTGTGGACTAGGCGCTGGAGCCGTGAAAAGCTAAATTAATCTCCCGGACAGCAGTGCTGACAGGAGGCTGATTATGGGGTGTCTCTGGTTGCCCTGGTCACACCCCCGAGAAGGAGAAAGGTTAATGCAGATGACTCACTGTCCTGACAATAAGGGGTTCCTGAGACCCAGCCACCAAATAGGCTGTTTATCTTCTTCAGGCCCTGGGAGACAATGACCACTGTCATTCCATTTTTTACAGTATTTATTTGCTTAGCTTTGTATCCAAAGCTGTGAGGGTTTTTTTTTTTTTTACATGTCACTCCCTCATATGGCTTATTTTTTATTGATGCTATTCATGCACTGGTTACTTCACTCAAAGGTGTAGCAGTAACAGTGAGGCCTCACCCGGGATTTGAGTATGGTAGCTTCTGGTCTTACGAGATCGGCTGGCTAATGACTATGACACACTGCTGCCCTGGAAAACAGGTACGCCCACTGATTTCACCTCATTCTTGCAGGCAGACAACAGGAAACGGACATCATCCTCCATGCTGCAACCCCCTGCTTCCTGATAGGGAAGGGGAACGTGTGTAAGGAATTGTCTTCCGTGTAAAAACAAGATCTGAACAAACAGCAGGCATTTGCTGGGCTTTTCGCTCTCTTGTTGGACAATGCCTCTTAGTCAGTCAGTGAGTGTGTGAGTGACGGGCACAGCCAATGCTGGGGCTGTCACCTGTACTCACAGCCAAAACTGTTACCTTTTGTCTGTCTGTATAGGGAGTGCTGGCCCAGTGGAGTTGCTGTAGTCAGAGACTGGCTATTTTAGACTCTTTAAGACTCCAGCTGCTACAGAAAAGAAGTAGGTGAGAATAAAGCTGCACCCTTCTTTATCTGAAGGTAAATCGGTACTGCAAAGACTGCACCTGAAAGACTGTCATTCATCCTCTTTGTTAAGGTGATGTATTGATGGAAATAGTGTTAGCGAACTCACATGTGAGTGTGTATGCGTGTGTGTGTGTGTGTGTGTGTGTGTGTGTGTGTGTTTGTGTGTGTGCGCGTTTGGCATGAGTAACGTACAGAAATACATGTACATACAGAAATACAATGTCACATGCTTAATATGATTTATATGTATACTTATTTCTCAGATCATTTACATGTTATATATGTTATATGCAGAAATGACTGTTCATTGTGGAGCTTTATTCTTTAAAATTTATAAGCTACTTAAATAGAAAATGAATCGCTGACTGATAAAACTGAGTCTGACTCTTATTAAAATCAGGATATGTGTAATAGACACTGTAGATGGATTCAGCACAGTCAAATGTTTTTAAAAGGCCCTTGACGGATAATATATGAATATTCTGGAATTGTCTGCTTAGGATGGTGTATATTTGTTCTTCTTATTTTTCCTCAACTATGTAATTTATCATGCTAGACGAGTATACATTTATCTGAATGGGGGGATGGGCTGAAGTTGGCAGGGACCAGAATCTAAACCAGATTCAGAAATAATCAGATTTCTGTTTTAAACCCCAAATGTCTGTCATTCTGTGAATATATATTTTGTATATTTTGTTTCTTTTTATCTCTGTTATAAAAGCCTTCCCAGTGAAGAGTCCCTGTGACCCTGTGTGAATATTGGTTTGGGTGACAAGAATGCAAATTTGATAATACACATGTTGTTTTACGAATGCCATAAATGATCATATGGTTTTTTGTAATAAAGATCAATTTGCCTCTGGATAATCAGAAATATCTATCAAGAGGAATCATAAATTGGGAAAGTAGGTTTATTGTATTAATCAGTGATTTTTTAGTAGTATTTTTAGTATTTTACCACATTGGAGTGAACAGCAACTACTATTGTCAATGTATCATCATATTAATTTAATGAAATACAGGCACATTATCTATGAGGAGGAGTGTCCGAGGTCAGTCCGGTGAGTAACGACAAGAAGCCTAGCTATGGCATGAAAAGTGTAAAATAGCGAGGTGAGCTCATTTTTCAGAACAACAAAAAAATAAAATAAATGAACAATGTGAGTTTACATCACTTAAGGCAGTGACGTTAGAATCCCACCTAATTTATAACACCGATTTGTAATAATAAATATCAATCCCACGTTTTCACATTTTTTTTTCCATCGGATTTACAAATAACTGATACTGCAAGCAGCTGACACAAATAAATGAGCTAATCTAATTGCGATGTAGGACTTACTGCAGATATTAATTCATCAGGGGGGCCAGGGAGTGTAGACAGATACAAATTTCCACTTTAATTATGTATGGGAGGTGAGTAAAAACAGGGGACATCAACAATATGTATATTTTTTCACTCATTCAATAGTTATCCTGCATTTCCTTAAGATATTAATACAGATGAAAAATATGGCCTTTATATATAAATTACTAAAATATTAAGATGCTAAAAGTGTAAAATGCTAAAATAAAATATGCACTGTAAAACACATATATTGTTTTTTTTGTTTGGGACCTGGTAATATTTGTTGGTGAATATGTGAAAGCATAATGAATTTTGTATTGAGTAACATTGTGTTGATTCACGTTAAGGACATCTTTTCGGTGCTTTTTTAAATTTTATTCTGTTTTGTTTTATTTTTATGTTCAGCTGAAAGCTCAAAGGAGCTTGCAGACAGACGGGCAAGTTTGTCAAACGCCCGGGGAGACTTTATTAAAAGAATGACAGGTGGGTATCTAAACAGAATGCAATACTATTGATTTTGGAGCAGCGGTCTAATTGTTTTCAGTGCTCGAGACGAGGCCTTGATGAGTTGATTGATTAGCCTGGCATCGGTCTCGATCCTCGTCTTCCCCTGCTCTCAGTCCCCCCACCCCCCCAAACCCCCCTGACTTTACAAAACAAATACCTGGCAGTGAGATCAGAGAGCGACTCTCCATCATTAAAGTCTTCATGTACTAATGGGAGTTTTTTTTCCTGACGCCCTGATGGCTGTGAGAGTCTTGGCCAGTCTCTGGGCTCCAGGCTCTCCAGGCTGGTATTCCTGGATGTCATCGTGACACGTGGCGTATGTCGGGGCGAGACCCTCACGAAGTGCTGTGGTCACAGCGTGAGCGAATGGCGCCCGCGGGGCCGGCAGGCAGGCAACCTGTGAAATGGAAGAAATGTGTGAGCCGGGGCGAGTGGCGGGGTGACGAGGACGCCCCTTACTCCCGCGACCTTGCCTTCGGACGAGAGAGAGGGACAGAGAGTGAGAGAGAGACACCGAAGTCTTTCGCTCGTGTGAGGGAGTCAGAGAGGGGGGATCGTTCCAGGGTGATGTGTCACGCTGCACGGTGGTGACACCGAAAGCTGTGTCCTAGCGTGGACTGGCGGCGTTTCCGTGCCCCCCCTCCCCCGGAGAGGAGGCCCCCCTCCGTGCCTCGCCTCATTCACGCAGGCCGCTCAATGTCACACGGAAGCGCGCTTGCACGCCGGAGCCGTATCTCTTTCACGTCGGGGGACTGAGAGGCTTCTTCTCCCCTCCCTGAGATGAACTTTCTTCCGCGGAAACTCCCCATGCAAGCGTACGGTATTTCAGACAGTTCCAAACAAGTGAGTCATCAGCGCACGCAGGCTGTGCTTGGTGTCAGTGACCTGAAATTGGCCTGCCTTCACTGTCTCTGTTGTTCAGTATAATGTGCTGCTAATGCATCTCACAGTAACAGTTGGACCAAGGGTTTATTCTTCAGGAAAAAATTTACAAAAGTTTATAATTAGACAGAAGATATATAGTATGCATGGATATTTCTTTATAGTATTTCACCATTGACCTTGATTTTATTCTATCTTTGCATCAGATCTATTATTATTATTATTATTATTATTATTATTATTATCATCATCTTTTGTCAGAACTGTCAGTTTAGTTTCTATTTATATATTTATATCTATATATTATATGTGTATATATCTGTAAGAAAAAGTAAGTTGTGAAAGTATAAGCTCCACACAGTCTTGTTCCACTTTCTTCTCCCTGGTTCAAATGTTTCAGTCGAAATTGAGTTCACAACAGCGCCTTGTCTCCGGCCAGTTCCCCCAAGGTTGCTATGGATCGCGCCTGTGAGGGCGATGCTGTGTATAATGCATACCCTCCACTGTGCTTCGCAACAAACGCACATTGTCCTCATCTGCACGCCTTTTTATTGCCTGTAGGAGTACTGAGGTTCCAGAGCTACTCAGCTTGTCATAAATGTTTAAAAAATGCCCTTTCGTAATGAGTTTGTCATTGTTTTATTTAGAAATATCACCCGGCCCATTACAGTGGCAGGTATTTTTTCAATCGATACACAACATCTTATTAATAATTAATTCTTTATATGTCACCACAATATAAAAAGAGTCTCCGGCCCAAGTAGTGGGAGCTGCATTAAAAGCTCATTTATTTTCGGGCGGTGGAGGGTGAGGGATTCAGCATGGAGGGAAGGCACGGGCCAATCAGACGGGGCCTCCCGGATAGCGGTATCTGTGTGGAGCAACTCTCACGGCCGTCTGTCGCCTCTCCGCGAGGCGGTGTGGTGACAAGGGCGAGACGAACCCTGTGAATACAGCTGACATGACGGCGTTTTGCCTGCGTTCCTGTTCGGGGGGACGAGAGGAGACGTCTCGGCAGCCTGGAGTGAAATCCGCCTGCCAGTCACTGAGCCCCCCCCCCCCCCCCCACAACGCCCCCCCCACCCCACACGGACAGCCAGTTCCACTACTGCAACCTCGTCCTCAACACCGGTGGAACGCTTTGCTTTAATTGCTAGAAAAATTTAATTGCTAATTACATTATTCGACATAATGCATTTCATGTGTCACTCAAATGTGCTGAAATGGTAAAAGCGTGATTTTGTTCATAGAACGGTTTTAACGGTATCAGAGGGAGTTGTGCGGACAGGACAGACACCATCAAAGGGATAGTCCTGCAGCTTCTTGAAAGATCCACGTCCGCATTGTGTGAACTGTTCAGTGGACAGTGGACCAAACCTACGGCTGAGGAGACTAAGGCTAAAATATTAAGGTCAAGTTCCACAGCCAGTCGGATGGGTTCAGCTGTGTTGTAGGTCTGATGCTGGGGGAGACAAAGGCTTGACTTCCACCATGCACAATACATCCAGATGGTCCATGGTCACAGGGTGAAGAGCATGGAGGGTTCATGCTGAAGGATATTTCATTCCTGTTTTAATCCTTATTAGCTTTACAGCGAAACATTAATACTGTAAATAAAGCTGTAGGACTACTGAAGTAATACACATACCAATTTCGGAAAAACCGCCGAAGCTGTAAAAAATGTTTCTTCTAAAACATAAAAGCAACCAACGGCGCGATGATAGCCGATGATGCCGGCCTGTGCATTCTTTGCCGTTGACGTCCAATTAAAATGTCCAAAATCTGAGGTGCACGCGCTCGTCCTCGCCGATGGCTGAATTAAACATCAGCTGAGAGGCACAGCGGCCCAGCGTCTGCCGTGTGTTAGCGCCGCTTGCATTCTGTCATACCGTTCGCTACACTCCTGACAACACATTCAAATCTCCAGGACCTTCAACGCCATGTTAGACTTCAAATGAACTGCACAACGACCTGCAAATAACAGTCAATAGAGAGTTGCCTCCCCTCGCGACTCCTAGTGAAAGACTTTTAACCCCTCGTTAGAAGGGAGACGTGAAGAAAGCATAATCTATGATCCCGGTGTTTCCAGAATGTTTAAAAAGGTCAATATGCTGATATTTTTGACAGCACTTGACCTTTAGTGAAAAAAGTAACAAAACCATTGGAATTGAAATAACTTCCTCTTTGTTTAGTTCTGCCACATAATGTATCACAGTCAAGCCGTACTGTCGTCCCTCAGCATCTCCCAGTAAGTGACTCGACTGTTAAATTTTCCAATATCAAAGATTCTATTTAAATACAGCCCGCTTTCGAGGGGAAGCCATTCCTTGCCCCCCCCCCCCCCCCCCCCTTCTGTGCTAATCAAACAGCTCGAACCCTCAAGCTGCCCAACATCTGAGTTCAATGTGCGCAGGGACATCAGTTCAGGCAGCCACCATGGCACATCTCACCGGTGTCCAGTTACATTACATTATTGTCGTTTAGCAGACGCTCTCATCCAGACTTACATGGGTTACAAAGTTATCCATTTATACAGCTGGATTTTTACTGAGGCAATTGTGGGTTAAATACCTTGCCCAAGGGTATAGTAGCAGTGTTCCAGCAGGGAATTGAATCAGCAACCTTTTGGTTAGGAGCCCTGCTCCTCACCACTATGCTACCCTGCCACCTTGGGAAACACCCTGTAGTAGTAAAGACATTAAAACTATGAAATATCACAAATGGAGTTATGAAGTGACCAACAAAGTGTTAAACAACTCAAAACTATCTAATATTTTAGATGCTTTGAAAGCTGATTTTTTTTAAATATAATTTCTTGGAAAGAAATTAAAGAATACATAGGCATCAGCTTCACATCTTATATTTGTCTTTAAGTTTTTAAGTTTGTCCAAATAAGAAATTTCACACATTTAAGCATAAGTCTTCAGATCAAAATGTCTTTGAATGCATGTTCCCCATTATCCTAATCAGGTGTTTCCAAACTTTCGACTGGTACTGTAGATCCAACACAGATCCGTCCAATCTAATCCACACGGAATGCTCTTGTAAGGAAGACTTTCACTGCGGTGCGCCTGCTTAGTTCCTAAACATGCCTCTCAGTACCTCAGGTGTCTCCACCAACACTTGCAGGCAGCTGTTGAAGTGATCCCCTGTGTTTTGGGGGTCAAGGGGAGCCAGCTTAAGCAGGAAAAGAGAACAATGTCTGAATGCCGTAGGTGCTTCAGCAAGGTGCTCTGTCACAGGTGGAACTCATGTTTGTCACTTCTGTTCATGGTACATATCCTGCTTGTTGACAAGGGGGTTCTGGGGGGGGAAGGGGGGGGGGGGGGGGGGGGGGGGAATCAATTTCTGGAGGGCCAGTGTATATCTTGAGTTTTGCTTAGACGTTATTAGCTCTTATTTATTTTTTGGTGAAATTGTGTGGTGCAGGTTCCAGTGCCCTTTTCTCAAATAATCCCACTACAGCGTATATTAGTGACTGCATCAGTGTGAATTAATGCAGCTAATTACCTAATTAGACAAATGAATTCAGAATGACTTGTTGGCACAAAAAAAAAAACAGACAAACCTTCCCGCTAGAGACTGAAGAGTTTGGCAGCCCTGCTCTGCGTTCCGTATCGACTCAAATATAAGGCAGTCTCGATAGTAAGGTGACCTCCATTCCCATTTTCAGCAATCATTGAGAAAAAAAAAATGCTCATTTTCTGACTTACCATAGAACGCGTCCGAAATCCGGCATAGTTTGTGTTTATTCCATGTAAAGTTGGAAATTGAATGTGCCCCCCAAAGATGTTTGCAAAAAGAAACATTTTTTTTTTTACCAATTGTAAAAAATGGTCCCGTGTGTTGCAGTGTTGTCCCACATTTTTGATGACACCGATTCACAGCCTGTCGGCTTTTTTCACCACTAACACCATTAGCTATTATTATCTGTAACATACAGAGACAGACAGAATACTACATTGGCATAAATGTATTGGACTTTGAAAAAAAAGTACAGCTCTTCTGTGTTGAATTCCCATTTTAGCAAAGGCAAGAAAAAATGCATGTGTTATGAAATTATAGCTGAATTATCTCAAATTGGCATCATAACTCCTTCTCACTCCCTTGGATACTTGCCCAGTTTTGCCACAATTTTTCCACATGGTTACTGCAGGTAAGCTCACCCATATTTCTACCGTTATGTGAGCTACACACCGCTGAATGTATAGTCAGTGCATCAATGTTGCTTTAACCAGTGGAGCTACCTTTTGCAAATGTTGTGTAAATTGCATTTTTAAAACCTAGATTTTGTGGAGAAATCCCCAAACCGTTTTCAGTCAGATATGTTATAAAAAATTTTGCAGAACAACTAGAATTTACTGAGGCAACCAGCAGTGTTTTAAATTTATTTGCCAGCAATTAAACTAATTTGCACTGCTCCTGTCTGCCATCACTGTTATCCTTTACCAGTCCGGGGTGATCTCTGTACACCCTGTGATTTCAACATGCAGATGTGCACATCGTAGTATTGAAAATTGATTTTTAAACATATTCGTTACTAGTGATACTGCAGAAACATACACTTCAGCAAGTTTTTCTTGTAGGTTATCATAATACCGCATACAAGTGTGATTGTAAAATTGTGATTGTAAAATTGCAAGATGCAATGCCTTCACTTAAAACGAGCATCTCACAGGCATAGACAGACACACACACGCACGCACACACGCACACACACACACACACACACACACACACACACACATACACATTTACAGAGGTGTATTTATCAGCCAGGAAATCACAGACCGGTTATAGTGTATGATTTCCTGCCTGATAAATATTCCCCTGGATAAAGTGAAAGTGCACATCATTGCTCTGATACAGCTCGGTTGTTAAGTGGTCATAACACCACATGGCTTCCACCATTCTCAACATCCTCCCTCGGGTATTATGAAAGGTTTGCCCAGTGCAGGTCTTTTCATAAGCAAGCACATTCAAAGCAGACTTACTGTTATGCCCGCCTTGCCACATCAATGGCACAGTACATAATGTTATCCTGCATGAAATTCTGAATGACATCATAGTACACTGTTTAATTCCTCTGTCAACAGGTACAAGGAGAGGTTCCACAAATTTGACAAGGAAAATAAGGTGTTTTATCCCCGTCGTGGATGTTCAGTGAGTGTTAGAGAGAAGGGGCACCTGCCGTGTTGTTTCCCTTTGTTCTCCTGCATGGAGTAGGTGAGATTAGCAGTGGCTGTGCTCCTGTACGCCTTCCTAAAACCCAGGGATCCTTCGCGTTTCTCTCTTTCTCCCCTGCAATATAACCAAGGCGTTACAGGGCTCTTCTTTTAGCTCCGTAACCATGGCATTGCACCGCAAACATCAGGTCTCCGACTGGCATCGGGTTTAATAACCATGAGCACAGCTATGAGTTTACATACTGCTAAATCACCAAATCGGTAAATGCGGAGTACATCCTTTAATGTCCTTTGTGCATGCATTAAGAGACTGAGATCTGATGCAGGGAATTGTTTTTGGCACGCCATGTTATTCCGCCATCCTGCTTGCATTTGGGGGCTGCTTTGAGGATGTTCATTTTACCTGTGCATGACGAGCTCACTGTCCTTACTCCACCGTGCCACTATCTGCCCGGGTGCAACTGTAGCACAGGCTGTCATGGTGGGGCGTTTTTTATCTGTACAGGCTAAACTACACCAGCAATATGCACTGTTAATCTAAGTGTACCACAGCAAACAGCCCTATGAAATTAGCACCCAGCCATTGGGTGACCATTACCCCCCCCCCTCCCTTTTCTGTAATCAGAGCTCCTCTGCACTAACTCTTAGGTGGCGCTGCTGTGGTGCTTCCGCCTCTATCTTAAATACCAAACACGGTGCCTACGGTGGAACCCTGGGGTGTATCGTGCTTCCCCTAAGAGATGACAGACAGTCCGCTCCCGCTGCTGCATCGCCCAGATGTCTGCGGTTCGGTGTTTTATGTCACATCCTTTTGCACCTCCCAGGCGTCAGGTGCCCAGGCTGACGAACGCACGCTCCCCGAAAACTCCTAATGAAGCTGACCCGGACCAGAACGGACAGCTTGAACTTAACGAATCCTCGCCGTTGTCATTTCTGTCAAGAGGAAAAAAGCAGCATCTCATTCCTCTTTGTTATGTGGCGTACTATATTTCTCTGAATATTCCATCCAGCACGTTTCCTATAGATGGAAAACCTCCGTTTTCATTCCACCATGATCAAGACTCTTTATTGATTTCATTCTTTTGTCAAAGGGTGAAAATGAAGCATTTTTAAGGAATGGTAGTTTCGGTTTTGTTGAATTCTCCACTACAAAAAATATATTGAGAATATATTTCAGACAATATATTTTTAGGCCCATCGGTATATTGAAAATATGTAAATTATTGCCATTTTGGTATGTTGTAATATATTCCTGCTTTTAATCTCAGTTCTACCCCTATCCCCACCCCCTAACACCTGCTACATGTATTACTTGCTGTTTATTTTACATGCAGTATCACAATGTGTTATGGATTCTGTGATCTAGTGATTGTGATGTTTGGTAGTGTGTGCACTTGGCTTCCCTTAGTTTCAAGGCTCTCGAGTCAATTTAGCACAAGTTAACTTACTTAGGGTTTAGACATATGTCTAAGAAAAGATGTAAATATGCAGTGAATATAATTTCATTAAAAAACGTTCAAAATATTAAAATGTGCAACTAGTTTCTGTGAGTCTATCAGTGTTCACAGAGGTGTCAACCTGACAAAATGAAGAGATGTGTCATTATTAGTAGAAGTAGTAGCAGTGGTAGTAGAAGTGGTAGTAGTAGCAGTAGCAGTAGTAGCATTTTGCAAGTTGCTTATTCTGTGTTTTAGTTGGCCATGAAAAAACTTCAGATAAATTAGCTACGTATTCCAAATAAAAAACTATCCTCAAAATTCAGTAGGCCCATGTCATTTGTCAGAGTGAAATATTTTGACGACGGACTGACGGACAAACCACTGAGGTTGCCTAGCGCCATGTTAGTGAAGGGGACTTTCCCCTCGGCATCTGGCCATGTGGAGGAGCCCTCCTCTGCGATCTCTCCACCATGCAGTGACAGTGATGAATGCAGAACATGAGACACATTAATGCAGGGGATTTTGGTCAATGTCAGCCCTTTCTTCACTGTGTCAAGTTAAACAAACAAGATCAAGGCAAAGGAAATGGTAATTGTCCCCCCCCCCAAGATAAGGCCCACCTAAAGCGCCCCAGAGAGGGGTGCTCGTCAGAATACTCAGCAGCTCGAACCCTGAGCTGCCATGCAGGACTTCAGCCCGGCCTGCCTGTTTGACTGAAACTATGGCTAAATATCTGTCTGCTGTATGTCTGTCTGTGTGACTGGAAGTATGGGCATTACTGATGAATATCTGTCTGCTGTAGGTCTGTCTGTGTGACCGAAACTATGGCTAAATATCTGTCTGCTGTGTGTGTGCCTGTGTGACTGAAATTATGGGCATTACTGCTGAATACCTGTTTGGTGTATGTCTGTCTGAGTCACTGAAACTATGGGCATCATTGCTGTATATCTATCTGCTGTATGTCTGTCTGAGTCACTGAAACTATGGGCATTACTGCTGAATATCTGTCTGCTGTAGGTCTGTCTGTGTGACTGAAATCATGGGCATTACTGCTGAATACCTGTTTGGTGTATGTCTGTCTGAGTCTCTGAAACTATGGGCATCATTGCTGTATATCTACCTGCTGTATGTCCGTCTGAGTCACTGAAACTATGGGCATTACTGCTGAATATTTGTCTGCTGTAGGTCTGCCTTTCTGACTGAAACTATGGGCATCACTATTGAATATGTCTGCCTCAAAATGTTTACATTATCATTACAAATGTGTGACTTCTAAATTTTCCATGCCTACGGTATGGAAAAACCATGTCTGCCCATTTAACTGTGACATCACATTGATGTTGTCTGAAGAGATTAGATTAATCAAGAATGTGAGGTAGCCACTTATTAATATATGAACAGAGGCTCGGACATTGTTCGCATTTTTGCAGATTAGCGATGTTTTTAAAATTTAATAAATGGGTAGGCTAATCAGAAGCCATTGAACGAGTGGTCATAAGTGCGAAAGCCTAACAACAGGTGAATTCTATTATCTGATCCTCAAACACATTTTTTGTGCGACTTCCAGTAACACGTGAACATCCAGAGGACACATGTTCACATGAACTTTAATAATGAGCACGAAATTTCACCTGCGGCACTCTTAATTAATACCAATATCAAGTAACATTCAGGGATTCTTGGGAACAGAACTGAACAATGGCAGTGCACGGATTCATTTTCCTGTAAATATGAATTGGACTAAATCACGACTAACCCACCATGGCATGGAGCCATTAATTAAATGTTCATTTGGTGTGGATTTAAAAAGGAAGAGTGGTCAGGTGACCTCTGGTGGTAAGGCAAAAAATGTGTGATCGTGCTGTGTTAAGGATTGACAGGGTCTTCCTCGCGGAGGACATGAGCTGACTTACAACTCGTGTGGCCAGAGAGGAAAACGTGTTCCAGCATCGTAATGACCCTTCTGTTTCTCACACACATACCCGCACACATTCAAGCTTTCACTCATCACACTCAAACACACACACACACACACACACACACACACACACACACACGCACACGCACACACACACACACACACACACATACTCCTGCACACATACACATACTCATGCACACATGCACACACACTCACACACTCACACACACACACACAAATATAAATGCATTTACACACACACTCATACATGCACCAGATGCAGAGTAACCAACATGAGGACAAGAGGAGAGAAAAGAAAAGGTAAACAACATGGATTGTGATAAAACTGATCAGAGGCTTGGAAACAGCTTCAGATTCATTAAGGGCTTTGACCACAATATTCACCGAAGTAACGCTCGCACTTTCCCAGTTGCATTAAACAGCATGGAGGGAGAGCAGGTTCTGCTCACCTGCCGCCCTGCATATCTTAAGTAAGAAACTGTCCTTTGCAGTTTTAGCGAATGAGTGTCAAGAGGGAAAGGCCAGGTGATTCACAGTGAGAAATACCCCCAAATCAGAGATATCACCTCCGAGAAAGTTCAAACTATCATTTTCAGATTGTCACGGACAGTGATATTTAAAATGCAGAGTGGAACAATATGATATCATATCAGTGTATTTAACAGACTCTCTGATGACGAATTACAGCGATTTACACGATTTTGCTGTGACTTCACTTCTTTCATTCAAAACAGCGCTTAATTGGAGACTGCTGTCATTTACATATTTGGTGTTTCATCTTTTTAAAAAGCGATTTTTAAATGCGATATATTTATTCGATCACTGTCTTCAGTGTCAGACAGAGCACAAATCAACAATAAGCACGCTTAAAAATTCCGAAAGCTTATTGAGCATGGGCACGTGATTGGTTCTCGGGAAGTGTTACTGAGTCATGTGATCTTATTATGCTGAATGGGATGGAGTATTGTATTTGACGCCGGCTTTTAATTTCTCTATCTGTCTGAGCACTTGGTGTTTTTATTGCGATTAATTTATTACTTGCGGTATTCCGGGTGAGCCACTTGCATTTATAGAGTAATAACGGAATGTATTAAATGTGCCTTGCTTCCAAATCCAGTTTGAATTGAAAGCATGAATCAACAGGACTGATTAAACCATACACTCCCTCGCTTTTAACCATGCTTAATTTCACAGTATCTATAAATAATGCAATTATTGTCTCACACAGTGCTCAAAGTAAAGATTTTATACGTTCGGTTCTTGGGTGATAATAAAAAAAGGCAACTTCATATTTCCAAAATGTTTCTGAATGTATTTTCTTGCCTGCAATTTGTGTTTAATTAATCTTCATTCAGATGTGTTAATCTGAAAAAAAATAAGTCTCTTGATTTCTGTCAACCCTAAAATGTACGAATTAGAATATACCTTTTAAAGGATTCAGATAGAAATGTTATAGTGTGCAAAGGAAAGACACACCTGGGATACTGCAGTATCTGCAGAAACAGTAGTCAGATCAGCCCTGTGTCTCAGTGTGGCTGTAGCTCAGAGATGATGCAATGCTTTCTCTTTCAAACTGTAAAATTTCAAAATTCTGAATGTAATGCAACAGCTTGTGCCATTCTCATCTTCCAAGTTGATCACATGAATGTCTAAAATGCAGATCCGATTTCAAAATGCTAGCTGAGCCTTAGCACTTTCACAATGTGTAATATGGATAATCAGTTTCTCATTTGACACAAGTTACTAGCCTAGTGTATTTTCTTCAAATGCCAGTTTTGAACTGAGGGGTCTTTTCTTTTAGCTTTTCAAATATTTTCATTCAGATTCATACGTCTTACCGGAAAGTCATGAACAGAAACTGGCAGATTAGCAAATGCAATGGAACAATTGCATAGATGAATATGACTGTTGAACATGATGAATATAAAAATATTTATACCACAACTGAAACCACATTAGCATTGTGTGAAACAGTGACATGATGATCATTTTGTCAGACACAAGTGGGGAGGACATGAAACAGGCTTCACCAGTGATCAAAAACCTGTGTGGTCCTATCTCAGCGCTTGCAACAGGACGAGTCTGGGATCAGGGAGCCAAGATGAAGAGGTGGTTTTTCAGTCTGCACTGGAAGATGGAGAGTGCTCCTGTTGTTGCTTAATATTCATTTTGTTGAACTTTTTCATATTATGATCCCCTTGAGGTGTTGAGGTGTTTTGAGGAGACAATCTTGAAAAATATGCTATATAAATCAAAGTCATTGATTGACTGATTGATTGATTGAAAGATGGGTAGGTTGGTGGATGGAATGGCTGACTGACTAATTCTCTCAATAGCATCATCATGGGTTCCATAGTCCTTAGCACCCTTTTGTTTTCATTTATAATAAAGAAATAACACATAAAGAGAAGTATTTTAAGATTACGCTTCAGAATATGCCTCCATTTCCATGCCAGAACACCATCGCATCAGTCTCACGGCCCTGGGAAGGCCCAGGGTGAGGTTCTGCTGCATAAGGCCTTTTTTGGGATAAATATCAGGAATGAGTGGGAGGCTCCTTGGATTTCCCTCTCCCCATTAGTAGAGACACACTTACAGATAATTAACTTAATCATGTTCACTGGAAGAGCTAAATTAACAAAACCCCGTTTAATGAACAGAAGCAATGAAATGAACAATCAGATTCCATAACCAACAACACAGATGAACAGGGCTGCATATAATTGCTGATACCCACAGAAATACATTGGGCAGTGAGACCTTCTGCTGTTATTTTTCTCTAATCACATTTCAGGATTTACAGGCGGTTTTCAGGCGGTTACTTAATATAATTCGATGGTACTGAATCTGGACATGGTCCAAATACAGTGATTATCTAATTGTTTTTAATTCTATCTCTCCAAGTGATTTGTTTTCTGTCATTGAACCATTTCTTCTCTTTCTGGGGTCCCTTTCATGCCAAATATATTTAATAAGGCCATTTTTAGTAACATTTTATCGATTGATTGGTTGGTTGGTTGTACTATATGGCTCAGTAACTGATAAACAATCGTTAAGCTAGATTTTCATCAGCCTTCCCCAGAATATTGTTATACACATTAGATAGAAAGAAAGAGGACAGTTAGAATTAAAGTTGAGGTGTATCAAAATGTAAGAGGGTGATCGAGTGATTGATTGATCCTTTGATTCTTTGATCCTTTGATCGGTTGGTTGGTTGGATGTTAGCTGCACTGTACAGCTCAGTAACTGCTAATCAACAAGTTACAGTTAACAGAACCTCCCCAAAATATTGTTGTGCACGTTGCATAGAAAGAAAGAGGACAGTTACAGTTACAGTTGAGGTGTATCAAAGTGTTAGAGTGATTGTTTGACTGATTGATCGATTGATTCTTTGATTGATTTATTGATTGATTGATTGATTGACTGCAAAGACTGGAACATGCTCAACACTGTTGCAAATCCACTCATACCACTGTGCTGTTCATTCAGTAACAGCCTGTGGATTCCCTTAACTGCGCGGACAAACATCATTACGTATGATCGTGCCCACTGCCCTGGACGGTACAAACGTAAGCTAAATGTGCCGTAATTAGGAACTAATTTGATTTCATTCATGGATGGGAAAGTTCTACTTAACATTTTCGGGTTCTGGCCAAATGGGCTAAAGTCAGAATTAACCCGAACTACCTTGCAAAGGACCCCTCATATAAAAGTTGATGTTGCCACTTAGAAAATGAGGCTGTTCACAGCGTGGTGTAATGACCGCGGCGGCTCTATTAAGGCTAACGGCTTCCGTTTTCTCCAAGGTGGTCATTTAGAAGCGGTGCTCATCCAGCCTGATCAATGGTTGAAGCCGCAGTGAACCATTTAATAAAGATTCTGGGAGGAGGTGCCTCTGATTGGGGTTAATTGGTTGTAACTGGAATTTATTCTAAGCAGCGGGACGAGTTATTAAGAACACTCTGCAAACTAATGTAGTTTGGGTTGAGGTCATTATACCAATCGTGTCAAAAAGAAGGCAGGGTGTATAACGTAGAAGAGAGGAATATATTAATGCGATGAAATTGTTCAAGTAAGATGGTGAGTTGGTTGTTAGTGAAGTCCAATTCACTGTTTTCTATCAACTCTGCATTGCAGTCAGATTGCAGTTGGATGTCATTTTTTTATTAAAAACATTATTGTTGTATTGCACAAGTATGAGTTAATGTGAGTAGTTTGGTTGTTATTCAAATGTTCTCAATGCCATTTACTGGCTGCTGGTTGTGATACACAAGTGGGAAGTCAGCAATCAGTTTTTCATCATTAAGAGCTAAGAAGACTGAAGACTGACCTGCTTGCTATGTGTTGAATGGCTGTATCATAGATGACTGTATGTTACCTCCATTCCTCTTCGTATTGTAAAACACTTCTTTCCAACACTTCAGCCCTAATATGTATCACTACAGAAATACAGTCATCAGTATTCATTACACTATTGTTGTGGTGTGGTTGTTCCTTGTTAACAATCCCATTGGTCTGCTGCCAGCTTGGGGATATTAACAGGGCCATGATATTGAAAGAGTTCCTTTAATACAAAAGCCTGATTAGGCCCTTTAGGTTAGTCTATTAAGGATCTTACAAGGATTTTACATGAGTATTCTCAACCAAGTTCATCTGTGACAAAACTTCTGATGAGTGTTTATCTCCGAGCAGTGTTCTAAGCTTCCATCCCTGCCTTCTTCCTCTCTCATTTCCTTTCTCCCTCCATTCCTTTGTTGTTTAGTACTGCTAGCGCCCTCTAATGGACACTACCCCCACACCAGATTAGTGAGAGTGCTATTTTGCAAATCTGGGGAAAGAGGGTGGAGTGGACAACATATCAGAGCGGGAAGAGTAGTGAAGTCAATGCCAGAGATGATACTTTTTTACTCACTCTGTGCATTGATTAGTTTCTGCACGTTATAGTGAGGCAGTGAACAGCACAGCTTACGGAAGCACAAAAGCAGAGGGAGAAGGAGAGAGGTGTGGGTGGAGGATGGAGCGAGGATGGAGGAATATGGAGTTTAATGGAAGGCCTGTATGTTTTATCAGCCCCTGGCAACGTTTAGCTGACAAAAAATAGCTGCAGCGTTCTGGGAATAGGGCCTAGGCGCTGGGTGTTCACCAAACCCTCACAAGAAGAATATCAGCACTTCTCACATGCTGCTGTCTGACAGCCATTGCTGTAGCTGAAAACTATCTCTATTGTCCAGTTTGATTGCCTGAATCAAACTGATTTACTGCAAATCCATCTGAGCTTTGATAAATCTATTACAGTTTCATTTCGCTGATTTCATTAACGTGAATAAAACCAGCCATGCTTTCTGCATAACTGCCTTTTAATGGCTTGGCCCTGTCACCTGCCTCAGTATTAATCCCTCTGACTTATTGCTCCACAGAGGGAATGAGTAATGGGTATTTGAATGTGATCAGCACAGTACAATGCAATTAAGGAACCAGTACTGTTCTGTGCCTTTAATCCTGAACTAATTTGAATTGCAGTTTGATAGCACTGTGAATCCTGCATAATTATGTTGGGTGCATATTAAACTGTGTGACAAACCAGAGGGGCCTTTAACTATCCCCCTGCAATGGAGAGCTGTGGAGGGAGACTGGGGAGTCAGGTAGCCCAGACTGCAGGACACTGGGATCCTCAATTACCGGAGGCCATGCTGACAGGTGCAAGCTGGGAAAATGTCTCCATTCTAAAATGGTTGACACAAGTGTCTCTCTCTCTCTCTCTCTCTCTTTTTTTCATCCTCACCTTCAACTATAACATAAGAGTGTCACTTTAACCTCAACGAACAGATACATCAAGTGTGAATTAGAGAAGCCTGGGTTTGGTTAAGCTCCAGGGATTGCCACATGTTAGTTACATTTTCTTAAGGGTGTGTGTTTTACATGTTGGGTTTGTGGTTAAAAGTCATGCAAAATAAATATTTTGCGGATTTAGCCTTCTTGAGTTCACCACAATGTACATTTACAGGAAATTATAACGTTTTTCACTGTTTTCTTAAAGTACAAGACACGCTGCAGCAAAGTCCTTCTAAAATGGTTTTTCTTCGGGTTCAGCATTCATTTTCTTTTACAATACACAGTGCTTTATGCAGATCACATGTGCTAAATAGTCTCTCTTCTCAGGTACATGGTAGATTTTGTTGTAGAAAGAATTGATCGTATGTGTTATGCACATGAATGTCAGATGTAACCGTGTAACCACCCACTCTTAATAAATAATGTCTATGTGTTAAGATGAAAAATAAATAGTCAAAAAAACTATATTAAGAAACATGAATGTGCAATTCTTGTATTAGGTCTTGTGGATTGAAAGTGAAACCTCTGGATTTTTGATTGCTCACAAATATATTTTTTTGTTGAAATGGCTAGTTGATTTCAGATTGTAATCATAAGGATAAGGGTTCGAGACCCCAGTGGGAAACTGCTGTTGATCCATTGACTAAGGTCCTTGGTATTGCTTCAGGAAATATGCACATACGGTTAATATGTGAAATGTATGCTATGTAAGTTGTGTTAGCTAAGTCCTGAGTGCATTATTAATATTGTTAACGTAATGTCAAACATGGAAAAAATCTTACAAGAATAAAAAAGAAACAAAAAACAGAATGAACAGCCTTGGAGCTTTAGTGAATGTGTCCATGCTGGGGATTGAGATATGAAAATGATAAGAAAAGGACTACATAGCCTGTATGTGTCTCAATGAAGCAATCAGAAGAGCTCAGGACTCCTGCTTTGCATTGGCTGAGAAAGAGAGAGAATGAGAGAGCGAGAGAGAGAGAGAGACAGAGAGAGTGGGAGAGAGAGAGAGAGAGAGAGGGCTGCTGGCTAAATTAAGCCATTGTGACTCAAAATCCTCCTTTAATAAGGTTCATGCTGTCTACAACTTCATCATTTTCTGCTGAATGATAATTACTTTATTCAATCATGTTCAAGGTTTTAGTGAAAGCTAGCATTGATTGATTAACTTCAATTACCATGCTTACATTTGCATAGATAAAAACTGCTTTTCAATTTGTGAGTGGCACACGGGTGGAAACCCTGCCTTGATATTTGCATTTCAATGTGAACGGTAGAGAAGAAAGGTGGAAGCAGGGTCTGATCAGTGCTAAGCCCTTTCTGCTTGGCTGCTTGAGCGTTTTGGTTTTTTTTCTGTCTTCATAAACACTTTTTGTTATGCTGTTGGTCTGCTGAAGTCGCTCAGAGGTAGCAGACAGGGAATCTTGTGTACATACAGTTTTGCCTGATGGACCAGGGGTAGGGAATGGGGGGGGGGGGGGGGGGGGGATTAGATGGGTTGAACAAACC